>NC_062189.1:5359309-5451809 GCF_912470025.1 Vespa velutina | reverse complement strand
ATATTTCTACTTTTACATTTTTTAGAAATTATCGAGTAATCTACTAAATATATATATATATATGATTGTAAAGAAAAATGTCTTATTACACATCTTTTCACTTTCGAAATATTATCGTTTAATAATCTTTCCTTTTTTTCTGTTTATGCTGCATATATAAATTTTTTTCTGATACATACATAAATCCTATATTTTCTACAGCACAATTAGTACATATCGCACTCGAATTTTTAGATATGATATCAGGCTTTTTTCCTTATAGCCACAGATATGGAAATAAAGATATATAATTTCGACTTATAAGAAAATTGTAAATATTAACCTACATGTACGTACGTGTATATGTGTGTAATAAAAAGAAAAATACATGTTTTATTTTAACGAGATACGACGAAATAAAATAAAAAGTTACGATTATTTAAGAGTAAGAGAGAGAAAGAGAGAGAGAGAGAGAGAGAGAGAGAGAGAGAGAAGGAGAGAGACTATGAGTTGGTAATTCTTGTATCCACGCGTTATAAATGCTATAAATAAAATTAAGTAAAGCCGGAAGGCACGAGCTCGTCTAAGTACTTCAGCTCTCAAAGAAAGCCGCAAAAGAAGAGGAGAAAAAAGGAAAGAAAAAGAAAAAGAAAAAGAAAAAGAGAAAGAGAGAGATTAGGTACGAAGAAATAGTTCTTAGGGAAAATATTAGGTTGAGAGAAGTTTAATTTTTTGTTAACCGAACGACGAAGGACAAGTCATTAAGAATGATCCTCCTAGAATGAAGGACGAATTTGGGGATAGGGAGAACGAGTAATGTCTAGAGCATTACATAGTGTACGTAAACAATCCGGAAACGCCTGCTTCCCTCCTATGATAAATCAACACCCGTCGTATGAGAGCTTAAAGATTACTCCCTTTTTCGACGAACGTGTCAACCACCACCATCACTATCATCTCTAGCTTTTGAACTCTCCTTCTGTTCCTCAACGAGAGAAGTGGAAAAAGCACGCGATTGCTGTTTAAAAGGTTCGTGGGTGGGTCGCTTTTCAAACGGGAGAAATCAAGAAAGAAAGATCGTAAAGAGAAAAAGAGAAAGAGAGAGAAAGACAGACAGACATACAGAAAGAAAGAAAGAGAGAGAGAGAGAGAGAGAGAGAGAGAAAGAGAGAGAAAGAAAAAGAGAAAGAGAGAGAGAGAGAGAGAAGTTGGTCTCGGCATGGGGTTGTCGAGCTATTTTCAGGCCGGTGGCTCGATGCAGCTGTCGCGTTCTCCGGGTAAACCACCTCTCTCTCCTATTCCACGGTCATCCGCGAGTTGTGAGAGGTAAGACAGGAAAGATTAGAAGTTAGAGATCCCGAGCTTTACCATCCTCTTAGTTTGTCGACTAGGTGGAAAAGCCGCCTAGGTGGCCTTCCATTCCTCCTTTTTCTTCGTCTTCTTCATGAGAATACTGTAAGACCTGTCCAGCGTTACTTCGTTAGCAAAATATGTATGTTTGATGTCTTGCCAAACGTACCAGGCGACGTTTCACCTTTCTACTAACACGTTTGTGTTTCATATTTCATAGAATATCTAATATTTCTTCACGTTCGAAGATAGAACTTTCTATCGGTTCTTTTTATTTTTTTAATTTTTACAATACTTGTATTATATACATAAAATATGTAATCATTTTTTATACTTATCAATGGAAAAATGGAATGATAAATAGGTATATAAAAATATCATATTATATATCATATATATATATATATATATATATACATATTATATAAAAGAATAAAAAGGAAAGACGGCGAGACGATAGGACGAATTTGATTCCCTCCAGCCGTAGTTTCCGACCAAGGTTCGTTCTCTGGAAGATGAAAGACGAAAACGTGGAAGACGAAGAAAAGGGAGAAATTTTGGTCGCGTGCCAGCACAAATTTTCAGCCGTTTACGTGTACTTTCGCGGCTAGGGCTCCGTCGAGTGCAATGACACTAGAGAAACTGATTCTTACTATTTCCTTTAGACAATGAGCATGATGAATCATTAAGAAACATAGGCAATATCCTGTTGTAACATTTAAACAAGTATATCAATCGTTTGGATTTATTACAAAAATTTTTTATGAAGTTTCATTCGTGATTAATTTTTATGAATAGTTTGAATAGATTTTAACCTTAAAAAATGCGAGCGAGTATATATATATATATATATATATATATATATATATATATATATATATATATATAAAGAAAAGAAAGAAAGAAAGAAAAAAAGAGAAAAAAAATAAAAAATTAACTGACAAGGCTAGGGAGGGAAAACGACGACCGGAACGATTCTTAATTTAGTTCTGGGTGCAAAAGGTTAACGGGGAGAGGGGACGTATGTAAGTATGTATGTGTGTATGTGGTACATAGAAGTGGGAGAACACCGTCATAGAGTACGTTGGCTCGTGTTGGAAGGAATGTCTTCAGGGATAAAGGGAGACAGTTCCTTCCGGAGAGACAGCGAGCGGCAGCCTGTTTCAGACCCTCGAATCTACCCCCACCATTCTTGGCACACCACCCTTTGCATTGCTTTTTTTATGTCTCGTCGTACAGCCACTTGCCCCTCCCCACTACTACCCTTCTTCAAATCATCATATGAAATACAAAGGAAGATAATTTCGACCGAGAATTAATCGATCATTCGATGTAATAATATTAGAATCGAACAAATTCATATCTTTAAAAAAATCCCTACATCCCATTATCTCACACTACCAACCTTCTAACCATCTAAGATACAAAGAAAAATGATATCGATCGAGAATTTATCGATCATTCGATGTAATAACATTAGCAGATCGATATATCTTTTTAAAAAAATCAATGAAAAGAATATATATACATACATACATACATACATACATATATATATATATATATATATTTATTAAGACGTAAATTATATTAAAATGCATTTCCTTTCATTTTGATTTCATATCTTCAATAGATAGATTTCAAGATGATATTACTTCATATACAAGAGTCGGCATATGTCAGATTACTGTTGCTACTTATAGCAACGGTGACGGAGTTCTACAAATAACAATTCTTCAACAATATTTAAGCCCCAAATTGTATGATAGAATTTATAAATCTATATGAAATAGATATATTCAGTGTAACGAAAGCGATAACATTCACATCGAACATTTATCATAACAGGTAAATTATATATATATATATATATATTTTTTTTTTGTATTTCAGATAAAATACAATAATTTGTATTTTCGATAAAACTGACTATTACCGACTCCCTGTATATTTTTTATATACTTAATAATTTCCATTACATAGCGTTTGACACGTTAAGGAATCTGAAAAAAATCGCTAAAAGAGTAATAACGAAATATCGCCGGAACAAAGAAAGTAGTACAATTCGAATGATGAATTTTAAGCAAGAATCGGAATAAGAAACGATCCGGCTTTGCAGGTGGCAAGTAAGCATGCAAATCTAAAGGAGGCCACGCACACGAGCACGTGCTCGCATTTTGCGAAACCTTTTCAAAGGCGGAGGCGATCAGCTGGCGATCTTCTATCTCTCTCTTTCTTTATCCACCCTCTCCCGTTGAACAAGAAAAGAGAAACATAAAAAACGATAAAAGTGAAGGGAGCTCCCGTCTCTCTTTCTCTCTCTCTCTTTCTCTCTCTCTCTCTTTCTTTCTTTTTTTCCCTCTATCTTTCTGTCTCTCTGTACGCACCCGCATCCTGTGGCAGTGGTGTTTTCGTAAAAACTGGCCCGTCGGTTTCCATTCAAAAGCGCGAGTCACGAGGGTTCATTCACAAAATTTCACGACGAAATTCTACACTCGACCGGACCGTCTGCGGATCTCGATCGAGACGACGACGGAGGAAGAGATAGAGGGCCCTTCCTTCTCCCTTTCCTTTACGCGAGTAATTCCTTCGTTTTTTCCCCCCTCTCTCTCTCTCTCTCTCTCTCTCTCTCTCTCTCTCTCTCTCTTTCTCTCTCTCTCTCTCTCTCTCTATCTCTATCTCTCTCCCCTTTATTTCTTTCTTCTTTCTTGTTATACATGCGTCAAGAACAGACGAATGCTGCCATTGAGTTTAACCGTTTCGATCGAGAACAAGTTCGGTCAGTAAGTTATTATCTTTTCTGATCCTACTGAAACGATCATTTTTAGAGGGATCAAATGATAAATCATCTTGATAATCGATAATTTCCCAAAGTTATATTCTTTTTTACGAAATCATGAAAAGAAGCTTAAAGCTTATTTTAATAAATTTGTATGTAAATTGTGATTAGACTAAAATGTTTGCGTAAGAGAAAAAAATAGGATGGTAAGATTATTACTTTTTCAAAACGTAGGAAATGTTAACGTAGGTTTCTATCGTTGCAAAAAAAAAAGTAATGAAAATTCATCGTCAGGATGATAAAAGACGAAATGTGTAGGCGCTTATGTTAACATGTTATCTCGAATCACTGATCATTAGATAAAAAAAGATTATATCTAACATGTCTATCTCTTTTTCCCTTGATCTTATTGTCTTCTTTAAATCCTCACACACGGCAAAAGACGAACTCGCTTTACCACCCTGGATATACTCAGGGTAGTTTCTTTCTTCCATTGCCATAGTCCAGACGGCTTCAAGGAGAAGATGAAAAAATGAGGGGGCGGAGGAAGAGGAAGTAGACGAGACGATGAGGGGCCTAAGGTCGTGGTCCTGAAGGGTACAGTGATGGATTCAAGAGGTACTTCGCCCTGCGGTGAACGACACATGTCCCTACGATATTTAAACGGTCGACTTTCGATCGATCGCGATTCTTTAAAATCATCTCTTAATTAACACATTAATAATTCCATAATCTATACGTATAAAAAATTTCATAAACAACGTTTGGTAACAGTAACATTTAAATAAGATCAATTCTGATCAATATATCGAGATATTACATTTCGTAAATAAAAATTTGTTTAATATTTATCTTCGAACAACGGATATATTTAAAGAAGCACTTTATTATTTCTCATAATTATCGAACTCTATTAATTGATATGTCAGCATCATTAACTTATAATATTTTTCACGAAGACTCAGAGCCAATATACGAGATAAAATATTTTTCTCATTGTCAGGTTAAAAACAAAGAAAAAAATAACTGTGTCGAAGGTTAGCGAGGAAGCGTGAAATCCGCTACTGTAGTTTGGGAGGGGTTAAAGGACGAGAGAGGGTCGCAGACACCGAGTCACATCTCGTCGAGCGGCACGCGACCGACACGCGCCCTTCTTTCGTCTCCTTTCATCCTCATGAGATTCGGTTCCTTCCTATTCGTCTTCGTCTTCGTCTTCGCACGCGCGCACACACACATATACGTACACACACACGCGCGTGCGGACATACACACACACACACACACAGACACACGAGATCGCATTCAACACGCAACACAGTAGATACTCTAACCAATTCTAAAGAAATACATTTCTATGAAATTTTCATGTGTTTTTTGCTTCATTCAGAAACGATCAAAGATTTCAAAATTAAATTGAATTAAATTTACAAATTATTCTCTCCTGATTGACGACTAATTGTTTAGAAATTCGATTGTTTGGATTGAAATTAGATTGGAAGTAAATCAAATGATCCTGAAGATCATTTAATTTTATACGTTAACAAAAGATGGTTCGTATTACATAAGGTAACATGAGTAAGTACGCGTGCACGTTCATTCAGAACGTTCCCTTCTAGTGGCCCATTGAGGAATCCAGGCTCACCATGTAGAGTGCTCATCAGCCACCTTATCGTAATTCTTTAAAGTCTTACTTGAATGAAACGTATGTCGTGGGAATTCATTCAAAAAATTTGGACTTTCTTGAAACCAATAAATTCTTTTGCTTTGATGTATTAATTAAAAAAAAAAAAAAATATATATATATATACCAAGTTGTCCTTAATAAATCTGCTATATGATTGGAAACATTCACGTCCTATGGAGGTGTCGCTCGATCAGCTGCGAAATGAGAGCAAAAGGTGCTCGCCTACGACAATATTGTGTAAATTTGTCAGCGCACAGTTGAGTCCACGAGGAATGATTAAGGTCGACAAAGACGAAAACACGATCTGTCGTCGACGAGGAGGAAAATCGAACGTCTCTAAGTTTAGCTCGTATTTGCATGCGGATCAGGGACGAATCGGGTCAGGTTGCCAAGCTGCTAAAACATTTGCTATCCCTTCGTAATCTCTAATGAATTTTTCGTTAGATTATTTAAAAAGAATATCTGATTTCTTTTGAAATAAATCTGTTTAAGGTCTTTTGTTTATTAATATTGCATTTAATTGTATATTAATATTGCCAAAGTATTCGATAAATCTACTAAGATAATACTTTGTTAAAATTGATTTTATTGATTCGACGATCGTAAAATAAGGAAGATACTGTACTGGTTAGCTGTCACAGTGCTACAAAATCGCCTTTATTGCAAGTCGTAAAAGTGTAGGTGTGTCGTGACCGACAAGATTCTCTGTCATGAGTAAAGATCATAAATTTCCCTCTTTAGAGACTCAGAATACTGGCTGATTACCAACAATTAAATGATATTTATAATTACGAAGATGCCACTCCTTTGGCACGACGGGACACATTTATAGATTGGCCAGCGATTTAATCGCTGCCATTTGAATTACCTATCTGCCTACCTGTCGTCGAGAATACAGATCCATGGATCCGGTCGTTGCCAATGATCAAAAAATAGATCCGAGCGCAACCTGTTCGAAATAGCCAAGTGGAAACCTGTGACATCTGTGAATGACTCGTTAATGTCATAGTGATCGTAGTTCTCTTTCGAATCGCTTAATACATTTCCGACTAACTTGATTAATTCGACATAAATTATATCAAACGTTGCTATAACGAAAGAAATTATATCTAATATAAATTATTAACGTAGAGAAATAGATCTTAGAAAACATTATTTAATCATAGGCAATAAATGAAATCATAAGGAAAAATTCTTTAAGGATTATCCAATAATCCTTAAATAATTCTATAAGGTTATCCAACTTTTTTCAATATCGAACGAGTGACATCTCAAAAGAAAGACGAAGACAGAAAGGGTGGGATGTCCGTCAAATTTCTATGATTCGTAATGCAAAGAGAAATCGTACGTGGGTCGAAGGTGTCTAAGCTGAAGGGAAGAAGGAAATCTAATTATAGAAGTCGTTGTGCCGCGTGCTGAAGGTGGTAGTAGGGTGTGAGTGCGGGTGCAGAAACGAGAATCGGTTGCATTGGGCGGCCATAAAATGCAGGCTGCATCCGCTCGGCGCAGATGTACTCAGACGGAGGTTCTCCTGTACTACGAGGAGGAGACCGAAAGGATTTTTCTTCTTTCGTGGCCCTCTGGCCCACCAAATATTAAAGGGCAACGAACTCGGAAGGACTACCAGGGAAGATTCATAAACTCTTCCTCTTTATGACATCAATGTCAAACATGTTCACGATTACTGAACGACTAGAAAATTCAGTATAAATCGTGACAAGGACATTGACTGTTTAATTTTCTAATAAATTTCAATTTAATTCGATTCACAAAGAGAAAATGAAAATTATGAATATTCTCCATTTTATAATAAAAACATCCTCCGAAGGACACAGTTTATTGTCTTGTAGTTAGTGATCTTTTTTATTGGTTGTCGCGTCTATTCATTGAGAAGCCATGTGGTTAACTGCAGTGTTTCCTGTCTTAATTACCATGATAAAAAATGATGGATGTTAAAGAGAGTTTCGTTCGAAAACATCGCAGGCAATCTCATTTACAATATAATAATCTAGGTCAATCGAAGATGAAGAATCGACAGATACATTTTTTTAGATCAAAATCTAAAACCTCGTAATTTCTTTTCATTTTTCAGACGACTCAAGCAATTAACTCTTTCATTTTCCCTCATCGTCGTCGTCGATCTTTACCGAAGTAAACACGAGGCCTCCCTCGAAACAACAGCTGTGGGATATCGCACACGATCGACTCGTGCCGGGCAAGTCGCGATTATTATTGTTTCCTTTTCTTTTCCCTTCCTTTTTTTTTGTTGCTTTCTTCTCTGAAAGTAGCCGAGCGTGTGCCCATGACGTGGCCATGTAAGGGCTAGGCGGGGGTGCTGCTCTTGCTAATTTTAGATCGACTCCAGGGCTCCAGGAGTCAGCGATGGATCGGCAGCTGGTGATTCGAGTTGGTTCATAGCCTTGCACGTGGGTCTTTCTACTTCGGAACGTGTCTCACCGTTCACGAACGACGGACATCTCTCTCCCTCTCTTTCTCCCCCTCCCTATTTCTTTCTCTCTCTTATTTTCTTCCCCTCCTAATGTCGTTTCTCTTGTAGAAACTCGTTGTGTCCAGTAGCTTTGATCCAGATGCGTTTAGCATCCGATCTCAAGAGACTTCCGTATCTCGGTGAAGGGTGATAATTTTAAAAATTTCCCTTCCTGAATCGAACGGATGTAACTTCGGTTGAGTATTTCCAATATTTACGATTTACAAATCCTTCGTTTTAAACGATAACACACGAAATAATAAATAATCAATTAAATCTAATGTAAATATTGTAAATTATGAATGATAGATAATGTTGTTTTAATAGATAGTAATATTGATTTAAGAGAAGGAAGAAAGTCCTCTTAGTGCGCTTAATGAAGATCGATAAAGTCGAAAGAGGAAGAGGAAGGAGATAGCAAAAGGGTGAAAGAGATAAAATTGTAAAGAGGGATGAAGTGGAAAGAGGTAAAAGATCTGACGACGGCTGCTGGTGCAGCGGATGTTTGAAGCTGCTGAAAGTGAGGAGGCGGTGGTTCCTTCACCGATATTACTCCCTCTTTTCTTTTAGCTTTTCTTCGTTCGAGCCAAACCATCGTTGTGAGGAAGAAGTACAGAGAAGGAAGCACCTCAGCGGATGTGATGTTTAGGACATGGCCGTACAAAAAATGCCTCCCGTATAAATATAGACGATGGTGGTTGCCATCGTAATGGTTGTGGTTGTGATAGTGCTGCTGGTGGTGGTGACTGCTTACCAATCGAAATTTCTCTTTGACCCACATTCCGAGATTGATTATTTACAAAGGGTCACGGTGTTCCTGTTTTCGTTTCTCTTGGTTGTCTTCTCCTTCATCTGCATTGATTTATGTGAAATATGGAATAAAAAAATTAGGGGGAGAGAGAGAGAGAGAGAGAGAGAGAAAGAGAGAGAAAGAGAGAGAAAGAGGGAGAGAGAAAATTATTGAAAACATTGAAATGTATTTTAAAGAAAAGAAAAGAAAAAGAGAAAAGAACAAGAAATGGACGAACTTGTTTGAGTGAGTTCGATTTCACACCGGTTAGAGAAAAAAGCATACCAACCGGCTTCTTCTCAAATTACTTTAGACAAATCTCTTCTTTGACCCAAAAGCAACCTGCTACTACTACTACTACTACCCGAAGAAAAGCTTAGAAAATATGGAATCCCTTGTAAAAACTCTGAAAACACATTGAGCCGAGTGTAAGGTGAAAGACGGTGGCTCCCGAAAAGAAAAAATAAATGAGACGTATACGTGTAATCGACACGTGCTACGTTAACCTCGTTGTATGTTTTTTCTTTTTTTTTTGTTCTTTTTTTTTTCTTTTTTTTTTTATGTCTATTAAAGAAATAACGTTGATTCACAATGTCTTTGAGAAATGGTCAATGAATGAGAATAAAGATTATTATCAAGTAGGTGAAAGACATCGTCAAATCACTTTCTTTCTCGATTCATTTCAATGCACTCGACACGTGGTTAGCGATTCTGGGGCTCCTGCTGAGATAAAGACCTCCCAGTGGCTTTCGACCACCATGTGCATCGAAAGTCAGTGAAATCCCTTGAAGATTTTCGAATTGTCCTCTCGGTTCGTCGTCTCTATTACCAAAACCGAAGTGAAGGATCGGACAAAAAAACAGAAAGACCAACGCACGGATCGCACCTCCTCGATGTATGCATGTACGTGTACATGCATATATACATGCATATATACATACATACATCCATACAACATAATATATAGTACATATATATATACTCTCGTTAAGATTCTACATAGATATTCTTTCTAGTCACGTACGCTTTCTTCGTGGGAGAGATCGAAAGAAATCTTTTTTTGACTAGTCAAAGATAACTTCGTACTCAAAAGAGGACCAAAAGAAAAAAAAAAATACACCAGAAAAAAAGATCAATTAGACGACTAATAAGGGAATTGTACGGAACTCAAGGATCGAGTATTAAAAAATTACGTTTGAACGAGTTAACGTAATGAATCGAGGAAAGGACTCGGCACTAATGGGTTAATACGAGCATGGTCAACGTGATTGAAAAAGCAAAGTGGTAGGAGAAGGTATACCCTCTCTTCTTGGGGTATCACCTGCTCCTATTGTTTGACCGACCAAAGTGAACCGGCGTCCGGTGCGCAACCGAGTTTAGCCGGGCGCGTGCTCGTCGTGTTGGCTCGTAGAGAAATCTGACACTCTTACTTTTACGACACTTTGCATGGTACGTATACTTTCAAAATGCAACGTAAAAATCATGCCCCAGTTTTGATGCAGATGTCCGTAGGTTTAGCATATATAATTATTGTTAAATCCTATAAGAGACGTCTTTGTTTAAAAATCAAATGATTTAAACATCATAGTTTTCATATCTAATATATCGTAAAGCCATTTAGGTTGAAAGATCATACCCAATCGATGGACAAATTTAGAAGCTTCGAAAATATACGTGACCTAAGGTAAAAAAAAATTTCTTATAATCATATGTTTATCTTATTCTATCGGTATACTTTGAAGTGAATGAAACTTACGTCGACAGGATAATGAGCTGGATAATCGAAATTTACAGCGATATAAAATAATACACTAACTGTCACCTGTGGTTCAGGATATGACTCTGTAGGTACGCTCCAAACTACTTCATATTTGTAATAATTTGTATTATTTCCGGCAGAAAGACTAATGAATTCTACATTGAACATCCAATCTTTTAACTCCTAAAACGTGTATCAACTATGTAAGATATGTTTCGTTATACTTTTTGGCTAGATTTTTATCATCAAATGTACCGGCAAATTATTCCATGCTTGCATTTCGTTCTTAATACTGTTTATAATATTGTTGACACTGATACTACCACAAGTGTGCCATTCGACACCAAAAGGACTCAGCGATCTAGTGACGATAGCATTTCTTCGTTTTATTATATCAGAACTGTCGTCCTAAAGTATTGAGTTCCCTTGCATGATTAATTTCATAAAAAGAAAACACATATGCTTTTTAACAAACCATATCACTTATTATCCTCATAGCTTTCATAATCGCTGTGTTAATGAACTGGCGAACAAAGTTCTTTATATTGAAACGCGATTCCAAGTCGTAATCTTCAATCAATGATAGAAAATTATATGTCATAATGTTGATAATTTTTGTTGATTATAAATCGATACAAGATCTTTCGAACTTTAGTACGTTTATTTTTGGTTCTTTCTCATAAATAATCTTTAACGTCATTTCTGTGTTATTAGAAGCAAGACATGACAAAAAGAAAGAAAAGAAAAAATATAAAATAAGAAAAAAACGACGATCTCGTATTTTTGCTTCCATTAATTTTTTTTTGTTTCTGCCCACCTCTCTCTCTCTCCCTCTCTCTCTCTCTCTCTAATTTATACTACACAATACATCCATAAGGTTATTAAAATTTGTAAGAGCTCTTATATACGTTTAGGCAAGTTGTTGTCAATAATACTAAAATGCTTATAAATTAACAGTCAGTTTTCGAATGATTAGAATGATCTTGCTGTGCGCGTGCTGACTTCGCGGATGCCTCTAGATCTGTTACAGACGTTAGAACTTGAAATAAACTCCTCATGAGTTTTTTGAAGATTTCGACCATTTCATCGTCCGTTCGGGTGACCACGAAAATATCTAACGAGATATAAAAAGAAAGAAAAAGATTAAACATTTTGACGAAGAAAGGAACGATTATTTTTCTAACGATTAATTTACCAGATCTATCTTGTCCCAAATGTTTGCAATACATGTTGACAGCTGTTGTTACGTCGTCGTCATCATGGAACGGATCTCCAGGCCATTGTGCTCTGTGTAATCGTACAGCTTCCAAAGCTGGACACCATCGTGCATTCCTAAGTAGTTCAGCGACTCTGGCCATGTCCTCGACGGCATCAACAGCCGGCAAAGGACTAGGACTAGGTGTTGGAGTCGGTGTACCTCGTTCACTTTCCGTACTTTCTTCCAAAGCTCTGCTCAATGCCGTCTTCATGTTAGCTATTTCCGCTGATATATCTTGCAAAGGAATCTGTACGTTTCTTGCGGCAATCATAAGTAGTCCCAACATTTTGTTCGACGCCTTTATCAATAGTAATAATTGAAGATGCAACTTATAAAGTGTCCTCCCTAGGTCCAAGAGCATCTCCTCAAAACCAGCTTCCATCGTTGTACTACCACCTAATGCATGAAGTATTTTCGTTGCTTTTACTGCTTCCAAACACTGTAATCAAATTAAAAGTTGATAAAGTAAAATTAAAAATTAAAAAAAGATAAATAAACTCAACTCATTTAGAAATTATTTACCTCTGTAGCGTGGTATTTTCTGTCAGGAAACGTTTCGAGATGTTGTTGTATCTCCAACATTTCGAAACGTAAAGATTCGTGCAATCTTTGATGTGAAAAAATGGAAAGCGAGAACCAAACTAACGGTGGTTCGGCTTTCGCGCTAAGTAGTTCAGCATGACTAGATAAATGATATCCTAATTGTTTAAAAGCAGGACTGCCATTGGATAATAGAGCGCATGCTTCCCGAGTGAGACCCACAGATTTACTGCTTACATCCTAATAATATCGAAGATAAAGAACAAAATGTTCTCTAACATTGAAACTACGTGTCTATTTAGAGACGAATTAACGATATAATTACCCTTATAATTCTACTTAATAATTGGAAAAAATCTAGTGTCGTAAAGGGTGCCTGAGTGATCAGAGCTTGAATTTGTTGTCGCCAAATTTCTTCAGCGTCATCTCTTACGACTTGTCTGAATGGAATCAAAGCAGACAGATTCGGTGATGCGTTACAAGGTGTCACATCTCCGAGATCTCCTGCGCTGGAACCACTGTAGGAAAATGAATGAAACAATTAGAGAAATAATTCGTCAGAACTCTTATTTAGAAACTTACGACGTGTCAGACCTTGTAGATGAATCGTGACGTGTTCTACTCGGTATTGAAAGAGAAGAAGGTGGAAACATTCCTGGAATACTGTTTGCTTCTTGTCCTGTTCCAGATCCACTAGGTACTTCGTCCAAAGGTGATTCCGAACCAGCTTCATCGTCAGACGATTCTTCAGCGACTCCACGCTAATCGTAATAATATTATTATGCTTTGATACGATACAACTGACGTAAATCTTTGAAATATTTACTCTAGTAGTGTGCTTGCTCGATGTTTGTGTTTTTTCACTCAAACTTTCCTCAAACTGTCGTAGACTAGGTTCTCTTTCCTCTCCTTCACTGAGAGGACGACGTCTAACGCCCCAGTTAAAGTTATCCGTACTTTCACCCTATAATGTATAATAAAAATAAGAAAAAATTCTTCACGAATATTGATAATCGTTTAAAACAGTTTCAATTACCTCGACACTTTCACTCTCATATTCGAGAAAATCAAAGTCCTTGAACACTCCAAATTGTTCGTCATCCCTTCGAGAACCTCCACTTAAATCATTATTTGCACCAGAAACTTCCTCGGTTGATGAAGCCATTGAAGACTGCCTCTCCATTAAGTCAGAACTTTGACTGAATATCACCTACATTTGAATACAATTACATTTATTAAAAAGATTACAAAAAATTGAATTTAAATATTTGTTATCTCCTTTAATATCTATTATCGGCAAAACTATTCTGCTTATGTGCACTTTTCGTGTTCAATCATTAGTCGATGTTTGTGTCTAAGCATCGATTCAATTTTGCTATATGCAAGTGTCTACATTTACATTCAAGCGTGTACGTTTGATTGACTTATTTTTTTTTCTCTCTTTTTTTCGTGACATTCGAACGATCTGTTTCACTTTTAGGTGCGAATTGTATTTATAAAAACCTTTTACCTTGCTATATAATGTCATTGAACTAATGTGTTCATCCTAAAAAAGGATATAATGGAAATGAATTTTCATGAGGAATAGCTATTATTAACTATCGAGCTGGTAGGGAGGGAAAATCAAGTTTTAAATGCAAAATAATAAAAATGTTAATACTAACCGATGGGCTCTTCGGTAATCCTACCCTTTGTCCGCACGTTGTTAACAAGTTCACTAAACATTCTCTAACACGACCCTACAGAATACAAGATATTATTTTACATATCTAACAAATATAAAATAATATTTATAACAAACCTGTGACATCCAAGGCCTTTTCCATCCAGAAACGGCAGTACTTTCTGCCGGTGAAAGAGACATTGAACATCGCGGCGAACCTGAAGACTTTTCTTCGTTACCCTGTCGTATCAACCATCTTCTTCCAATCACAGGTGTTTGAGAAAGATCAAATGTGAAATCCATTGTCCGGCCTGTTATAAAATTATGGTAACAATTATATCAATTTATTGCACGTGTATAAATCGTTGTAAGAAGAAAAAGAAAAAAAAAAAAAAGAGATTGAAAACGCCCGATGTTTAAATATGTAAATATAAATCTAAAATAAAAATATAAATCTAAAATAAAAAATTAAGAAAATAGACATTTTAAT
The DNA here is from genome assembly GCF_912470025.1 of Vespa velutina. Classification (NCBI taxonomy): domain Eukaryota; kingdom Metazoa; phylum Arthropoda; class Insecta; order Hymenoptera; family Vespidae; genus Vespa; species Vespa velutina. The sequence goes on along the minus strand of NC_062189.1, from coordinate 5,437,029 downwards.
AATAGCGTAAAAATTAAATCAAGAAGAAATTTTCAAAAGGAAATTTCTATAGAAAAATCATATTAAGTTTATTTGACTACTAGCTACACATTATGGTTATTATTTTTATCGCAACCTGAGTGTTGATAAATAAGTAATCCGATCAGTGAGAGCAAATGCCGCGTTGCAAAAAAAAAAAGAAATCAAATTTATATTCATTACGTATTTACTGCATGCAAGAATACGAGTATATAATAATGTAAGAGTAACCTACCAGGTAACTCTTTCTTAGTAAATATTTCTGTATCCGTAAAGCTTGGATGTGGTGATGCCAAAGATGATTCCCATGATGGTACATGCATTGATGTCGGTGGTGCAACTAAAGTAGAAGATCTTGTCACGACAAGTTTTAAAATTTTAAGTGCTTCCTTCCAATGAGGTCCCTATTAAAAGAATCGTAGATAGAATTTAGAAGTCAACTTTTCATTATTAAAAAATTTTTTTTTTTAACAAAGAATAACTTACTTCAACGTATTTTGAAATAACTTGCAAGAGTTCAGTGTTGATCGGTTGAGCTGCTTGCGATGCGAGATCAACATAATGCAATATACAGTGTATGATACTGAGTACAGGTAACGCAACGCTTCCTGGACCTTTTTCTAATACCTCGACCAGAAAGGCTAACATATCAAAGCTCAAATGAGCGTATGTATCGTAAAGATATTTAACAACACACTTAGTCCATTGAAAGCTTTCTTTACTAAATGTACGACGACTGTACAAAGTCATAACAGTCCCCAAATTTTCTAATTTCTTCCCTTTTTCTGCACTTACCTATAAGCGGATGCATAGTGTAAATTATGTAACAATATTCGAATATATGTAAAGATAATGAACAATTGAAAGATAATTACTTGTGCTATATTTTCTGCACTTCTTATACACAACTCATTTGCATCTTCATAATGTAACAGCATGTATGGAAGTAAAGAAACCACATTCATTGGAAATGCTAAACTTTGGGTGGGATCAACCACTGGTAAATCCAATAACGGAGTAAACTGTGAAAGTAATGTTACAACTGGCTCGTATGTATTTGGACTTGTACACCCCTTCAACATAAGTGCATGTACTCCAGGAAAAGAGTTCCATCTTAATTGTTGTTGTAATTTTTCAACTTTATCTCTAGCATCTGGACGATCCAACGGTAACCTATGAAGTACTCGACTTAATAATCTCAAAGCGAGAAGAAATTCATGTTCATAGTCCGATTCCAAAAGTGAAACCGATAACCAAAACAGCTGTGCTAAAATTGTCATCTTATCATCTTGGGTCGCAGAATCGCCTAATAATTTCAAAGATTGTGCTGATCTTGATCTCGAAAGATTAGAATTCGGATATTTGTTACAAACTCCTCTGTTATCTAATTCTATAAAAAAGAAAAAAAAAAGAAAAAAAAAGAAATAGAAAGAGAAAAATTTACAAATAATGATATACAGAGATACATCAAAATGAAGAAAGCTTTTTAATGACAAAGACATGAACCTTTCAATTCGCTCACAGCTGTATTTCCACCACTTGATTTTTTCATACAATAACTGACAGAATAACTAGTACTTCTCGTATGTCCACCTTGATTTAAGTGAGAAAGAATTTGTGGTCCCGTAGGACAACCATTTATTCCAGGACTACGTTTTCCTCCGATCACTATACCAGATACGGGATCTTTGTTATTTAAATTTGGCGTGGATTTAAATATTTCTTTCATAAAATCTAATGGTCTAAAATCAGATTCTAAAGAATCAACGGCTGCTTCCAAAGTTAAGAGTAATTCTGTTACATAACCCTGTACAAAAGAAATCATTTCATATTTGGAAATAAAGATTAAATAATTAACAAGTGATTACATGTAAATTATTATAGATTACTCTATGTACCTGCATGTCCTCGCCTTGTTCAGCAACCGTTTCAACCAATCTAGATAAAATATCGGAAAGCATACGTGATGTGATAGGAACACGTAACGCACGGAATACTTGAAGAGATCGTCCAGCATAGTGTCTCGAAGAGCAGGACAATCCCAATTGTAAGGCAATTTGAGCCCATCTTTGACTTACTAATGCATGAGGCAAAGAATCTCTGAATACTCTTAAAACGTGTCGTAATAATACCGTAAGTTGCTCGGCACTACGAACCCACCATACTTTAGCTGTCATATCTTCATAATTCCATAAAGGTTGATTTATTCTATAACAAATCAACGTCGTTAAAAATTACTCCATTGGTTAAATCATTGACTCTTTCGTACATACCTAGATGCAAGAAAGTTAATCAAAGATTTGATAACATCTTGAATAGGCATGTTTGGACCAGGTTGAGGTCCAACCCAATTATTACTGTCCTCTGGGGTAACTATCACAGGCGGTACCGTTGTGCCTGTACCTGATGTTGGTGGCCAACTATTGCACACTGTAGAATCTAACATCAAGATAACGTAAATCGGTAAAACTAAATCCAAAGAATTTATATGAGTTGAATTGAATTAAAAATATTGTACCATAGGAATGAGGACCCCCGTAATCTTTGCAATTGTCTACGAGTTGCTGAAATACGTGATTCATGGATATTGGAGTAGAAGACACGGATATAGGAACGGGTGAATGAGTAGGTGTACCATTCGCTGAGGATAATAGAGACGGTGGGGGAGGAGGTGGTGGTGGAGGAGGTGGTGCAGAAAAAGATGCAGATGTCTCTGTAAATGAAGGAGGCGGTAGCGGTGGTGGAGGTGGAGGTGGTGGAGGTGGTGTACAGGATGGAGGTGGCGAAGAAGAGTGTGGTGGTGTAGTGGGTGGAGGTGCTGGTGGTGGTCCATACAGGTAACTGTCAAATTCTGGATCGACTTCAGTAAAGTTATGTTCCAAAACTGGTAAAGCTGGGGTAGGAAGACCTAAACCTAATTGTTTGGTCTTCGAGGCAAGTAAAATTCTTGCCACCCCAAGATGATCTCTATGATCACCGAGAACGACTAGTAGATTTAATAAAAGACAGCGACAGTGATCTCTTACAAGTGGTCTTGAATGATCTAAACCCAAAAAGACAATATGCAACATCAAAGGGACGTGAATCGCCAAATCAACTTGCACCCCATCTACAACAACATCGGTGAGCAGCATAACTGCTATGTTGCATCTAGAATTACAAAGAATTCCTATGATCTACAACTTATATAATATGTTTGGGCGATAACTGAATCAAAAATCTAATGATATAACAATTGTTATACCTATGAAAGCCACTTATAGGCTGGGAACTGTCAGGGAGATATTCGGTTAAAGGTGCAAAATATCCGCCGTATTCTGGCATTGGCAATGGGTGAGGTTGTGGTATATCAAATTTTTCACCAATGCATTGAGTTTTACCACTCAAACCAACTGGTCCACTTCGTGCGATATAACACGACTCGTCTGTAGTTAGCTAGGATCATGTACATACAACGAAATAGTATAGCTATATGCATATATATATATATATATAGCATAATAACATAAAAAAAAGATTAACAATATACTTCGACTTCCGTCGTAGGAGTCGACAAATCGTCCGGAAGAACTGGCGGCCCGCTTGCTGTCCTAGTTTTTTCTGCCCTTGGGGTTTGAAATCCAGCGAGAGCACGTAACGCAGTATCGGACTTGGAACTAATTATAAAGATTATGTGTTAATGAAAAAAATTAAAAAAAAAAAAAAAAAAAAAAAAAAATAACAAAAAAGTATATATCCTCGATACAGAAAAGCAAATCTCATACCCAGTTTTAACGGGATCCTCGCCAGAATGTCGTTTAGTATGAATGGTACCTTTTTCAACTCCCAAATCTCGCGGAGGATTAGCAGGATCCGCGGTAGGTGCATCGCTGTGAGACGAAGCCTTACGCATGCTTGTTAGCCGATAAAAAGGTGGTGTTTCTGTACGTTCGATCAAACAATTAAGAGTCTCGACAGTTTGCAATTCGGTCATCATTTCATCTACAAGACGATTAGGTCGTGCTCTGGCCAAGTAGAGGACCACTCGTTTGGCCTATAATCATTTTATTATTTTTCTATTCTTTCGAATGCACTTATACAATATCAATATATACAAATTTGTTTTTACTTATTGATTATTATAAGATACTTACATAGGAAAGTAACTCTTGAGGAGCCATACCCGAGACAATTATAAGATAACGTATAATTACTTTGAGATTGTTTGGCCAACAACTACAAAGTGTGGCCCACAGTTCTTCGATATCTTTAGGATGTTCATCGGAAAACTTAAAAAGAAGTTTATATAATTCATCATTATTTTCACTTGATCTATTTAATTTCTCATTCACTTGTAATTTTTCAATAACTAAAGTACTATGACATTACCTTCGCTGTGATGTAGAACAAGTTATTGAGTACCATTTCTGTCGCCTCAGCGCTACCCCATCCTTCTCTACGTGCTCCACCTCGTATCATTTCACTCGCGTAATACTATCATCAAAAAAAAAAATTAGGGTAAAACAAAACAATTATTATTTAAATCGGAGATTTCTAACATTAGATATTAATCTATCGATGGAATTTTCGATCCATGAATGCGGATGTATGAAATTTATTTTGATAACAAATAAAGTTACTCGCTTGATATCGAGACTGAAAGCTAAATAAATCGTAAAATGAAGAATTGGGATATAATATGGATATTTTGGGATATATTTTCTTAATTGGAGTGAAAAATGATTTATATAATCTTTTATTAAGAAAAAAGGAAAATCTTTGTAATGAGTCTATTATCCCAGTTCATTGGTTAATATATGAGACTAATCAACATATTTAATCATTAACATGATTACAACTTTTGAAAGCGGTTTTCAACCCACAAAAGTTTAAGAAGCCCTTATCTATACATTTAATTAGACGAGTAAATGAAAACAAAAAAAAAAAAGGAAGAAAAGATCCAAAAATAATTCCCAATTGGAGGCGCCGGGTATCGATCCCGGTACCTCTCGCATGCTAAGCGAGCGCTCTACCATCTGAGCTACGCCCCCCTTGTTACAGATTTTCAAGACGGATCAATTCGATCGACGTAAGTGATCTACATTCGGTGAAAGGTAAATAATATATATATATATGTATAAAATAAGGATCAAAATAAAAATTTGGAGGCGCCGGGTATCGATCCCGGTACCTCTCGCATGCTAAGCGAGCGCTCTACCATCTGAGCTACGCCCCCGATGTTTTCTCATGAAATTGAGTTCTTTTAAGGGCTTATTAATAATATAATCATTTTGAAAAAAAAATTTTTTTAAATAATTAATGGAAGCGCCGGGTATCGATCCCGGTACCTCTCGCATGCGAAGCGAGCGCTCTACCATATGAGCTACACCCCCGGTAATCTTGATTATCAAAAAGATAAATTCGATGGATAAATGTTTAATAAAAATAAAAGATATTTAAGAGAAAAAGACGAAAGTATATAACTTCAATTCGATTCACGAAAATCCCTCTCGTGTTTCAAAGCCGTTTCAAAACGCGCGTAAAAACATCGCGGGCATTATATCTATAAGATCAGTCATGTGTAATTTGCCTGAAATGCAAACAAAGCAAGTATTCCCGTGTTTGACATTTAACATGAATTCTGACATTTCAAAGGGTTTCCTGTCAATTTTAACAAAATTAATTTATACGTATGAACATTTACAAACGTTTTGATCAAAAGAAAAAAAGAAAACAAACAAAAAAAAAATCAGAATAATCGTTCAGTCAATTTCACGGGGATTTTTCAATAGCTTGATATTCTTTATTAAATTTTAATAAAAACAAAAAGAGACAGAGAATTTTGGAGGCGCCGGGTATTGATCCCGGTACCTCTCGCATGCTAAGCGAGCGCTCTACCATTTGAGCTACGCCCCCTTTGATCTTAATCGTTTAAAAGATTATTTTTATGTAGAAAAATAATCTACTTAAAAGTGAAAGGAATCATAAAGTGCAAACGTATGTAATATCTTATACTAATCAAAAGATTTATTCATTCTTAGCTACGATTACAAATTTTTTAATTAAATTAATCATAAAATAAATCAAGGATATAGTAGGATGCTAAGTCAAACAACTCCTAAATCACACAAAAATACATTTTATAAAATAAAATGAGATTTTTATTTGCTTATGATTAACGGCGATATTTAAGCAAATAAATAACGGCAAGATTACATTATTGAAATGAAAAATATATCTACTACGAATTGAAGATATAAAATTTATTCTAGTAAGGGGTTGCTTTGAAGAGAAGAAATATTATTTATAAAAACATACAGTACAAGGGGGCGTAGCTCAGATGGTAGAGCGCTCGCTTAGCATGCGAGAGGTACCGGGATCGATACCCGGCGCCTCCAAGTATCTTTTTTCATATTATGTTTTTTTTCTTGTTGTTAACATTTTTTTTTGTCATTTACACCTTTCACCAAAAGTAGATCACATTCGTCGATCATAATAGTCCTCAAAGAAATGTATATCACTGGGGGCGTAGCTCAGATGGTAGAGCGCTCGCTTAGCATGCGAGAGGTACCGGGATCGATACCCGGCGCCTCCAATGGATTATTTTTAATAATATTTTACAAAATTATTTTTTTTTAATACTATTCCTACTTATCAATGCTATAATCGACTAACATGCGTTTCAATATATCCTATACTTTTACATACTTCGAGATATGGTCAATAAATTCATCTTATCTCGATATTAATCCATTACAACCCCCATTTCGATAAATGAAAACCACTCAGAATTTTCGCAGAAGTGCATAAATTTTCAAAATGATCGGCATATCTCATTTAACAAGTTGCTGAAAGACTATTTAGATAGTGATACGTTCTTGGGAACAGGAATTTAATTATGTATAGTTTCGTAAATTATATTTGTCGTCACTTTCGAAAATAATTTCCAAGAATTCTTTGGGATTACATGGCTTTGATTCGATTATGATCAGAATGAAATTCTCGCGAATGTTAAAGAGAATTATGCGTGCTTAAAAGCAATATTGTTTTACCTGATAATAACTTAAAGGATTTGATGGGGGTGGTACGTTGGGATCGACTAATTCCATGTTATGTAGCCACGGTAGTAAATACTGAAGCAACAGTTGTCGAACTTCACGGCGTGCTGTTTGAAACCTGTGCGTGATCTCTGAAACAAATAGTAATTTCATATTAACGTTACCATAGATCGAAGAAAATAAATAATAAAGTTATCCTGTACATATCGTTTCGAGGACACGCATATCATACATACGATTCAATTTGTTAAACTCGTTATCGTGAATTTTCGATTATCAATATCATAAAAAATCTAAATGAATGTAAAACATAATAAGATTCGTTATTCGAGGATAAATTAATGGACGAGAATGATTATCGAATATATAAAATTGAATTTCTCAATCACTTATCATATCTATACAATCTCTCTTATTGTATCCATTTAATTAATTAATCTTCCGAATCAGTCCCCTACGAATTTTATTTGCATACATACATACATACATCGTCCATAGTTTTCTTTTTCATTCTGAATTTACAGCTGCATTATTAATACAATCATAACCGGGACTGAATTTAATTACTTCATTTCCACGTTCAAAGATAACGCAATTTCGTATCGTCATAGAGGATGTTACAATGATATTGACTTGAACGTCGCATATTTATTTTATCCTCCATTTAATGCATCTATCAATTTTATATCAATGAAAAACGTGGTAGGTCATATCATTAAATATTCATAATTTACGATTTCCGGATAATTTTAATTGGAAATTTCTATTAAAGTTGAACAAATTTGACGTTGAATGTAGACCTTAATAAAAAAGACTTTTACTTTCAATACATATAAATTATTAATCCTAATCTACATTCTATCGATACCAATCAGTAAAACATATTTTTGGTTGTAAACGAATGAATTACGAATAAATTAACAGATATGAATATATATCAAGAGAATAATTTCGATTGTTTTGTTCCGACATTAAAGGTATTTTAGAACGACAATTATGACAAGAATGCAAACAATTTAACAATAGCTTAGCGCGTCTCGAAAGAGATGATTAGAATGGGACAGGTTGAAATTGACATACGATGATGGGAATGATACGTTTAAGTTGGAACTTGACTTGGTGGTGAGAACACACAGAAAGGTAAAGAGAAAAATCTATCGCAAGCACAAATACATCGCAGATCAGTATTCTTAGAATTGAACAAAAGGGTCGTAGACTCGTAATACCTCTGTGGGGAGCAAATAATCTAATTTCTTTTGATCGAAAGAGAGAAAGAGAAAGAGAGAGAGAACATAAGAATGAGAAATACTCTATCGATTTTTAATCAAAAATGGATGTACATTGTCGTACGAATCCAAAGATCAAATATGATCAATGTTTCCAAATAAATTTTTATTCAAGAAGACTAAAAAAATAAATGAAATAGAAATTTAATTCCAAAGAAAGAGATAAAAAATGATAGCCTTAAAGATAATATGATATTCTTTAAAAAAGAAACAAAAAAAAAAGAACATATTCGCCGGTTCGTTCCTTCAAAGAATGATGCATGATTGAAATCAATGATATTCCACCAATTTCACATTTTTCTTTCAATACTAATTAAAATAATTGTAAACAGAACACTTTCAATTGTTCTACCCATGATAGAAAATTCGCAACACAGTTATAATTCTTAGAAAAGATTGAGAATGTATTTCCCAACCTTCACCCCTTAACAAAGTGCATGACACTTTGGACTTATATATATTAAAGCGTAGCATGATACCAAGTTAACGGATACTTGATACGATATTCAGAGGAATTATAAGACCGAATAATATTTTGCGTTATTACGCATTCCAAACAAATATTATGTAAAAGAAGTAAAACGGCTTAGAAAATGTCACCCGTCGAAAACTTATTTTAGTTATACTACAAATATAGATAAAATTTCAAGTATAATTATAACGAGCTAGATGTATATATAATGAAACTGAAACCGAAAATACACTATAAATACAACTGAAACCGGAACTACATAATGACTCTTCCTACGTCATGGTATTTCTTATAGTTCCTTAACGTCATTAATTTGTAACATTTGATCAAGTTCAACAATAATATGGACATTTTTAAATTTCGTCGAAGAATTTTTATAAAATTTTCTATGTATATGACAAAGTTTCAAAACTTTTCAAAAAGCGATCTGTTTCGTTTAACTTTAGCAATGAATAATCATCGATCCAGAGAACCATTCGAGCTGTCTTTTGATAGCTCGACATATATCACTAACTGATAATTAAATGATGCCGATACATCTGCTATTGCTGTAGATACATAGTTAACAGAATATTTATTGCTCTTTGATAACGCGTACTTATGACAAGATTTCGAATCATTTCGAGTTAACAAGTTTATCGACTTTTACGCAAAACTTCTAAGAAAAAAAAGAAGGGGAAATTTTGACAGATAAATGATTAAAGTTTCATGTTAAGAAGATAAGTTATTTTCCTTTTTTTTTTTTTTTTTTTTTTTTTTTTTTTCTTCAATATTTATATCACAAGATTACTCACCGCTGAACATAGGCATCGTCAATTCTGGATGCAATTGGGCCAGCTGACGTGACAAATACATTTGACTACGACAATAAGTAGTTGAAAGTAAAACATCGAGGGTACCACCTCGAATAGTGCCACTTGAAGATACACCTGCCGTGGGATTCGATTGTTGCACTGCTCCTGAAGCAGTAGCGGTCGAGCTTGCAGCTAAATCCTCCTGACCTATAAAACGAAAGAATCAAATACTTATCACGTCTTATAATTCTATATATTCAAACTTGTTAAATAATATGAAACGCATAACGTGATAAAAATTCTTATCACATTTTAAAAGATTATATTCGAATTTTAAAGTACAATGATACGTAACACGCAATAAAAATTCATTATTAATAATGTTATGTGTAATCTAAAAATATTGAATTACAATTTCAATATTTGAAAATGAAATTCGTTATATTATTATTACATACATATAATAAAATCAGTATGAATTAAAATTTTGACGAAAAATATAAAGGAGAGTAATACTTTCATAAAGAAAAAATAATTCATTAAAATCTATCTTATAATAATAATAATATTTGTCGAAAAAGTAAAATAATATCCTTGCATAGTATATAATACCAAAGTACATTCCAAAGAAGTTAATATTATAATTCGTAAAACAAAAGTACATAAGAAGATCTTTCACGTGAAATAAAAGATTTTAAAAGAATAAAAAATATTCTCGAGTAATATTAATTAAATATTATTAATCGTAATAGGAGTATTTTATTATTTAATTATCTGGTAACAAATAAATTATAAATTACCAATGAATTATGTAATTCCTTGTTAAATCATAAAATTATATAATATAAATGTTACATAAAATACCTTTGTCTGTGTTTCCTATACATTTCTTATCCTTAAGAAGAAACACTTTGTTATGATATCCTTTGATTAAATAAAATTATAATAAATAAATGAATTGTATAAAAAGGAGATTTTAATAATATTTAAAAATAACTTGTTACATGCGTGTTGCACATTATTAAAAAATATTATTAAAACTAATCGATGGTAGACAAAATGGTTAACAAATTCGTAAAGTAAAAAAAGTTCAGAGATGGCTTAGACTCTTGAAGATCGAGGAATGAAGGGGAAATTTGTCCCGGCGCAACGATGCGCAGAAGCCAGAATGTTGGATGCACCGGGCTTTATCAAGAATGAATCGTAGCGACGCGTAGCAGAAATAGATGGAGCGCCGTCCTGTTAAAAGTTTCACCGTTTATAAAAGACCTTTGTTAGGACAGATCAAAGGAAAAAATCCTTTCGTTAAATTCGCGTTCTCATTAACATCGAGTTACATTGATTGTTATCATAAAAAACCCCGGATAGTGTCATATATATATATATATAGAATATATATATATATATATATATATATATATAGAATATATATATATATATATATATATATATATATATATAATCATATATATATAGAATCATATAATTTTTGCGATCTAACGGAATTAAACGATTTAAAAAAAAAAATTTTATTAAAAGATTTTTTATTTCGTTTCGACGATTCCACGTGTCGCGTGTGTTGGTTTTAACAAAGAAAGAATTATTTTTTAAATGAAAAGTGTAGTAAAATTAATATTAATATGAAAACATCAACAAACAATAGTTTTCGATAATGAATGTTCTATCCGACGGACGTGAAAAGTGTGAGAACAAATTGCGGCCTCACAATTTTATCTTCTTTCGAGTTGGTACTAATTTTCGAATATTTTCTTCTATTTTTATCCGAAAAGGATTTGGAACTTTTTGTGAATCTTTTTAAATCTTAAAATTTTTTATAATAATAAAAAAAAAAAGAAAAGAAAAGAAAAGAAGAAAAAGAAACATCGACGAGAGATACGCCTTGATAAATATCATTAAAAATACCACTCCTTATATATCTCATGGTGGAATAAATCGAACTTTACGTGGGTGAAACGTTGCCAATATTTGAAAGGGCCGAAGTAAAGTCGTACTCTCGTCATCGGCGTCTAAAAGAACTTGGATACGTTCCAGAACGCTTTCTAGTTTGTCTATACTTTAAACCGACAATGAGTGTTTTACTATCTACTGCGAAATACACTAACGTACTATAGGAAAAAGAGTGTGAAGAAAAAAGAAAGAAATCCAAAAGAACATCCATCAAAGTCTAGTGTTTACTTTGATTTTTAACGTTACGTTATAAAAGTTTGATCGTCGATAAGCTTAGAATCGATTTAAACCGTGTCACCTGTTACTAAAAAGTGATATTATGTGCCAAGAAATACATAGTGTCCTCAGAGAAACTTAAATATCTTCGTTGTCTTCGATTACATGGAAGAATGTTAAAAAAGAAATTGTTTTATTCAAAAGGGACAATATTTTAATTGATGATAAATTTTTATGGAGAAAATTTTTATCTCGGAATATTAAAGGAAATTCTTTCTGCGATCCTTTTTTTTTTAAATAGATCGATATATTCTCTTTTTTGTCATATCGTTATAACTTATAAAAAGATGAATTTATAGATAGAATTTGTAAAATTTCCGATAACTCTGAGTATAGAAAAATTTATAAATTGAAATTTAATTTTCTTTGTTCTTTTATTTATAAAGGCAATAAAACCAAGAAGAATATATTTGAATTATCAAAATGGGAAGAAAATATGTAATATTGATCAATCGTGTGTTACGAGCAATGAACATTCAGAAAAAATTTTCTGAAAGATCGATCATCATCAAATCAGTTTGGATATTTGTTCCAGGACAAAAGATTTCTTAAAGTTATTCGAAAAGAAATAATGACAGAGACAAAGGAAGAGGGTGAAGTAACCGATCTGACCGAGGCGATCCTAAGAGGGATACAACTGTATTATACTCCGATATTAGTATATTTGGGTTCACTTGGAAACTGTCTATCCGTATGTGTGTTCTTCGGTACAAAATTACGACGATCCTCATCAAGTATATATTTAGGAGCATTGGCTATAAGCGACACTGGATTTTTAATATCAGTTTTTGTGGTATGGTTGAATATGGTGAATATTGGTATTTTTAACGAGCAAGGATTCTGTCAATTCTTCATCTACCTAACAACACTTTGTAGTTTTTTAAGTGTTTGGTTTGTGGTAGCCTTCACCGTCGAAAGATTCGTCGCTGTTCAATATCCTTTTCATCGTCAATCCATGTGTACAGTGGCTAGAGCAAAAACCGTAGTCATCGGATTGACAGTTCTCGGTATTATGACGTGTAGTCCAACTTTATGGTTTTCGAGTCCTCGTTTAAAAATATCAAATACAAAAAATGTGACGGAATGTCTTGTCGCTGAGGGTTGGGAGTCCTCAGCGACTATTTTCAATTCGATCGACGCGATACTAACTTTCGTTGTACCTTTTACCGTAATCGTTGTATTGAATATACTCATCGCACGTGCTATCTATAGACTCGCCAAAGTAAGGAGAATACTGACCACCGAATCAAGGGCTTCGCAGGATCAAATGTCCTGTTCTCAAAGTCCTCGAAATACTTTCGCTCAAAGTAAAATTACTAAAATGCTTCTCATCGTATCCACAGTTTTTCTCTGTCTCAATCTGCCGGCCTACGCTATCAGAGTACATGCTTTTCTATACGTACGTACTTCTATTGAATTGCGATTTCTTCTTTTTCCGTATATGTATTGCACGAGATTCACTCATGGATTCATTTTTCCACTTGATATCATTTTCTATTTTTTCGTTCGTAAAAATAAGTTTCATAATATAGGTACATATATTGGAGTATTTTATATATGTACATATATATATATACATATTTTGTTAAAAAGATTTGAAGTACTTTTCCATTGATTTTTATAGAATTCATATTTTCTCGACAGATACTCGAAATGAAATATCTGAGAGAATCTTGTAAAAATTCTAAGCATATTACGAATATGTTTGTTTAAATATATATTTTAATATATATTTAATATATATATATATATATATATATATATATATATCACATACTTAGTTAACATTGTTACTCTTTTTGAATAATATTATTACTGATATGAATATCGTGATAAGAACGTGTAATTTCATAATAACGATTAACACTGATAATGTCCGTGATTTTCAGCCGGACAACAATCCACCGCGATCGATAGAGTTGGCGCAACAGGTGTGCAACTTGTTTTTCAACACCAATTTTGGAATAAATTTCATTCTTTATTGTACCACCGGACAAAATTTTCGCAGTGCAATGATTCGTATGTTTTTACGGCGTTCCCACGGAAGAAATGACGCTGCCGGACGCATATCAAATCATGGAAATATTGGTAAATTAAAAAAATGCATATAAATAATTAAAATAAAAAATGTTCGATATTAATAAATATGTCTAATACTAATTGCATCTTTAATAAAAATGCTAATAAATAAATAATTATCAGTTTCAGAATTAGCTCGCAATAATACTTTAACGAGTCGTCAAAAAGCACCTATATTTACTAAATCGTGGCAAAACAATCACGAATTGCAAATATTTTCTAAAGAATTTAAAGAAGACATGGAAAAGGATAAGGAGTGAAAAATATAATTAAGAAAAGAAAGAAGAAAAATGTACGTACCAGTTTCGGGTTCTGTGGCTGGCAATGGTCCCACGTTTCCAAAGAATCTTTGATCTAATAGCTGAAGGAGTTGAAGAGCCTCGTCGTGAACCGGTGCACGAGGACAACCAGTATTCATTAAAGTTACGTTAATGATACTTGTATAATGATCACAAGGATATTCCCTATTAACACACGATACGATCTGCTTAAGCCTAAGCTTCCACATAATTTATAACAAGGACTTCTATCCTAATATAATTACTATTTAAACTTATTTATCGTTTGAAAAGTCTTCTATACATTTCTTGCAAAAGTAATGATTAATAAATATTATTCTATTTATAAAATATATGTATATATTGTATTATATACTCAACTTTTTAGTAATTATATAAAAATCTATATTTCATGAATCGTTGATATCTTTAATTTGTAATATATGTAATAAAACAAACCTTGCACTAAATATTGTTGCTAATGCGAGGAAACAACCATCGGCCACGTGCGGAGCGCCTGTATAACATCTATCGACTACCCAATCAAGAAGTGCACCAATATCAGGATTTCCTTCCAATAATAGAACAACTGTTTCACGAGCCAAAGCATAAATCTAAAGTACATTAGTAATATATAGAAATAAGTAACCAAAAATCTAAGGACCTTAAATTCTTTAATATCGCCTTGAAACCTACCTTCTCATCCTTACTAGCTAATAATAAATCTAACCATTGATATAATATCGCACCCTCCTCGGAAAGTGACTGCGGATTGAAACACGGTCCGCAACATAATAAACCACTCATAGCTTGTAATGCTGAAAGTTGTAATTCTGTACATGTCTTTTCTTCTTCGTGTAAAGACGATACACTTGTGAGAGGTCTACCATAAGGTCCAGCCCAACTAGCAAAGAGCATAAATAAATTCCGTCTTAAATCCCTCTTCAATAAACTGTGACACGTTTCCACTAAAAAAAAAAAAAAAGAATAGAAAATAAAAAAAAAGAAAAAAAGAAGAACAGAAAAGAAAAAACTTTCTATAAACGTTTAACTTTTCGGTGTGCTCAACAAATCAGCTATATTACTCACACGAAAAACTTTCTATCATCTTTCTTATAAAATTACAAAAGTGTAATTTAATATCTCTCACTGCTGGAGCTTCTTTATCGGTTTCATTTTCTAAATAAATACGCGCTCCATCTATATACTCAACAAATGTTGGGTGGAGAGATTGTGTTTCGCGATCTAAAACGGCGGGACTAAAAGAATTTTTAAGATATCAATATAGAGAGATTCTTTGAATTTTATATCTAAGAGAGAGTAAATATTTCCTAACAAACCAGATTCCAAATGTTCCATATTCAGCAATCAATTCCAAAACTCGAACTAACTGCAATCTAAGTGCATCTCTTCGTCTTCTACGTCTCATGTTTTCTTGTTTGCGATCAACAGCTTCACGTATATAGGGAACTAATTCTTCCATCAAGTCTCTATATAGATAGTAAAAAATTGATACTCGAAACTTTTTAGATAAACGCGAAATTAATAAAAAAATATACTCACTTTAAAGCATCGGCATTTACTTTACCGATAGCTTGTACAGCAGCATCTCTAACATCAATTGCCTCGCATCGCAAAAGAGGTACTGTTAATTTGTACAGAGCCGCGGGGCTCGCATTTGTTCCAGGTGATTTGTTATCACCTCTTTCGGCGGAAAGACTATCCGGTGAAGAGCTACGAAAATGATCTTACTATAATTCTTCGCTAAATCAATTTATCATTTATCTTTTGTACATATATACAATGCATCAATGACATGAACGAACGAATTGGATTTAACGCGATTAACGATCGGGAACGGTCATCAGACAAGACATGGACAGTGCTTATGTCGCGAGAAAGTATAGTGACTGGACTAAGAAGGAACCTGCTTGAAGCTGAAACTCTTATAAAGCATATGGACATTGTGCCTTATAAGTAAAAATTCCGATAAAATGTGGTGGAAATTACCAATGACCGTTTAATTCTGAGTGACATCTAAACATGGTCGTTTACAACTGATTCAAATTAGGCTCACCTGGTCCGCTTATGCCTGATGTAGATGCCGGAAATGGACGGAACTGAGAACCGGCCCGGCAGGGTCTGCGCCCCACCGAGGTTCTCCAGGCTCTGACTCAACTCCTTACTCATGCACAACACACCAAACTCCACCGTATGCTGACCACTAGAGTATGCAATACAGTGTACCACCAATGCTCCTTGTATCAAATGTTATTTACTGCTCAGAAACTACTATTCTAAGTCCCAGATGTGTACATACATGTATGAAACAATAACAGATAACATGCAAAGTGTATCGTTGCAGAAAAAGAAAGCAATGTGCGCATATAAGAGTATATATGCAAAAAATTTAAACCCCCCGCTCCCGAATGCAAAGCGCACATTGGTACAAATTGGTGCTAGTTTAGACGAAAGTTTAATAAGTTAATTTTGCTATCTGGTGCTTTGACAGGATTTCAGAGAACGTGCATGTTATCATTAGCATGTTACGTTTCAAGACAATACCTCTTGAAGTTTTTGCATTGCATAAGACATAAAAGAGATTAGGATTGATGTACGTGCCAGAAGAAGTAATATAACTAATCAACAATGTGATATAATCTTAATAAGAGAAATATAAATAAATATACAGAAGATAGAATTAAGAAAGAAATTTTCCATTTCACGACAGACATAAGCAGACATGATCCAACACCAATTGATACCAATTAATAATAGTTAAAATTTATATCTTTTCACCCTTTAATAACTACACATAAAGCAACGTTGTAAACAACCGTATACCGTAAGAACCGTACAGTTAAATCTGAGAATATTATTATTAATTTATATAAATTAATCATCTAAGTATATCGTATTATATTATTGAATAAAAAATCTACGTATACACTTATACTTAATGATATTTTTAAAAACCTAACCATTATATATATATATATATTATATATATATATATATATATATATATATATATATATATATATCCATCCCCAACATTTCATCGTAAAACGTATATGCAACATCATCATATGATATAAGAAAGTAATTATAGAAAATTTATTCAAAAATATATGCATTAATTTACCTGAGACTGAGATCTGGACTGGCACAACGAACAACAGGACTTGGAACAGGTGGTACAACTCTGTATCCAAAAGTCAAATAATTTTTCCAAACGTGCATGTAGACATCTCTTTCATTTACTGGCTTTCGTACTGTAGTTGAGCTTCGTAAAAGCGAAGCTCTGTTATCATTGACAGGTCTAAAGTAGAAACGATACGTGTCATTTTTGAAAATTAATAAACGCATATAAGAAATAAGATTCAACTCACGTAGGATCGACTACCGAAAATAAAGAATTTATTCTTGTAAAAACAATAGGCCAAGAATGAGCAACGGCATTGGAACATTGAGTAAGTACTCTGTCCTTTTCCAAAAATGCAAATAGACAGGTCCCCCATGGATCAGCCCCATTTAAATTCAAAGAAGACGAACTTTTTGTACTGTTTTCATCATGAAATCCTACAATTTTATATAACATTAAAATCGATATTAAATAAAATTCTAATAAAATTCTAATCGGTCAAGTACCTGCTGTCCAAACACAACTACTTCTATCAGCTATCCATTGAAGATCAATATTAAATGTAGAAGCAGCAGCTGCTTTTTCTGCTGGTGGTAACATATGATAACATTTTTCTAAAACAGTTGGACAACAAGCGTCTATCACATCGATAACAGGTTGATCGTCATCGGGAGTTCCTACAATTGGAAAAATCTTATTTTTTCTCATTCATTTATCCACCATATATATATATATACATATCATAGCAGACAAACGATTATTTCATTCTCACCCAATAATTTTAATAAGAATTTTAATTCACGAAGTATATGTACAGCCAATCGTCGAGGATAAAGTCGACAATTGCACAGCATTACCAATGCAAATCCTTCAACCAGATGAAAGACGCACGATATTGGTTCTACTTTCTATAAATAAATAATATTAATAAAATTGCATTTATTTCTGAATTAATATATTAATACGTACTTGTCCGGATTCACTTCTTTTTATAGTTGTATCTACATTCGGCCGTATATTCGATCTTGTATTGTCCATTGTTTGCTCTTTCAATCTTATATTAGGACTAATAAGTGCATTCTTCCAGCTTGTAAGAAGTTGTAATAACATTCTCAAACCATTATCAACAAGTTGAGGAAAAGTATCTTGAACGTCTCTGGCAAGAAATTGTGTAAACCCTAGAACAACATCTTGTCTCCAGTCAGGAAAATCCAATGCTAGAGTCTGTAAGCTTTGATATGCTAATCCGCGAAGTTCTTCATCCATGTGTACAGTTAAACGTGATAATAAGTCAACTAGCTCTGCTCCAGTCATTCCATCAGGTATTAAACGAGGCACTGCAGCAACGCACGTACGAAAAAGATCTATTCTAGGCTTACGTTCACCGGTAATCATTTCATCTGGTTCTTTATTCATATTTTGGGTACTTGTCATCATCAATGGACGACCATAATGAACATCTAAAGCACGTAAAATATCAACAAACACTCTACGTACATGTGGAAAATACGAGGACATTCCGATACTCCTAGCTGTATCTTCTGTTAACATCTGAAATTTACAAACAAACACAAATTGTATAAAACATCATAATAACAATAGATTACTCCCTTTTTTTATTTACCTTGTTTAGAAAAGTTTTTTTTACACGAACTGTATTTCCGCTGGGTAATACACCCATAGTTCTTGGCATAGGTGGTTCACCTTCTTTTTGTTGAAGACTATCTGCCACTACTAAAAACGCTCGTAATCCAATACTCATTCTTTCGGGCGTTAAAATAATTTTTACCGGTCTACCCACAGATAATAAATCAAATACTATCTCTCTCATTGCAAAATCAAGTCTTTCTTGTGCAATGAATTGAATAATCTTTACAAATATATTCAAAGGTGTATCCCTAGGTACTACTGCCTTGGATCCTTTGGGAAACAAAGAGTTCACTATACTTTGTAATCGACTTTGTGTGGCTGAATTACTTTCACATTTAACACGTATCATATATACCCAAAGTAATCGATATAAAGCCTCTGAAATATATCATTATTTATTAATAGATAATACATGTAAAAGTTCTATTGCATAAATGATATCGCATACCTAATGCAACCCTGCACATTTTAGGATCTCTATTCTTCAATTGAGAAAGACACATGGCCAAAAAATAATGCCAGTTTTGTAAAAAGAATGTTTTTTGACTAACGCATAACAAACATGTTACAAGAGGAAATAATGCCAATCTATGCTTAGATTTAGTACACATATCTAATGTTGTAGAATATAACATTTCAACAAAATTTTTCAAACAAGGTACATTGACTTCATTTTTCACAGCCTACAATACGGAAAATTTCATTATTTGTCAATAATTATAGTATTATAGTAGTAGTATTGGATATTTAATAAACAGTATTAGAGTTTGTTATGTCTTTAACTTACAGCAGCAACTGGTACCAATATTTCAACAAATAAACCAGCTAAAGCATGTTTTACATCTTTATCTTTCACTTCTAAAAAGTACTGTGCACATTCTTGCATAAATTGAAAAGATGCTTCAAATTCTTCTATTGGTACCATCTGAAAATATTCATACGTTTATTTAAATATTATAAAAATTATATATACATATCATATACAAGATAATTACCTTAACTCTAAAAAATTTCATTCCCATTAACAAAGAAATAATACTTTGTGTAGTATGAGGTCCAGGTTCTTTAGCACGTAGTTCTTTTAATTCTACCATAAAACGTTTCCTGACAGACATAAATCGCGACTGTGCTAGAACTCCTATTACTTCTGCATAGAGATCGGCAATAATATGTATATTTGCAGCATTGGGTTCATTTTGTATACTAGATAATTAATATTATTAAGAAATTGTTTCTACAAATAAAAAATTATAAATATAAAATATTTTATAGCATTATATTCACCCTTCTCTATATTTAAAATGTTTAAAAGCAATATTCTCAATATATGTTACTAAATCTTCATGACCCGGATGAAATGGCAATTGTCGCAATACTTCAATTAACATCAAACAAAATATAAATTCAACAGCAAGATCTCTGCGTTCTTGAAGTAAATCTGCTTCACTTCTTTCTACTGTTTCTACACTTCCTGATACAATCGTATACATAATACTGCGAAATAATACATATTCTTAATCTTATATTCAGACAAAAATGCAATTAAATAAGAAAGTACCTTTTGCCCTTTTGATCTTCTTTTCCAGCAGCAGGTTTCTTTTGATCACTACCTTTGTCAACTAACTGTCTTTCATACCAATTAAATAATGCACGTAAAATAGAAGGTAAACAATGCTCTGCAACTGATCCAAATGCCGATAAAAGCTGGTCAAATTGTGGGTCCTCTCCTCTTTGTAATATTTTTGAAAGTGCTTTTTCCTAAAATGTTATTATCGTTAATAACACACACACACACACACACACACACACACACACACATATATATATATACATATATATATATATACGGCGAAAAAATACAATCACTTATAAAAAATAACACTAATAAAAACTAATAACAAAAATAACACATACATGTTCTGTCATCACAGCTTCCATTTTCTTCTCTGCTTGTGCAGTGAATTTAGCAAACGAAGTGCGCATTACAAATTCTCCAGGGCTTAAATCCATATCTCCAATTTGTTGGGGCCTTACTGTTTCTTTTTGAGCACCCCAGGGTAGTATAACTGTTATTGCACTTACTCTACTAGAACTGGACTCTAAAAAGTAATTAAAAATTATTTTTATAATAATGTAAAACAATATAAATATCAACATGGAAGACTTACCATTGCCAGAGGCTGAGGTACTAGCAGTATGAATACTAACTGCATCACTACTTTCTCCTTGCGTTGCCCCATGAACTGTAAGTAGTTCCTGACCAGTTTCAGGATTAGTTTGGGATATTGATTCAGATGTACCTTCATGTAATCCCTCACTATGTACAATTCTAGAGTCCGAAACTTCTAAGAAAAATATAAAATTTAAATATTGGTAACTTTTTTATATTCACTTTTAAATCTAACTATTGAAATTTTTTATGTATATTAAAATATCAATATTTAAAGTTATCATAGGTTATGTTTGATTATACACATTCTATTATCAGAAGAAGAATGTCTTTGATTCTAACAACCAACAATTCAATATAATAGAAAAAGAGATGAAGCCCCATTCTGTAACGTAACAGATGCCTACAATGAACACTAACTTAATTATATCAAGCTTGGAACATGACTTCACATAAATATAGTTTAAGAAAAAACTTGTACGTATAAAGTACTGATAAAATTGAAACCTACCAGTGTGTGGATCATTTGTTGTACTGGATTGCGTATCCCCTCCTA
The DNA here is from genome assembly GCF_912470025.1 of Vespa velutina. Classification (NCBI taxonomy): domain Eukaryota; kingdom Metazoa; phylum Arthropoda; class Insecta; order Hymenoptera; family Vespidae; genus Vespa; species Vespa velutina. The sequence continues at coordinate 5,415,300 of NC_062189.1, read as the reverse complement.
TAAGTGTGATATTTTCTGATATGAGTTTAATGTATTATATACATAGTGATATAATAGAAGTGTTGTATTCATAGTAAATTCAATTTACCTTCTATCATGTTGTCTATATTTTTTTCACTTTCAGGTAACATTTATACAGTATATTGCTATATCATGACTACACTGCATTTTAACAACTGAAACAATTAATAATCTATATATGTTGCTTATACATTTCAATTCATATACATACATCTTATTTAAGTTGCAATTGTCATTATTTAATTTTTAGATACAAGATATTTGAAAAACTATGGAATAAAATGCGTAACTTTTTCCAATAATTACAATATCGATAAAGATAAATTCAAACTCTTATTCACAATGTTAAAAATCGTAAAACTTCTCATATATTATTCGTTCATGTATTACTTTCATTACTGTGTCATACATGACAACCATATACACATATATACACACATATTTGTATATATATATATATATATATACACACATATATATATATATATATATATATATATATATATATATATATATATATATATATATATATATATATATATTAAGTACTATCCTATAAATATATATATTTCAACACATTTTTACTGATCAAATAAAATGTATTCGCAAATGCATCAACAATTCATCATTACTTACAAAAACAAGTGGTACTTATCTATGAAAGTAACAATGTAAGAATAAGGTTAAGTTATGTTTTGATAGAAACGTCAAATATTAGATAATTACATCCAATAATTATAATTTAGTACTTTGCTAACGAGTCGTCCAATAGTCACCAACTACAGTATAAACATAGTTAGAACTAGTCGGCATCTTTGGCGTTTGTGTCGCCGGAAGTTGAAAAATTATTAAAAATTTCTAGTTCTATAATTCTTTTTTATATATAAACAATAAAAAAATGGACCTTTAAAGATTTTCTGTTCCGTTATAACATATTATAATAGAAACAGAAAAACTCATATAATACTTTTAACTTTTTATTGCTCATAGATACTGTCATATTTTTTAATTATTGATCTGGAATCATTATCCTCTTTTTTCTATTGTTTTAGAATTAGATCAATAATAGTAAAATAAATATATTTTAAGTTTAACCGTCGGTAATGCAGAACTTCTATCAACTATTTTTACATAATCTATTTTAGTTAGTTTATTATCGGCGCCACCTACGACTATTATGATTCTTAAATCTCATTGCTTCACTTCTATTCTTATGGTTAATGATATTTATGATAATTACAATATCAATTGATCAAGATTGTTAATAATTATTAAATCATTCATTCGTTCCTTTTCCTTGATCTTATTATTAAAGCTTCATGATATAAATTCTTACTCACTCTTTACGACGAATGAAGTAGTTTCGGCATTAAAATGCTTTACGTCATACTTTCTAATCATCAATATTAAATATCTTATCAAACATTTGTAATATATAGATCACTAATGTTATATATATATATATATATATATATATATATATATATATAATATGTGTATATACATAACATATATGTATGCAAATATATCTTTATTCAAAGTTCAATAAGAACAAAATTTCATATATATAATTAAATGAAATAAAATGAATGGATAAACATTGGTACGACCATTAAGGTTATCATATTTATCAATCGTTATTTCGTAATTATTTTTGTTCGAGTTCACATAAAACAACCGTCCAATTTAAGTGCATTGACCATGGTTGAATCATGTACGACGAGTGCAGTTATGTGAGATACTGTCTATGCTTGTAATATCAAGGTTGTCATTCAATCCAATCTATAACACTGGAGACTGTTGTCGAGTTGTAATGCTACGTTAGCAATATATATTATTCTTGATTGCGTCTTCAAAAGAATAAAAAAATACCTTTGACTTTCAATGTTAAATAACATGTTAAAAATAATCTCGTAATTTCGATAACATCGTTTATCATATCGTATCGATTCAACGTGCATACATACGTGCATACATACATGCATATACCAACTTTAACGTTAGAATAAAGATTATGTAATATGCATCGTTTCCTATATTTACAAGTTTATTAATTTCTCCTTTATACAGATAAACCCTATTAAAAAATAATTTAAATATATGAACACTTTAGAAAAATGATTATTTTTCAAGAATAACAAATCATGAAAATAATTAACGAACTTAACCTCAATATCCTTTCTTAAATTACTTATAATAACAATAAAATATTTTTTGTGACTAACCTAACGCTGACAAGAATATGATGTTAACACTCGTAGATTATTATTTGGACTTATTATTGTGACAGTTTATACATAATATAACAAGCTAGCCAAATGCGTAGGCAAGGTCGCTTAAATCTTACTGAGCAGCATCAATGACATAACGCGTTCCACCTAAAATCATCGATTAGTATATACTATTAAATATTCATGCATGATATTAAATCATTATATTAGATCGAGATAGTTTCTATATTAACAAATTTCTTTTTTTCCTTTCATCTTTTTCCAAACTTTTATATATGCGATTCAAAAGAAGAAAAATAAATTAGATTTCAAGGAAACATCGTATCTTTGACGATTTAAAAAAAAACTATAGTAAACAGAAATAAATTAAGGGATACGTATGAATGATTTGTATCGTCTCGTATGTCTATAAAATAATAATAATAATAATAATAATATTTCTAATTAAGAACATACGTATTTTGGTAAAATACATAGATAAAAGCATTAAAACAGACATAGATAAAGGCATAGATAAAAACAATATTTTAAAAATAAAGACGCAAATGAAGATGGTAAGATAATGTTGGAATCAAAATAAGTTGTACAATCGACTACTACTACTACTTCGTACGAAGATGCCTTGAACGTCAGGATAACGTAGACGTCGAAAGGACGCATTTAGCAATGTTCTATTCTCTGCAAGGTCCACCACAACGAAAATCTACGAATCTCTGAGAGATGTATAAATACACCTTTTGCTCGACGTTACTCCATTGAACTCTGGCGCTGTGCTTCGGCACACACTGGCCCTAAGCCAGAGTTACGCAAGTCGTGCCCTGTTGACCTCTTTGTGTGTGAAAAGATTAACCTTGCGTCTCATTCTTGAAAACATGAAATCACCAAGGGAACATTTCGAGAATGATTGTCATTTTAATTGATCAATCAATACGAACAAATTCTTATCATGCTTATTTAATTGAAAGTTAGGAAAAAAGTTAGGAAGGAAAGGAAGATATAAAAAAAAAAATGGCTGAGAAGGGCGTAGCTAACGGACAAGCACGAGCTATAATATGCGCGTGATCACGTTGCCAATCGATCGATCGGTATGAGAACAGTATGCAACAACGGTCGTTTCCAATTGAGAACATTACTGTAAGTTCGGAGAATCTCGGTCATGCTAGGAACTTGTCCCTGATATAATGTTTCGTCTATAGACGAGATTTTATCTTTTCGTTTCCTGGCCGAGCTCGAGTTATCGAGCACGTGCGAAATAACTATAAATCCATCCATTTTATATGAATTCGTTTATGATTTTATCGTTGGTAAGGATAAACGTTTCATGTAAATAATTCTTTCTTATTTCGAATAATATAAAGAGTAGCGAATAACAAGGTAGAAGAAAGAAGCCTAATATCGACGTCCACGCGGCATTAGTTTGCAATATCTAACATATGATTGGTTGTCACGTGATAGAAAAATACGCGGGTAATTCAAATGTTCGCGTAATATCGAATGATAATACCGCAATATAAGAGATATGCAAAATTTTTATAATTATTAACGTTTGGTGATATTGTATATTACATTTTTGATAAACGATCTCATGTAAGATCGTTTCTTTCAAAATCTATCCTTATCTTTTTATTTTTTAGGAAAGTGTTCGAATCATATATACGAAAGTGGATCTTTCGTAATATTTCCGCCACGAGCGCTCGAGGAGTTTCTTAATAGAAGACGTTCCTTATAGGTTCGTACTAACCGGAAATACCATTTTGTAGGGCGCGTAAATCGGGAAATTTTCAAATTTGTAATCGTTCTCGAATGAAACGATGCTTTTGGTTTTATCCATTAAATGTTCCGACCGTGAAAATGCAGGAGCTTCGTTGTTGAAGCACGTAGTGAAGGTAAGGTCACGGAATTAGGGTAAGAAGAGGAATGATTCGGAAGTACGTTTAGTGTCACGGTCTCTGAGGTTGGCCGAAGGAACGGTCGTGCCAGAGAAGCTTGAACCTGCGCAGAAGACGGCACGTGACCTGCGCGTCTATTCTTAGCAGAGGGTCCGTTCGACGAGAAGAACTCTGCCTCGCTCACTCGTCGTCCGGCGCGCGTCCAATAAACAAGTAGGAGTGAGTTTGTCTCTCCTCGTCTCTCCTTCCCGTTCGTTAACCCGTTTCTATATCTCTCTCGCGATTAAGCGAGTATCCACATCCGACAAAGAAGAAAAAAAAGATGTCTGGTTTAGCGGACCCAGTGGCATTCGCCAAGGATTTCGTGGCTGGCGGCGTGGCCGCTGCTATTTCGAAGACGGCTGTAGCGCCGATCGAACGTGTGAAACTTTTGCTGCAGGTACAGCACATCTCTAAGCAAATTGCCGAAGATCAGCGCTACAAGGGTAAGTTTAATTTTTCTTCGAACGAAATATTTAAATGTCTATTTTCAGGGACCGGTTCGAATCAATTCTTGATTCGATTCGGTCAAAATCTGCTGCTACCTCCTCCTCCCAAGGAGACCTTTGTTACGCCTAAATCAAATCCATTAGTCATTAGCGTTATTTCATATTTCTTAAAAGTTCGTGGTAATCGAGACTTTCCTCGAGACATGGAAAGTCTGTCTAGTTGAATGATATCACGGTATTGGCGAAGGGACGAGATTTATACCGTTATGTAATGGTCATGAACGAGGGGAGGAACAATGTCGGATCAAAGCGCATCGTCGCATGTACCACTCAAGTATTTCCGAAGTTTTGTCCGTTTATATAACACAGAGGAAGGTCGATTTTCGACGTGATTATATAACATTGCATACAGAGAGGTGTTAAATAGTTGAAAAGAACTAAATGTATCCATTTTGATGGATAATAGTGGATCGATATTCCATAAGGACATTTTGCCTGCCAGATGGCACTAAATGAGGCTTCGCTTTTTCACTGGACAATGCGTGCTCCTTGCTTGCCGATCGATGACGATGCGGGCCAACATGGCCGCCTTTCGAATAACGTTCGAATCGTTTTTATTCGTTTAATTCGATTGTCTTGTGGTCGCAATAATGATAGATCGATATTTCAATGATTTTACAGTCCTTTTATGAATGGAATTATTTCCATTGTTAAAAAAAACATTTACGATGTTGGAATTTCGTAACGATTTGACGTCGTGAAAATGTATGATCTTGAAAGGAGACCATGTTGAATAATTTATATAATAAATTTATATATTTTCACATTATGATAACTGACGTTGACCATGAAATGGATATGTAATTATTAAAATTAGAAATGTAATTGTTTTTAAACTATTACTTTTTTCGAATTTTATTGATTTCTTAAAATAATACTATCAAATTATTTTGAAATCTGACGATAAAATAAGTTGGATGATATTACGACGTAATACCAATTAATGCACGTACGAATTGAGGTCCGACAAATTTTTTTTTTTTTTTTTTTTTTTTTTTTTTTTTTTTTTTTTTTTTTTTTTTTTTTCCTCTATTTGTTCCATTATCTTTGGATAAATTTTAAAAATAAGACATGTTAACGTTGCACATACTTGATGTCTATTAAAAGTTCTTTTGTACTGAGAGAAATATTTTTATTTTTAAGGTATGATCGACTGCTTCGTTCGTATTCCAAAAGAGCAAGGATTCTTAAGTTACTGGCGTGGTAACTTTGCGAATGTCATCCGATATTTCCCTACTCAGGCTTTGAACTTCGCGTTTAAAGACAAATACAAGCAGGTTTTCCTTGGTGGTGTCGATAAGAATACTCAATTCTTCCGCTATTTCCTTGGAAATCTCGCATCTGGTGGTGCTGCTGGTGCCACGTCTCTCTGCTTTGTCTATCCGTTGGATTTTGCCAGAACTAGGTAAAGTATATTATATTAGTTACATTTTTTTCTTTTTTTTTTTTTTCACTGATTCTCTGTCTTGAAATTCAGAAAAGCATATTCCATAATATATCATTCTGTATAGGTTGGCTGCTGATGTCGGTAAAGCTGGTGGAGAGCGTGAATTTAGTGGACTTGGTAATTGCTTGAGTAAGATCTTTAAAACTGATGGTCTTACCGGTCTGTACCGTGGTTTTGGAGTATCCGTCCAGGGTATCATTATTTATCGAGCATCTTATTTCGGTTTCTACGACACTGCCCGTGGTATGCTGCCAGATCCTAAAAAAACGCCATTCCTTGTTTCATGGGGTATTGCTCAGGTAGATCAGTGATTTCTCTCTAAAAAAAAAAAAAAAATGAATATGTTTTGTTTCTGTTTGCAATTAACTCGTATGTTTATTTTTTAGGTTGTAACTACCGTTGCCGGTATCGTATCTTATCCCTTCGATACAGTACGTAGGCGTATGATGATGCAGTCTGGACGTGCCAAGTCTGAAATTTTGTACAAGAGTACTCTTCACTGCTGGGCCACCATTTACAAATCGGAAGGTGGTAGTGCCTTCTTCAAGGGTGCATTCTCTAACGTTCTTCGTGGTACTGGTGGTGCCCTCGTACTTGTATTGTACGACGAAATTAAGAACCTTCTTTAAAAAACTGCAACTATATCCTCACCTCATTACCTTCACAATCGCGATCACAACCACCTTCATCGTTATCCTTGTCATCCAATTTAATAGCAATTCCCAGATCGAGAGACAGGTTATTAAGAGCTGTCAATAACTACTTTATATAATTCATTTAGGCTGAAGATAACTGACAGCAGCTCGTGAAATGCATGAAACTCGGCAGAATACGTTATATCGTCGATTAGAAGAGTATTCGCTTAATTTATTGCCGAATTCAGTATTTTATTGCAGCAGCTCACGTTATATGTAATTTTCATATTTCACTTCCATTATAGAAAACAAAACAAGCATACTTGCAAAAAGAATCTTAGAAACATGTTTGGTGTGTAATGCATAAAAACGTTACGTGTATGTGAGAAGCTAATAATATTGGAAAGGTAATCAATCGGTCTATTTGACTTTGACGTAAATATTGAAGGTTATTTGTAGAAAAAAAAAAAAAAAAAAGAAACAGCATGTACAATTGAGCGAGGGGACGCGCGACGAAATAATACTAACGGCGATGGCGGGGCGCGTAGACCTGGGCCGCCCCCCGCCCTTATTCTCGGCCCGTTGTAGATAATTAATTATTCGTAATTAATAAAATATCATTTTAACGGTATCAGCGAGAGTCCACCAAAGTAAGGAGGACATTAATTTAATTTCACACTCCAGTCGACTATGTGTAAGATAATGAGACGCGTTATTCAAAATGTATGTATCTGATCTGTTCATGTTAAGATGCATGCAGGAAAAGCAGCAAATCAATAAAAATGATACAAAATTTAATCTTCGTTTTCTCTTACTTTTGTACTTTTAGTAGAGTAATGCGTTTATTATAATGGATGTATGTATGAAGTTTTTTTTTGTTCTTTTTTTTTTTTTTTCATTGTAACTAAACGAATATTTTGCGTAATAAAGTAATCTATTGAGAAAAATGCACAAATCAATAAAGTAAATAACACTGATCGTATGTTATCTTATCGTTTTAACATTAAAAAAAAAAAGCAAATATAGTACAATTGATCTTATATTTAATACTTAAATAATACAAAAGAGATCAAACCCTTTTATATTTTTGTACAGAGTTTGAAAAAGTCCATAGAAGGAATGACAAGTTGGGGTACAACGTGACAATTATTTTTATATACATGAAATATGAAAATTTTAAGCAGGTCATACCGTTGTTCTGTTCGTATCACCAGCTATCTTATTTAAAATTCGACTAAGACCTGGCATATTCAGTATAGTTCCTAGTATAGGAATCCTTCTTAAAAAGCTTATTGCTACTGGTAGAAATCCACTGTAAAATAAAAACACACGATGAAGATGAAAAAACAACTTATAAAATCAATACACGAATTGTTACACAAAGCAAATACCTGAATAATAGTATAAAGCCATAAGTTTCTATAATCATTCCGACGATAGGCCAACCCATCAGAACGACAAGAACACCTCCTAAAAATGATGCACTGGCTTTGATTTTATGCCATTGAAAAAAGAAACTTAAAGTCCGTCGTGGTCCAATAACGCAAGCCAGACCAGAAATGAAAAGAAGCTGGATAAAGAAATAGCAGTTTAGTGCACTTTAAAATATATATCTACATCTTTATCACAAGTACTTACATTTCCTATTGCGAGTAAACCTTTATCAAAGAATAACAAAATTCCAAGGAATAAAAACGATATTCCAAATCCTGCAAGCCCAACTCCAATTTCTATAAAACAGTTCTTCTGTTATTAAAATGAAACAGCAAACTGCATTATAATCTTGAGTTCATTTTATTTTATTTATTTATTTTTTTTTTTTAATATCAGTACAAAGATGAATAAAGTTTATAAGAACGATAATATACTTACTTTGTGTGTCCGTGATTTCAAACATCGTTGAGAGTTAAATTTGATGGTCTTCTTTTGTAAATTATTGCCAGTAACAGATTTTTAGTAATATTTTGTTACGTTGAGTCTTGTATGAAATCTAACCTATATCCACGTCATTGCTTATGATGTAGCATACTATTAGATGAGTCCAATAAATGTGGTTCCATCAGCTCGTAAAATCTCTAACTCTAATACTGTATTTGTACACAAGTAAATTCATGGATAGATATTTACTTATTTTCCTAATAAATATGTCTATACCTGAAAACGAGTTTCCAACGCATTCGCGAACTACAAAATTTCCAAGTCATTTAATTCACGATTTTACCGCCATTGCTTTATTTCTGCGTGCGCATTGATGCGCGGTAAATTTAAATCATGTCAATACCATCTTATTTTTGTTTTTATATATTTTATTATATCGTACTCGAGGATTAAATATAAAAAAGTTATATTTAAGAAGGATGAAGGGGTATGATATTATATATAAAATAAATTTAACTTTTTTTTTTTTTTATATTATCGATACGATAATATGCAATTATTTTATATAAACAGTTTATTATACAAAATTTTATATATTTAACGTTTAATGGAGTGAAAATGACAATTTGCAATAACGTGATATTAACGATATTATATTACAAACGGCTAAAATGAATTTGATCATTAATCGTTAATATGGCTAATACTTATTTCTAATTACATGATAGAAAAATATTATTTACAATCGATTTAAGGTACATAAATTACGATGAACAGGCACTTCAGCACATTAGAGAGGACCTAAGCCACTGCAATAAAAAATAGAAACGTATTAATCGAATTTTCCAAAATTCTAAACTTTCGTTAACAATTAATATTTCGATAAAAAAATAAAGTACAAATATTGTTTTCTTTTTTATTTAATTTCATGTTAATTTTTTTATTTCATTTCATATTTATCAACGTACCTCTGCTAAACTTAATTTTATAGTTCCATTCTGTAGAGGATCTTTGCTCTCAAATATACCTAATAAAAGAAGAGAATATCAAGTTTGTATCTCTATTTGATTATCATATCTAGTATACTTAATTTATATTTTTATCTCATACCAAACGCGTCACTTAAATGTAATATAGCAGAGACGAAATCACCGAATCGCAGAGTTCCATCCTTTCTCATATATCGAAGGATAAGGATCGACAATACGTCTGTATTTAATTGAAAACCTACAAGAAAATAATTTCTTCAGAAACAATAGTCCTTTAATATCTTTTGAATTTAAAATGCAAGATATAAAACGTACCGACTTCTAATAAAGCGTCTCGTAGTCTTTCAGCTTTGAGAATACCAGTCTTCTCTTTCGTATGATTTTTAAAAGCAGCTTGCCAGTACTTTAAACTGCACATGAGATCTTTGAAATCATTGAACTTTAACCTACCACTACCTGAACTCTATATCGATTATATCGAAGAAAGATTAAAGAAAACGAAATTTATTTATTACATAGAATAATTAAATAATTAAACGATTAGTTTAATTTCAAAGGATACGTCCATCGTCAAAACAACTTGTCGACAAACTTCCATGCAGGCGCAACTTTTAATGTAATCTGCGAAATGTAAATGTTTTACAACCGTATACATTATGTTTTGTAAGATTTATTTTGTTATAATAAATATTGTACCATTTGGGAGACAAGCCTCGAGTAATTCTTGAAGTTCAAAGGCATTTACTGTCCTGTGCTCGTCGGCTAGTTGAAGGAATACGGCTTCGTATTGAGAAAATCCTTTTCCTTCGAGTGGAGGAGCTTTCACAATCGCTGATTTCATTAACGATGGTGGGGTATCCAGTAATCTATGAAATATCATTATTAATTCATCGATTAATTTATCGTGGACGGTATACAAAAAAGAATTTATCATGGTGTACGTTATTCTATGCGTGATAATTCGATGGATGGATCTACATACTTGAGTTTCAAAGGTTTACTGCTGTAGACTCGTAATGTGAAACTCGTTTCTTGAGTTGGCTCGAAGGTCGTTGGTACTAACAAGTAACCACCCTGCTCAAGTTGACACCTGTGACTCACTTGTCGACTGTTCGTGTATTCTGAATTCACCAAAGATTTGTTCTTCTTAAAAAATTGTTTGTTGATCGATTCCGTACTGTTCTTCGGCAAAGTGTACGCGGTAAAACCTATTACCTATAGTGGAAGACAAAAACAGAAAAGAAAGAAAATTAAATTCTAATCTAATATCACTTACCGTAAGAGTTCATTAAATGTTTCTTACTTTCAATTCCATAATAGAATGCTGATTCAGCGATACAATCACTTCTTCCATCTCGCTGAGAATCAAGTGTAGTTGTGGATTTATGTGAAAGGTTTCTGAGTAATAGGAAATACGTATTAGAGTTTTTTTTTTTTTTTTTTTTTTTTTTTTTTTTTTTTTTTTCTTTATTCGTTCGCATATATTTTTCTATTTAATATTAAACCAACCTTGATTGTTTCGACATCCACCTGCTGTAACACCTCTCCTCCAACTACCTTGATATAATTTCATTTGCCATGTATGTTTATTGTGCAATGATGGCTCGTCCCTCGATGTTTCAGCATCTAAATGGACCACTTCTAAATGAGTGAATGTCTTGACAAAATCAGAATAGGATATCCTTTAAGGAGAAAACATTTCGTTATTTTTCATCTGTAATTTTGATCTTTAAATTTATATTCTATATATCAATAACTCACCAAAATTCTCCTTCAGCCATGTTTCTAACCGCCAAACGTTCTCTTTCCATTGCTGGAATTTCATCCCACTCAAGACCGCCACGTGCCCAGGCACCTATATACTCGCCACCAGGACCAAGAGGATTTCGTAATTTTACCAGCTGTACCGCCTCACCACTAAATGTCTCTACCTACGTGTTGCGATACATATTCTTTACTTATTTTAAAAATCTTACAATCATACAGGATATGCGATAGAAAATTAAGAATTATTAGAGGAAATATTACATGGTATGGTTTACATGTTCACTTACCCTCTCGATGGCATACAATCTATAATTTATCCCCATTTGTATACCGTTCGCTAATTTTTCCGTACTGGCACGTAACTGAAAGATATAAGACATTAATGTGAACATTATTTTACTTTCGATCGAGCCTCTTTGTTCGATTCACTTTCATAATAATTAATTATTTTACCTGGTGTTGTTGATTATTGTGAACAACGCAGGTGATTAGAGACGTCATATCTAAAAGCTTCGACAAAGCTCTACCACAAGCCGTGGGATCCTGTCTAATAGCGATACTTTCTGTGATGCCACCAGTGAGATCGGACAAACCATCCAATAGTGTGCCATACTTCAGTGCCTCGTACGAGCCATGAAGTCTGAAACGTTCGAATGAAACTAATAACTAATGGCTGAATTAGAAAGAGAGAGGAAGTAAAAGCGCATCGTTGAGGCAGGTCAAGAGATCTCGTGAAAATTATTGTCGTTGATAGATCGAAAGAGATTCCCGCGCTTCAATCGATCCGATCTACTCGAGAGACAGAGAGAAATCGATTTCGAATTCGCTAGAACTTCGAAAACAAACAACTTTCTTCTTTTATATACATACATATAGATACATGTAGATAGATATTTTATTTTTTTTAATTTCAATTGACTTTAATGAAGATATCTTTTGATATCAGTATTTGCAATTTTATGATAATAAAATATGTTAACGATATGTATAGGCAAATGTATTTACACAGATTGTATGTATACCAGTAAACAGATATATATTTCCGTCTATATTTATACGTATATATGTAAATACACGTTCTTTGAAAGCTCGACCGTAAATTAATCTCTAAAGCGTAACCATTCGCACGCACGAGTGAGAGAGAATCGCATGGGTATTTTCTCAAGGAAGACCGACGACGTATCGCGATTAAGATGAAATGCTCGTGCAATTCGTCGTTGTCGTCGAATCATCGTCTCGTAACGAACGTAACCGGTAGTAATCATTTCTCTTTTGTACATTTATCAACCGTAGCTACTTCTGTCAGCTTTGATCGTATATTCTTATTGGTGTTACTTCTTTTCTTATTTTGTTTTAACATATTATTAGGATGTAACTTTAACTAAAAAAAAAAAAAAAAATAAAGAAATAAAAAAATAAAATAAAATAAAAAAATAAGAAAACGTAATACAACGTAAAATTATCATAAAAGTGATTTCAAAAGGAAAAAGATCTGTTTTTGTAAATAATCTATCGAGTCCAATGAGGTCGTTACGCTGTTAGAATAATTTCGTGGAGTTTGATAGGAGCTTGTAGCGTGGTCACCAGTGCACTGACCTCTGATCCGTTGCTGGCACCCAACCGACTACTTGCCGAGTGAAAGTATCGCTTGGGTATATACTTGTTTAGTATATAACCACGTTGGCATGTGCGTGCACGAGTATGGGTGCCCAGCATAGCGGAGCATGCCAGAAATCTCGATGTCGAGTTGAGTCCTGATTTCTTCTTCTTCTTCTTCTTCTTCGTCCTCCTCTTCTCTAATTTTCCAAGAAACTTTAAGCCCGTGATTACTACGGGATTCCATTATTTCTTTGTTAGAGAAAACATTTCTTTTTCGTTCTTCCTCCATGATTTTCCGTAATGATCGATATCGAAGAAAACGTCCGATTAACCGTAAAAGACATGAACTTTCGTCACCGACTTTTCATTACGAAAATTCGATCTTTCTATGGATTCAATTCGATTATACGACTTTCAAATCGCGTTAGTTTTTTTTTTTTGTAGAACATTTCGAATGTTCGACTTACGTAAACCCCACTCGACCGAAAAGTTATGGTTTGATCTCGACCGGCGAAAAATAATAAAAGAGAGATAAGAAAAACTGGAACGCCATTTCTCAATATTCTCAGAAAAAGCTTGCCTAATTCTAATCTACTGATAGATATACTACACATTTGCCATAGGTCTCGAGATTTAAGAAATTAATAACATGCGGGTGTATTTCGTTCTTGATAAAAAAAGAAAAAAAGAAAAAAAATAAAAAAGAAAGACGATCAATTTATTTCAAATGTTAATTTCAGAATATTCGTTTGTATCTAAATCGTATTCTTAAGCAAAAATGAGTGTCGCGTATACTATTGATGATAAAAAAAAAGTAGTAACAAAAAGACGAGAGCGAGTTATTTCAGATGTTAATTTGAAGAGACTAACTTAGACGGTCATCGCGAATGACACTTGTTTTCTAATGGAAATCGACGAGAGGCACGTCTCGCGCGTTCCTCTTGACGATGGATCGTCCATAGAACGAGCTTTCTAACTGATTCTAATGCACGTTCTTGACTTAATAAAATCGCGTGTACGTGCGTTCCGAATCCACTAGATTACCAGGTGGGTCGCCGTGAAAGAGGAAAGGTCGTCGAATGAACGATCATTGAGATTCTCTCTCTTCCTGTCTCCCCTCCCTCTCTCTCTTCCTCTATTTCTCTTAGTTTATTGACAAAAGATATACAAATTCGTGTCATTGTGTTAAATAGACGAGCTGAATAATTTATCTGAATCGTTCATTTTTACGATCTCGTTCAATGCAACTTTCTTTTTTATAATTAATATCTTTTTAATAATTAATTTCGAAATTATTGATTTTTATCAATTTTTAAATACTAAAATGGAGTCTCGAAGAATTTATATTTACATATGTTCATTATCATAATTTGATAACAGATTTGTAATTTTATTATTTTTAGATCATTTAAAAAAAAGAAAAATTAATTTTATCTATATGGCTCTATGTAATATTAGATTTAAGAGATTTTTAATGAATTCATTCGATCACGCAAATTTCTCAAGGTAAATGAAAGTATACAAAAATCATAAATTACGTCTCTTCCTTCGATCTTTCTATTTATCCAAAAAAAAATGTGACGAGTTCAAAAACATGATTTTTACGCAAGAAAGGTGTTCGCGTTACTTTCTAGCGCTCGCAATCATTGAAATTACGTTGTAAATTTGTTTATGAGGAAGATAACCGTGCTCGTGCACACTGCATTTTCTTTACGCTTATGGCATCGTAAATGCATGAGCCTGAGGGGACTGAAAGTACAATTCACCGCAGCACGCGAACACTGAGTGTCGTTGTTTTATCATCTCATATTTTTCCTTTAAATCGCATATTCGCAATGTACACCAACCAAGAATTGTGACAGCCTTTTTAAAAACCTTACGTGATAACGTAAGTAACTTACGTGATAATCTTTTTATAAGAATTTTTCACATTTTTCATCGGAACGAGATGAAAGTCGAGTTACAAATGAAAAAGTTTTAATAAAAATAGAAATTCTTTGAAAGTTCATGCTCAAACTTGGTACGTCATCACATTCCGAGATTATTTTGACTGTGGAACGAGGAAAGGTAATTCAATGATGTTGTGTGACGTTTATGAATCACGCGTTGTACATAACATTCCAAGCTAGGCTGAACGGAAGTCGCCAAGAGGCTGTAACGTGTGATCAATTATTAATGAGTCTTGAGCTCGATGCACATTCTACGATCTTTTACGTCGGCCACATCGTGTCCGAAGTATTTCGCCGCGTTAGCGCCACTAGGAATACTGTAACCACTTCTAAAGGCACGATAACGGTGTTCGAAGTTGTAGCTCGCGGTGGATCGTACGATGATTTTTATTACTTAACGATGAGCGCGCAAAGAGACGAAGAGAAATTCGTCGTCTTCAGGGTCTTTAACGATTTACGAGCTTTCTGCAAACTAATACACTCTCGATCAACAACGAGCGACTACGTTGGCTGGCACGCTCAGGAACGCTTAAATATTCAGTCATTGAAGCGAAACAGGTTTGAGAGATATATTAGTTGGTTAACTTAAGTAAATTGATGAATTCATGAAAAAAAAAGATTTCTTCGAGAATCGTTTAATTATATGTATATATATATATATATACATATTTTTTTTCGAACGAAAAAATAATTTTTTTTTGATAAAATCATTCATTGTCATTTTTGAAACATTAAAAGTGTCGACATTAATGTCTAGCGGGAATTTCCAAAAATATGTAAGAAAATATGAAAGAAAAAAAGATTACAAGAAGTGAAAAGAAGATGAAGTGGATAAGGAGTAGAAGAAATGGAAGGATGGAGAGACAGGAGGACGATGGGTCATCAGTGGAAGATTAAGAAGAGGAGCAAGGACCTCCAGTAGAACCGGTCATCCTCGTTCGTCCGCGTAAACTCATCTTCCAACTCAAAGAGAGATCGCAAGGAACGATTACTCGCGCCACGGATCATTCCGTTGGATCTCGAGAGATCTTCTCTTCTCGACTCTCCGCCAACTTGACGACCCCCTTCCTTCTCTTCTTTTAAAATCGATTTTCTTCCTCGTTTTTCCGATAGTTTCATTTGTTTCTCTTAACGTCTTAGACTTTTTTTCTACATAATTTTCGTTATCAATGAAATATATTTATTATAAATATTGATATTTAAAATCAATTTTTTCGTGAAGTAAG
Organism: Vespa velutina; assembly: GCF_912470025.1. NCBI lineage: Eukaryota > Metazoa > Arthropoda > Insecta > Hymenoptera > Vespidae > Vespa > Vespa velutina. Next base: position 5,399,121 of record NC_062189.1, on the reverse strand, counting down.
TTTCGTACGTAAAAGAATTTTTTTTTTTTTTTTTTTTTTTTCTATAAAAATTTATTCCATTTTGTTAAGAATAATTTTTTTTTTTTGAATGTGTTTCACGATTAATTAACTAATAATATTAATATTATAACTATGCTTAGATAGGACAAGTTCCTCGTTAAGAACGAATCGAAAGAAAGTCGAGTTAAACGGATATATTCAGGGTCGCAATAGAGAAGCATAACGTTGATCATCTGACGTGTGGGTGTTACGGCGTGAGACGAGAGGACGGAGATCGCGATCAAGGTTCATCGATCTATCGCCATGAGGTCGGCTTCTCGGTGCATAGCTGCACCTTGAGTGCATCCACCTGGTGAACGCCCACACCGCCCACTACAAAAGCGCGCATAACGTGCGGATCGTTTTCTTGTGAGCAAGACCGAGGCACCTTCTTTCCGAGCATACATCGACCTGTCGGCCATAATTCACGCTTTTCCGCCATTACGTTCAAACAGAAAAGTGAGAGCCCTTTTCTGGATGCAATGGAATACCGCCGGTCCATTCGTCTCTGGATAAGATATACGTTCGAGTTCTTCTTGTCCGAGAGAAATATTTTTATTTCATTTAAAAGATTATTTTCATGTTTCTTTGCTTTGATAGACAGACAATTTTATAAATTATTCAATGTTTTTAAAATATTTCTTTGTTTCTTTCTTTTTTTGTCATTTACGAGATTAAAATTATTTTCTCTAATTCCTGATATAGCTTATAGTCTAATTTTAAAAATATAACAATCAATTTTTTATATTTTTTATCCATAAGAAATTGTAAAAGAAATTATATGTATGGATTTAATTTATATAAGATTTATTCGGCAATTAAAGTGTTTTATATTTATTCAAATAAAATAAATTTTGTTTAACTCGGACAATTAGATTTCATAATGTTTAAAAAATTCATAGAAATATATTTAATCGATTGTATTCGAGTTTTAAACGTATGTATTATTATATTATGAAAGTGTTAAGAAATATTTAAAAAGTAAATAATGAATTTATAAGAGGAGAAATTTCTCGTTGAATAACTTACTTCGCGTACGCTTTCTCCAGAAGGGCTGGCCAAAACTGATCACTATGTCGACTCTGCACAAAGGCCAGTCTCCCGTGAACGGCCGGGAGTCTGTCGTCGACTAGAACCTCGACCCAAGCTCCACACCACCATAGACGAAATCTAAAGACACCGGCATATTCTGCGTTCGGTGATCCTGGTGGTTCACCATTATTTCCAAAATCTTGATCGGCTGGTACCACCCTGTAGAAGAGTCCTTTACTTAAGTGAAGAACACCCAGGCATGAGACCAACCATTTGTCACCTGAAAAAAGAAGGAATGTGTCCTTCACTCGAAAAGAACTTAAACGTCATGAGAGAGTTAAAGAGAGGAAGAGAAAGAATACTTTTTATGAATAAAAAAAAAAAAAAAAAATATATATATATATATATATATATATATAATATCTACGTGTGTATAATACGAAAAATAATCGATGAAGTAATTTATTAAAATTACAAATTAAAATATTTCAAGGAATAAACTGCGTCGAAAATAAATGTTGAAAAATAAAATATAAATAAAATATTTAAATTGAAATTTTTTAATCATAAAAATATAAAAATTATGACAGCTAATTCTTCTATATTTATTGTTGAAATAAACTGTGAAATATGATAGATCAGATGATATTGATTTATGAGAAAATAATTAAACGATCAACATGTTTTCTTTTAACCGAGACTAAAATATCTATGACTATGCTACTCAGTTTTGTAGGTATATTCGAAAAGTATATTTAACCATACGGTATTAATGAACTCATTTTGCTAGTAATATTCATATTTTTTGAAAGCTGTCGATTAACGATTCGGTCAATTGACTTCTGTAGCCATATTTCGAAGGAGTCTGCACAATTATCGTCGACGTTAACGTATCGACTGCGTTCATGTAATAAAAACTAATAGCAGTTTTGGTTTTACAGCATGTTCCCTATACTTCGGCTCGATTCATGACATCCTTTAACGAAGTCTGCTCGGCGTATGATAATTTATGATCGACTCTTTCTTGTTCGATAAAGAATGAACGCGTCACGTTAATGCGAATTTTCTCGTTAAAAATAGAGAGAGAGAGAGAGAGAGAGAGAGAGAGAGAGAGAGAGAGAGAAAATAAAACTACGAGATCTAATCGATTCGACCTTCGAAATTGAAAGTGACTCATAGAACGGTGGCTCCTCGATCATTTAACAAAATTTTCCCATAACCTTGAACGAAGATCGAGGATCTATGTATCCTTTATAGATCGGTCTCTATCATGTTCCTTGCCAAATGGAGGGAAAAAACATCTTAATCCTTCGGCATCTCTTTCGTAAGATTCGTGTCTCTTTCTTACCTTCGTCTAGTTTCTAATAACACACCTAACTTTTCCCACGCTTGTTAACTTCGCAACGAGGAGATTAACGTTGACAATTTATCGTAACCGTAGACGGGGTTATGACGCGATACTCTCTTTTCTTTTCTTCGAGGTTTATGCAATTCCTTCGCGTAATCCGTTAACGTCGTTAACGAACAGAAATCATCATTTAGAAGATCGTAGATTTTAATGGAGTAGTTAGCTATTGTAAACACACTAATTTGAATTAATTACAGCACGAGAAGAATATTTACGAAAGAGTTTGCAATCTCGATCGATCATCGATGATCCTTAATCGTAAGAATCGTCTATTGGAGGCGAAACTTTAATCGAATGATAATCCATGAATCATAATCTTCGTTCGCGTTTGTATCTTCATTGAAGCACAAGCTATCGTTCCACTTTCACTACCTCGGTAAACCCGGTTTACATCAGACGAATTATACGTAGACGATAGCTCGTCGATCGATGTTCGCGATGACAATATCAATTATAAAGTGAAGTAATAGGTAGTAAATAAAATTTTCTTTAAGATGATTCAATTCAATTTCGATTTTTCTTAGACAACGTATTAATTCCGTTACAATGTTACTTAGAACTTATATTATCCATAAAATAAATGTTCGTTCATTCGTTCGAATTTATTTATAAACTACAGAATTATAGTGCTTGATATTTCGAATGTTAAGTTCACGGTAATAATAAAAAATCATGTATAGTAATATTATAAAGGATTCTATAGGAAACGAGAATTATTGCCGAGTCATTGTTCTTGAAATATTTTAATCGGCTTTAATGATAGTTCAATGTAAGTGTCAAGTTCTTCGAGAATTACTCCGGGCTACGTGGGATTAGGAAAGTTAGAAATAAGTCGCCTACGTATGGCAATCGGAGAATGCATTGAAAAGATTCTCGATGAAAGTTAGTAAATTTCTCGGTGCTGTTCGAAGATACGACAAGAGTGTCTGGATTCGTTTCGTGAACGATTTAAAGTATCACGTAGCGCGAGTTCGCGAGCGTGAGGCCTTGGAAGAAGATCGTCGAATTTTCGTTGTGCAATGTAGGTCGAGGCAAATTATTACGCGTCATCATTCTGTTACGAGCGTACTTACGGTGTTCTTACTCGTACTCGTTAACGGGACAAGTTGCATTTTACTTGCAACAAATGTTATAATTCTTGGAACGTAGAACGATCGGTATCAGTGAGTTCGACTTCCGTCGATGTCTTCCTCTTTCCGTGCTTGTAAGCTGCACGTGAATTCTTGATACAAGATCATAAGGAAGAAGGAAAAGTTTACGTATGTATGTTTATACGTGTATAAACATGCAGGTGTGTGTGTTTAGACGATCGGAAAAAAGAATGACGTAAAGGAAGTTTCAAATTGTCCCTGTGATTTCCTTCGAATCAATTATATCTCGATAAATACTCTATCTCTATTTCTATCTCTATCTTTCTCTTTCTCATATATTATGTATATCCATTTAAGAAATTATTATTGAGATAATAATGATGTACGATAGATTGTGAATTACAAAGATCTCCGTTTTTTTTCTTTTTCTTTTTGAAAAATTAGTTCGTTAGTTAATTTGTAGAGTGTATTGTAAAATGGAGTATTAACGGTATTAAGTAAGTCACTCTGAGAGACAGCATTATGGGTTATTTGGATGCGACAGGATGTCTAATTACTTAATAACCACCGTTTGTCTCATAATTGCTGTTATTACGTGCCTTGAAAAGTGGTAAAAGATATGTGCCGAACACGATCCTATTACCAAATTGTGAACAACGTGTTTATCATTCGAGAGGAAGTTACATTTACGTAGATTTACGTGCTGATTAAGATATCGAGTTTTGTTTTCTTTATTCTTTTTTTCCTTCCTTTTTTTTTCTTTTTTTTTTTTTATTATCGAACGAAAGACACAACATATTTACACATATGGAAGTATTGTTAGAGTATTACGTTTTTATCGTTTAATTGGAAAGTATTGATACATTAAAAATATTTTGAATAATTGGATAAGTTTATGGGAAAAGTTAGAAATTTAAATGCAAGACGCTTTATAATGGCTGTGACCCATGTCCGGAGAAATACCTGTATTTTAAATCCCACGATCGTCGAAGGTTGAGGAGAAAGATTTTCAGGTCATTGGATCGCGAAGAAAGTCGATGGGAACAAGATTTGCATCTGTACGAGATGAACTCCTGACTTATCGATACGTGGAAAATAAATGAACATTGAGATTTTTAAGCTTACCCATTTTTCCAGGAATAACGTCGAATTGTGCTGGTGCATCGCTGACGAATATCGGACGATTGCAGAGTTCCTGGAAAAAATTGACGTTTAATGAAGATAAAAAGATTTTATCGAATACGGTAAAATCTTAAATTATAACGATATGTATGATAGAATATAATTTTGATCTTTTTAACTTGATTACTATAGAAATATAATAAGTAACTATCCGACAATTCGGATTACTACGTACTCTGTGTTAAGAAATCCCGCTAGAAAGAAATTCACGCGTTTAACAATAGATTTCTCGTGTGGTCCGGAAACGTGCGACGCTTTTATACCGCACGGTACAATTAATTACCGTTAATTAGACGGCACATAAAGCGCTAAGAAACCTTCCAATGAAATGGATTATATCGTTCTGCTTGATATACGCTTAAATGTAAAATCCTAGTTCAACTTCGAAATACATTGCGGAAACGTCGTTTGCGTGCCTTTTATCGGCATGGTTAAACGTATTTATGCACTCGCTGAGAGAGCCCGCAATTTCTGTCGTCCAGAACGCAGAAAGGGGATCTGGTTACGCGTCGCTGACTCTCTTGTCGTTTCTCGTTTCTCGTCTCATCGTGTATATTGCGTAACCATCGTAAGATCGTTGATCCTCGGCTCGATCGTAATTTTCCGAGCTAACCGACGATTTACTTTAAATATTTTTGATGAATCGTCGAAACGACAATATATATATATATATATATATATATATATATATGCTGATATAGATCGAATTTATAATATAATCGAATAACCAGATAAACGAAGAAAATGATTTATAGTCTTCATGTGTAAGAACATGAAAGAGATAAGGGGAGAAAGACGCAACGCATAAAATTACTAAGAAAAATCTCCGGAGCGAATAGTTGTATGAAGAAAAAGAAGAAAAAAAAAAAAAAATAGGGAACCGTTACTCGAGTTAACGTAGTAGCTCACGAAAGGCTCGGTTCCGCGATTACAGTCACGAAGACAAGGTAAACGACAAGGAAAAGACGACACCAACTACCGTCTACGTGTCAAGGCTGCGTACTGTTTTCGTTACGGTTCCTAAGTCTCCAGTTCCTATTCATTCCGTTTTGCGAGAGAATTGGAGCGAACCGGAGAACCTCCTCACTTTTCAGGATGTTCCTTTACAGAAATACTGGGAGAAGAGATACGAATTTCTATCAAGTCAATTTTCATAGATGATTATAAAGAACAATTACCTTTGGCCTTTTCCATTGAAATTGGAACGGTGGTGTCTGATGATAGAATACAGATGCTTGCGTAGCTGGAAATTCAGGATCCTCCCAGAGTTCACCTCGTTTCAAGCACGAACGCTTGATTCGTTCGTACTCGCTCATTACGTCCTGAAAAGAAAAAGAAAATAATATAAAATAATATAAAATAAAATAAAATAAAATAAAATAAAATAAAATATAATAAAATAAAAAATAAAAGGAAAAGATATTGTAATGATTTAACGAACATCGAAAGAGATGAGTGGTGTCAATGAAAGTAAATATTCGTGTGTGTACTCGTTCGGTCAACGAAAGAAAAAATAACTCGTATTTTCATTCGACATCTATTTGAAAGACGAAAAAAGGAAAGGGGAGAGTATAGTTAAACGAGTATCGTTAACTGGATTATCTAATGAGATTTGCCACCGTTAGATTATACGGAAAATTACCGTTAAAGCTCACCCAACAAGGTTGCCAGGAATTAAAATAAATCGCGGCACCTTAATTAACGTTAATGATAAATTTTTATTCTGTGTGAATCTTCGTCTACTTGGGAGGTAAACGATTGATTCTAAGATAAATCGACTGGTATGTTTTTAATTGAATTATTTGTGCCTCTAAAAAGGGGCCTTACGTTCGTTAGTTCACGTGGGATATTTTGCTTTTCTTGGCGCCAAGTCGATGAGAAGATGCGTATAGAATCGTCGTAAGAAACTTTGTGATATATCGTAAGAAAAATTAAAAGAAAGAGAAGACATATCGACCTACGTAAAATATTCATTACGTTGGCGTGAAAATTGCGTAAGTAGAGTCAATAAATAAATGAAAGCTTGACTGCTTTCTAACATATATTCCTACGCATTAAAAGATACTAAAAGGTACTAAGTTATTAACGATATCGACCTCGATATATCGATAATCGATATTTCGATATTTCGATAACTATACATCGAAACATCATCGAAGATGCATTCTATTGAGGTCAACACTCTCTCTCTCTCTTTCTCTTTCTCTTTCTCTCTCTCTATCTCTATCTTTATCTCTTTTTTCAAAAAATCTAGTTTAATCAATCTTAAATTGCGATCAATATCAATCACATAAGAAATATTCTAGTAAAAATATCGTAATATTTATAAAAACTTTAACATTTAAAGTTTACATCATAAAAGTCAATTTAAAATCGATATGAAATAGTCCGTTTTGTAAAAAGAAAAAAAAAAAAATAATAGAAAAAAAAAAAGTAAAAGAAGAGAATTGTAACACGACAATTATCAAAGTGAAGAAAGAAGTGACAAAGAACTTCAAGATATTTTTCAGAGCAAAAGAGAAGAGAAAAGTCAACGACACGCGTCACGAAGGAAATCTTTACGGTCCATCGCTCGCCGGATGCTGAGAATAAGCCGAGTCGAGTGTTTCCGCATAACGTGTAGTCTCCTTTCGATACTCCACCCGATACTAGATTATAAGAATTTCTGTCTCTCTCTCTCTCTCTCTCTTTCTCTCTCTTTCTCTCTCTCTTTCTTTATTTCTTTCTCTCTATATATATCATGACGTTTCATCCATAATTTTATCTTCCACGCTCTGAAAAAGCAGTCGATTTCGCATTGCAAAGGAGAATAAAATGCTTATCTTTTCTCTTTTCCTTCACCTCTTCTAAGCCATTACTCTTGATGTTATTTCTTTGATGAAACCTGTTCCCTTCAGTTTTTTTAATACTAATAGAAAGAGAAAGAGAAAGAGAAAGAGAAAGAGAAAGAGAAAGAGAAAGAGAAAGAGAAAGAAAGAGAGAGAGAGAGAGAAAGAGACGGGGGGGGGGGAAAGAAAGAGAGAAAGAGAGAGATCAAACGAAAAGATGTATACAGAGCTATAAAATCTCGTTGAAGGCAAATATATGCGCGTATAAAATCCCATAAATTTTCGGACGATGATGATGATTTCTACTTGTTTGCAAATTTTCTTTTCTTCTTCTTCTTCTTCTTTCTTATTCTTTTTTTTTTCTTCTTTTTTCTTTTGTTGTTTTTTCTTATATTTTTCTTCTTTTTACGGGTGCTCTTCAAAATAGAAGCGAAGATCGATATTATTTGGCCACCCGAGGCCGTTCTAAAGGACGAGAGCTTTATTCGTTTTATGGCTCGTCGCGTTCAACGGGACCTCCATTATATTTTGCAAGCATTCGTTGATAATATATTTTCACCGCGTGTAGGCGATAACGCGGTCGAGGAGATGGTGCGTGGAAGAGTCGTGAAAGCGTCACGATTACGAAATATTCAATTACGTTGTGTCGGACACCGACAAATACGACATATATTTGTAACTATAGCTTCCAAGGGTTTTTCGAAAGAAAGAGGCACGTCGATTCGATGAACTTCTAATGATGACGAATTTCGTAACACTGCAATTGAAAATGTAATGAGTTTGGTATGATTTGGAAGTTGATTAAAGTCTCAGGGTGAACCTTTTATTTTTCTCTCTTGTTTTATTTTTGCTTGTTCGTTCGTTTGTTTGTTTGTTTTTTTTCTTTCTTTTTATTATTTAGCCAGTGCACGCTCAGCCACAAACACCTTGGCATACCAGGCTAAGGCGTGCCTTAGTCCATTGTCAACGTTCTCACAAAGAACTCTATAGTTATTATGTCTCGCTTCTATCTTACGTAATAGATTGTTTACTTTCAGTTATACTTTAGGATTAGCTAACGTTTCCTTTCCGTATATTTAACTCTCTATATCGATCGTCTCTCCTATCTCTTCGTACGCATATGAAAAGAAAGAAACAAAAAAAAAACAAAAAAAAAAAAAAAAAACAAAGAAAAGATTTTGGTTGCTTTCGCTCGTTAATCTTTATCGTACTAGGAAGTATCAATAAAAATCACCTTTCCATCGAGAGACAGGAGAATGCGTTCTCTCGTTTGTAAGCTTCAACCAGAACGTTTTTCCGGACACGAATCATTACTTCCGAGTAATATATATATATATATATATATATATATATATATATATATATATATGTATATAAAACTGAGTAATATTAAGCGCAATACATTAGAAAGTAAAGTGAATATTTCTTTTTTATCAGAGCAAATAGAATCTTAATCTTTCAGTCGATTTCACTTCCCCTTGAGGCAACGATAAGATCGATAAGAGATCATCGTGTAAGCCTTCTTAAATCGATGAGGTTCATTCAAAGTTTTTTATTATAAATCCGACAAAGGAAAGTCAATAAAATTCAGTGAACCGTTCGTTCTACATCGAAAGCAGTGCACGTTGAACGATATGGTCTATTAAAAATCAGATCTCTTCTATCTTTCCTAACATTGTTATATATGTAATTTATGTTAATATGGAATAGATATGGAAAGAATATTGAATTTAATTATCTTAGAGAATATTCTATTAAATGATTTGAAAATGTATCGAAGAGATAAGCATTTATGTTTATATAAAAATCAAATTCATTAATGTAATTTATTCTAATCATTAGTAAGTTCACGACAATGCATTTTTATTTTTAAGGATTTATTTGCTTATTTTTAATATTAGATACGTTACTTTTCTATAAACAAATTGCACGTATTCGTATATATATATATACATATATATATATCAATAAACTATTAATCAGAGAGAGAACAAATTTTCGATTAATCAAAGAGAAGGGCAGAGAGAGAGAGAGAGAGAGAGAGAGAGAGAGAGAGAGAGAGAGAAAGTCTTTCCGAGAGTCGAAAACCTTACTAAAAGTCGAGGTTCACCGTTGTCCACCGAAATGGAGAACGAAGAAGTCGTCTCTCGTGGGTCGCAAAGTCGAGTCTCTCGGAGTCCACTCTGGGAGATCCGTATCGTTATATGCGTCGGGTTCTCTCTTTTACCTTCCGCCAAAGCGGCCACTTCAGCGATTTACTATACGTAGAATGGTGGAGGAGGATGAGGAGGAGGAGAAGGGGAGTACCATACTCTCTCGTACCGGTCGGACTAGTTTCACGCTTGGTTCTTTCGCGCGTCCTTGAGAGCTGGCACATCGCTTTGAGCTCAACGCGAAAGAACCTTTATGGTTTGGTTTCTTTTGCAAAAAGAAAGAAAGAAAGAAAGAAAGAGAGAGAGAGAGAGAAGATAAGAAAAAGATACTTCCCTTCTCTCTCTCTCTCTCTCTTTCTCTTCTCTCTTTCTCTTTCTTTATATATATATATATATATATATATATATATATATATATATATATGTATATATATTCTCTTTCTTTATATATATTCTCTAAATTGTATCTACTCTATGGTCTTCCGTAATTTTAACCATCAAAGTGGTAGTGCGATTTTCTTGAATGGCCTCGAGCGTTAAAACGCAAATGGTGAATCGTTTCGGTTCGGTATAAAGCACAGTTGTAGAATAGGAAAATAAGAAAAATAAGGGGAAAGAAAATGCCTAAGCTTAAGCGGTACCTGTTTTCCACCGTTTTGCTTTCTGGATAATGTCGAAGAACGGAAACGATTATCTTTGTATCTTCCTCCTCGAAAACATTTATCTCCCTCGGGCACGCGCGTTCCACGGGAGGATTTTAACCCCTGCGTACTCTCCCACTGACAATCTCTACATCTGCGCGCTGAAAATAGATCGGATTGTCTCCACTTCGAGAACCACGGTCACTATTTCGAATTTGCAAGGAGTACGTAATTCGCAGGCTAAATTGGGAATCTGCAATACGCGAAACGCATTCCTTTATTTTTTTTTTTTCTTTTTGCTAGAAAAAGAAGAAAATGAAGAAGAAGAAAATGAAGAAGAAGAAGAAGAAGAAGAAGAAGAAGAAGAAGAAGAAGAAGAAGAAAAAGAAGAAGAAGAAGAAGAAGAAGTAAAGGAATTTACATACAAACAACGTGGTTTACTTTTTATCATTTTGATAAATATTAAATAGAATTTATGAACAAGATAATATAGTAATATTCAAAATAAACACTATTTCTAATAGTAAATTTGTTTAAAATATCATTTCCTCAAGCGCAAGGAGTTCATTAAAAAGTTTATTCAAGTAGTATCGTAAAAGTTAGTTTCGCCAATAACTATTTCGTTGTCGAACGGATGTATATAATTGTAGGGCGATGACTAATCGAATACTTTCTATACTCAACATGGAATAGTTTTATGCTTGGTACACACACACACACACACACACACACACGTATATATACATATATATATTCATAAACCGAGCAATGGCCTCGAACCTTTGTTTGAAAGTAAATGAAAAAGACCGAGAGAGAGAGAGAGAGAGAGAGAGAGAGAGAGAGAGAGAGAGAGAGAGAGAGAGAGAGAGAGAGAGAGAGAGAAAAAAAGGAATAAAAAGGGATTCGTGAAAATCTGAAGAAGAAAACAAATATCTGGAAAAAAAATGTAGTTTTTCACGTATTATGAAAATTCATCATCTCTTTTGTTTATAATTTGTCATTATTAGTCCTCTAGCATGACGTCGAAACGTTCTCGATGTTCATTGAGTTTGAATGGAAAGGTTTTATCTTCGTTGTGCACGCTGAAAGGCCTTGTTACCTTCACTTTAGCCTACAAAACGACGAAGGCCAAACATTGGATCATGCCTCTGACGTTGCTCGTTAGTTCCTATCAAACTCGGTTTTTATACATTTCTTTTTTTGATCATTCCTCAGTTTCGTTTGAAAAATTTTAATTCTATCCCGATAGAATATTACTCAATGCGCAATTGAAAGTGAACGCTTTTTATATCTCGCCGTCTTACAGTCCTATCTAGAGAAATTGAATGAATTAAATTAGAAATTGTAATTAACGAGTTTATGTAATTAAAATAAAATAAAAAAGAAAAAAAAAGAAGAAGAAGAAGAAGAAGAAGAAGAAGAAACATGATCGTAATATTTATATGCTTTATTATATACGTAAGAGGATCAAGGCCATGAGATTATCAAGATATATTTATTTATATATTATAACACGGATTATCCTGAACCAATGAACTCTGACCCTAATATACAATAATTATTTCCTTCATATTTTTCGCTCTATTTTTTTTTTCCCTTTATCTATAAAGGTATATTCTAAGATTAGATCGTGGTTAAAGCACACCTATCGTATTTGTATCGTTTCACAGGATAGAAAATGAGGCCTACAAATAGCATGACGTTTTACTTGAAATTTACTAGGTAACACCCACGCTTCAGCTGAATCTATTTAACCCTTAATTATACAGCAACGAATAGACTTAGACGTAACTGCGGTAGTACGTCGGGAAGACGATCAATCATGGCGATCCTTTATCATGCAATTTTCAATGTATATATGTATATATGTATATATGTATCTTTCCTCTTCTCGTTGCAGAAATTAAATCGTGAATAATAACAGCGAACAAATAGCTTTTCTCGCGCTTGAATCTCGAGGATTACTAATTAACAGACTCGAAGAGAGACGTTTACCACGTTAACTAACGGGATATAACGACTAGACTAGACTCTTGAACAAGCCCTTTGCGTCGTCTCACATTATGCGAGTGCAATCGAGTGATGCTTCAAAGGCGACTTTGCGATCACCTCTCTTGAGTTCCTTATTCGAGGATGGTTCGCGCGTGTCAGTAATGATCATCGCGTGTAACGCATCCGATACTTGCACCTACCTATCTATGTACACACTATATTCTCAATATTACGTGTACTTAGAAGATTTATCTCTTCGTATGAACTTTAATCTTTACTTTACTATTACACCGGTAATATCAATTAGAGATATAACTAATTAATTATGTAATACGCAAAGTAAGGATAATAATCAATAAAAAATTCTATTTTAACATTGGCTCCATAGTTAGTTTCTTTTTTCTTTTTTTTTTTTCTTTTTCATATAAAAAAATGAAAATTATTATTAACTTAAAGTCGATCATAACTATACGACATGGTCCAGAATCGACTGGTGCACCGAGCCGAATGGCGAAACGAGAAAATCACTATAATTTAGATTATGAATAAATCGTCGAACCGAGTTCGTTCCACTCGTTAGAGACACTTTCTCTGACTATTCTCTTGTGAACGTAGCTTTAAGTGCACGAGACATCATTCTCTCTCTCTCTCTCTCTCTCTCTCTCTCTCTCTCTTTGTTTCTGTCTTTCTTTTATTTTCATTATAGTCGTCGTAAGACAAATGCGATTTAAAACGGGAACGTAGTATTTCGTTCGTGTAATCGTCCTTAGAAAACAGGATTATAAAAACGATATTAAGTAATAGGCGATTAGCGTCACGTTTCTATAATATCTACACGTACTTCCTGTCTTCAAAGAAGTCTAATCGATTTTATCATAAGATCGATAATGTTAGCTAGATTTTTATAATATTAAAAAGATTAAATTGTAACGATAATAGCCTAAGTAGTTTAAGTAAAAAATAAAGGAAAATTGAACGCATCACTTATATTATGTTACGCTAATCTATATCATAATAATGTAAAAATATTATAAAATTATATTTAACTTAGATCACTCTGATAATCGTTAACTTAATTGTTATTGTTGAACATTTTTCGATCATTTCCGTACTCGTTTTAATTCTTACGTCAAGTATACTTGCCCATTTGTTTCCAAGTAATAAGGTATAAGTATAGTTGAAGATTCCTTCGCATGATAATGAAGCAACTTGTAAGCTGTAGCTCGTGCTCCCACTCCTTCTGCGAATACCGGAAATTTGTGCAAGCGTCTTAACGTTATCGCTCGTATGATCGAGACGTGTGACTCTCTTCGTCTCTTTCTTGTCTCTTTGTATACATGTATGTATACAAACGTAAAAAAACGTGCTTAGTTTTTTAAGATGCTTGATGCAGATTTGTTCAGACGTCGATAAAATACGAAAAAGAAAGAGCACTCTAAGTGGTCTTCGAGCGAGAGTACCTTTCAATCCTGAAAATATCTTGATGGATGGCCTTTGAACTATGGACTGTTCATCAATATACTCAAGAAGAAGAAAAGGAAGAAGAAATGCGTCGATGATATTTCGTTCCTTCCTATACGGATAGCTTATCATCAAAATGTCTTAGGTTTAAAGACATAAAAAAATTGAGAAAATTATACATAATATATGTATACATGTATACATAAGTAATAAAATGAAATAATATAATATCGAGTTGTAATAATGAAAATTAATTGTAACTGAATATTTGTTTGTTCTTAAATTGAATTTATATCAATTGTAAAAACGATTAAAAGAGTGTTAAACATTATAGTAAAACACACGAATTCCATGTAAAAATTATTTCAAATATAATTATTTATAAATCTCAGATACAATTAAAGAATTATCGAAACGATCATTTTAATTTTTATTTCTGTTTTACACAGAGAAACGTTTGCTTTCAATATCTTCTACTAAACAAAAATATGCATGTGTATTCAGGAAACGTGTCAAAAGTTTAACAATAGATAATCTCGTAAGATATGTATTTAAGATAGTTTGGAAATAAGCTCTTTTAATGCAATTCAAGATCGAAGATAGAAAAACCTTTCCATGGATTTAATTAATAATTTTCAAAAAGAGTTTGTACGTCATTAATATTTTTCATATGAGTTTATCGTGCCGTTTAATCGTAAGATTTGATTTCATAACTAAAACCGAGTGGTAAAAGCTGGCACAATACGGTTCTTTGATCTGAACGGGACCGGAACAACGTCGGATAAGCGTGAAGTCGGTTAACGCAGAATTTAATTATAAAAGTAGGTATAATGACATGCGTACCTTTTACTCTAGCTTTTTATTATCTCTTTTTAATTGTTTTTATATTCAATCATTACATATCACGAAATGTTGCAAACGAATAGATATGCGTTTCTCTTGATAATGGAATTATGCATTTTTAAATTATTTAAAAATAAAAATAAAAGAATCAAATGAATTCAATCAAATTTTTTTTTTTAACGTTCAATCGCTTTATTCAATTAATTTTTTAATATTAATTTCTCGCATTCAGACTAACTTTCTGATCGGCGAACATCGATTTGGTAATTTGTGTTACCCTTTGTATATATACATATATATATATATTTTTTTTTTTAAATATATATATATATATATATATATATATATATATATATATATATATATATATATATTTCTAAGATGATCGTGACCAAGGTTGATGCATTTTCACAACCATGTTTGAACCTTCGTGATGCATCCTGAAACGATTTGTTCCTAGACTTTACGATCCAGCTCTGCGCTTCTCGAGTAATCGTAGATGAAGATAGTTTCGGAAGATGCAAAGTCTGTAAAATTGCAAATTTCTAGGTAAGACCTGTAAACTTTTCGTAGAAGTTAACGTTCTGTTTGGAAGATTTTTCCTTTGAAATATCACCGTTGAAGAATTGATGTGAGAAAAAGAAGAAAAAGAAGAAGAAAAAGAAGAAGAAGAAGAAGAAGAAGAATAAGAAGAAGAAGAAGAAGAAGAAGAAGAAGAAGAAGAAGAAGAAGAAGAAGAAGAAGAAGAAGGGATCTCTGCCAATGTCCTTGAGTTCTTCTTGAGTTCATCGTATCCCTTTTCTCCTCCTCCATCTTTCTTTACTGTCCAGTCAACTATGATACCTTGAATCGAACGCCATTCACGTGGGAAATTTTTTGGATAAAGTATTTCTTTATCATTATCTCGTTTCGTTCGTACGTAATGTGACTCTTATCTCTTATCAAATTATTTTAACATCTCGGTAATTAAATAAGAGTCCAGAAGATGTTATATATATATATATATATATGTCTGTATGATCATATACAATTAATTATAAATAATAAAAACTATCTGAACGATATTCTAATATTATCTGTTAACTCTCGATCTCGTTTAATATAAGAGTACTTAATTTTTTCTCATTATAAATTTCACTTGGACGGTGAAAATAAATATGCATTCTATGAAAATCGACAGAATGGATCAATTTGAAGGAACGAAGTAGAAGAAGAAGAAGAAGAAGAAGAGGAAGAAAATGAAAGAAAGCTGGCCTCTTATTGGTCCGTATAAACGCGCATTGCTGTTCGTGCCTTCATAATTTGTGTGTTTCGAGGTCGCAGAGAGAAGAAGAAGACCCGGTTTCGTGAAGGCGGAGAAGAGCTTTACGCGAGGTAGAAACGCGTCGGTCGACTTCGATGTTCCTCGACCATATCGAGGAACGTGTAAAAACGCGTACGCCACGAGTGCAGGTGCTTTTATTTCTCGCTATTCGTTAGAACTCGATCAGCTCTATTACTATTGCAAATCGTCACTTGACTTATTCAAATAAATGAAAGAAATATTTTCGAATGACTTTGACAACCAACTCTGAAATATTTTCTTTAATACTTTCTAAATTTTAATTTATTTTAATTTATTTTGTTTATCATCAATAAATCGTAAATTAAATTTAATGAAAATATTCAATTGATTTGTATTATGATAATGTCACATTTGTTTCAAAGAAGTAATCACAGTGATTACAGATCGATAAAGATTATTATCGTTATATAGTATGTTCCGTTTATATGCGATTATTTCGCTAATTATAATTATTAAAATATGATAAAAAAAAGTGATACAGAAAAATATAATATAATGTCAAGAGAGATACATCGTATTGATAATCATTTGACTTTGCAATAATTTCGAAGAATTTTTGCTAAGATCCACAGTTAAATTTTTTAATGAAATTCTATATTCTTTATTATATATTTTTGTAGCTGACATCAAACTGTTTTTAAAATACTACCTACATATATAGTTTGTATAGGCTATTTTTGATTTATTAAGTTTTAATTTTGGTGTGTCCCTGACATTAGCGTTACCCTATGTACCCAATAGAGAAATAGTTTGGTCTATTGTTTGGAATTTGATGTGTATTTTTGAATGAAAAACAATAGAATAGAACAGCATCGACGATGCGAAATGTGTAAATGGATTTTTAATAATGAAGTACATCGATAGAAGTTAATTACATACGTCAATTTCAAAAACGAGAGAAGAAAGAATATAACAAAGTATAAGAATCATGAGAAATATATGTTTAAATAATGTTTTGAAAACAATTTGATATTAGCTTGAAGAATGTGTGATAAAGAATATAGATTTTGCATTTAAAAATTTCAACGTGACCTTAACAGGGTTCCTCAAAATTATCTTAAAATATTTTCACAAAATTATCTTCAAATATTTATCACCCTTTGACACTATACAACATTCAGTTGAAACGTTATTTGCATTTTAATATTTAAGGAAATTATGGCGTGTATATATTTAAACTGAACATACTATATACATACAATATCTGTTCCAATATTAGATAACGTGATGGATCGATTAAAATGATATATCTCGTATTTAGAATTTCCTTGATCTTTTAATATAGTTCATGCAATTCAGTGACGTATTTAATCGATTTCGTAGATCCTTATATCAGATTAACAATAAATGTCATATTTTAATATAGACATATACAATATACATATGTGAGCAACTTATCGAAAGTAAAAAATGCTTTCGAGATTGTACATAGTAGTACATGTATTGTCTTTCAAAGTTGACATTTAAAAGGTTAACGTGTTCATAAAGTGTTTTACGATCGAAGTTTCGATTTTCTATAGAATTTGAAATTATCAGATATTACAATATGACTAATGACAATCTCTTCGAAGAAGGTTACGTAAGGTGAAAACGATCGAGACTTATGTACAATATATATAAGCATACATATTGATATATTGTATATTCAAAAAAGACGAATTATAATAACATGATCTTTGAATAAAGTAAAAAGGAATTCTTATGTTCGACGAGATAAAGAGAAGAGACTGCTACCAAGCGTAGCGAAGTCTTCAAGCGTGATATAATCCTCCTATATTTTGCTAAGATCGTGCAAGCATAATCCTCGCAATTAATTGCGCTTTAATTTCGTACAATTATCCTTTCTGTTTATTTATAAGGATAAGTACCTTTGCATTTCAATCGAAAGACATTTACATTGTGATTTATTCCTTGGATATTATTTTAATTCTTTCCTTTTTCTTTGTATTAATTAAATAATAAAATAATCATTCTTATCGTTGCCACTTTTAATTCTTCCTTATCGATGAATTAATCTCAATATCAATTTCTTTGTTTTTCTTTTTCTTTTTTTTTTCTTCTTTTTTTTTTTTCTTTCCTTACTTCATCCATCGTAACTTTTTCTCTTGAATTATACATACGCATGTATAAAAACATACATATGCACGTAGAACGGCATCGTCTTGCAATGTTTTACTTGCGATGAAAGTGTCCGCATCAGTCGGCCATTGTCGAAGATCGAGCGTGCTCGATTTCGTTTGTCTTTTACTTTCATGATTTTCACGTACTTAGTTCCCTCGGTGTTACATTCCGCGAGTTCGAATGCTTTTCGTTTCACCGGCTAGATTCGGAACGTGAGCGAGCTCCGCGGGGACTTTCACGGAAAGAAATCATTCTGGTCGCATAGCAAGCACCGGCACACCTTACTAGAAATTCCGTAGTAAGCGCGTATCAGCCAAGTTGAAGTGATATTGCTAGATAAACAAATCAATTTGAGCCAAAAACGATTTCTAATTTTGTGATATTCATTTTCAATTCGATTGTATCGATAATTTCAATCTTAATATTTACCATATTTACATGAAAATTATACTAGTTAGAAATTTTCTATAATGGGAGGGGGGGGGGGAAAAGAAAAAAAAAAAGAAACATTAATTACATCGAAGACAAACAAACAAAGTCTATTTACAATGAAATAATATATAGAATGGTAAACATAATGATATGAATGAACTTACGTTAACCATCCGTAGCCACGATTCTGTTTCTTCCTCGACGATATCACCCCCTCCAAGAGGAGGACTTTATCTTCGTATTCCTCGTTCGAGCTCCGTTCGATCCTTTCACTTTATCACTGTTCTTCTTAACGACAAAGAGAAGAGAGAAAGAGAAAGAAAAATGAAAAGAAGAAGAAGAGGAAGAAGAAGAAGAAGAAGAAGAAGAAGAAGAAGTAAGAGATAAATAGAGTGAGATAGAGAGAGAGAGAGAGAGCGAGAGAGAAAAAGAGCGAGAGAGAAAGAGAGAGAGAGAGAGAAAAGAAACAAGAGTGTGCTTTGTATTATCCTCTTGAAAAAACACAGGTCAAAGAAGGCTCACCGTGAAATTTGAATTTGTAAGTTTTCTTTCACAAAAGATTAAAAAATAACTTGGTAGAATGTCGGCACGCGATTTCGCACTCACCGATGAAGGAGTGCGAGTCGACTAGAGGACGTGGACTGGTACTCACTGATCCAAAGCCGATCAGAACCCTCCTCCTCTTCTTCCTTCACCTCCTTCACTAACTTCTCCTCCTCCTCCTCCTCCTCCTCCTCCTCCTTCTCTTTCTCTTGGTCGTAGTCGTTGTCGAAGTCGAAGTCGAGCCAACCTTCCTACTCCTTTGCCGTTCTTCCAACTACTGCCTCCGATCCTCTCTCTTTTTCCCTCCCTCTCCAACTTACAAACACCTTGCTTGCTTCCTCCTCCATAATAGCGTTCACTACTCGCATTCGCACCGAAGCTTTACCTCGCTTAAAGGGACGCGCGTTTCCACCGTGTAATTCAATATACCTAGCGAGATTATTTATATCGCGATTAGTTACTGTCACCTTCGTTCTATTTTTTTTTTTTTTTTTCTATTATAATAATGACAAAGTTTTGATATTCCCACGTACGCATCCTCTAATATAATTAATACGTAGATATTGTTTATCGAATAAAACGATATTTTTATATGATTGTTTTATGCACGAATTCATTGTCATTGAATATATTTCTATGTTTCAGTATATTTTCTTTAAAATGATTAATTAGATTGTGTAATTGGTATATAATAGAGTATTTTATTTCGAATAAGAATTTTTAATTGTATCTGGAAAGTATGCAAGGTCATGGTGCGATGATCCTCAAAGAACTGTGACTATGAATTAATGTAAAAAAAGAAAACGCGATCGAGGAAACAATAGAAGTAGACATTTGTCATATCGATTATTTACAATGACGTTAGATTTTTTTTATTCTTTGATATCTATGACAAATCGTATGAGAATGCAAAATTCACTGGACTGTAGGTGAAAATTGTAATGAAGGTAGTGAAAAAGGGAAAATGAGAGAAGTTTCTGAACTCGTTTTATACCCGAAGCAATGTTTCTTCTTGGTAAAAGTCTCTAACCGTTTATTTCGTTAAAAAAAATTCATTTGCAATTCATATCGATCCGAGATTAATAACTGATTACTTTGAAAACATGTTGCAGAACAGATCTTTAGTATATCATAAATGCAATAATTATTACGACATATATAATATATATATATATATATATATATATATATATATATATATATATTATATATATTTTTTTTATGTTATCTAAAATCTTATATAAATTAAATATTATACGTTAAAAATGATTGATGTTTGATGGAGAGAGAACATTTAATGTTCAACTTATTATATTTCAATATTTTAAATTAAAGGGAATTACAAATATTATGCATTCATTTAAAAGCAGATAAAATTGGAGAAAGAAGCAAAAAATAAATAGACAATACTTGCAACTAAATTTATAAAATGCATCTGCAATATCGAGAGTAATTGCATTCAAAAGTGTTTTACAAATACTTTTTATAATAACATAACTTAAATGTTAAATATTTCCTTTTAAAGTAATGTAATGTAAGTGTAAGTCAATTTAATAAAATCAATAGAACTTAAACTATTTTAATTTTTAAGTTTATTTCTTTTTCTTAATTATTTTGACTCTATCATTCGACGGTAAAATAGTACATTACTATTACCAACATTTTTGCTCAATCGAGAAAACAGAAATTTATTATTTTATCAATCGGTAAAACAAGCATCTACTTACAATCGATAAAAATGGTAATCTACTATTACCGATTCTTCTCGATCGATAAAGCAATTCTGTGCCATTATTTACTGGACTTTATTCAATCAGTAAAACAGTGCTTTTCTATTGGTTTCAATGCACTCATCTGGTCAGGATCAGAAAAATTAGATTTTCCGACTTTTTATACTCGATCAATAAAAAAGCACTTTAAACAAACATTTAACCTTCCCAGTTTGCATCAGAATTCCATTTTAGTATTATATTTAATAAATGAAACGATTTTTTAAATACGTTTTAAATAAAAGTCGCATTTTTGGTGAATCTTACTGCAATGTCTATCAACAACTATAAAACTGTTGAGAATATTTATTAAAATATTGCGGTAAAATTATTGATTTTAACTTAGGTCATTGTAATTATAAAATAAAATAGAGAAGGTATATACAGTGTTATCTAAAAAATAATTATAGAAACTAATAATTTCTTAACTTATCAATAAAAAATTATAAGATAAATGTTATCGGCACTTACCTATTATACACTTGATATATATTCTCAATATGATAGATGCATAAGATGTATGTGATTGCAAGTATCGTCGTCACTCTTCCTACACTACGGATGCAATAGAAGGACGATACTTTAGAACACGAGATGTCAGCACTCGATACTGTTGTTTATTTTTCAAATTTAATTTCACTTTAATAAATATATTATATCTTATAATAATATTAATTAAATTATGATATTTTATAATTTAATTACAATTAAACAAGATTATAACACACATACATATATTCACACACATGCACATACACATGCATACACACACGTAAATGTTAAAAATTATATTAAAAATAAGATCTGTTATTATCAGAAGATATAGTTATTGGATTTATTATTAATTAATCCAATTCAATCAATTATAAGATAAAACAAGAAGGAAATATTCAAATCCGTATATGTATACTTACACGCATAGGTGACACAAGAGACGATGTATGAGAGAAAGACAAAAGAAGAATAACTTTTGTATAAGTCTGTGGTCTACGTGGCATTTTTGGGACCCGAACGACTAACCGCGGTTTATCATCTCAGATTTCCATCTGGCCCACGCACGTCTCTCTCTCTCTCTCTCTCTCTCTCTCTCTCTTTCCTATAATATTATATTTCTTGATACTGCGAGTAAGAGTTTGGATGCATTTCTGTGTTCATCCCGTGAAAAATGTAAATTCAAAATAATAGCTAAACGGGTAACAAATCGAACGAAAGTTATTCTGATGGATCATTTCAAAAGAGAAAAAAAAAAGTAAAAGAAAAAAGAAAAAAGAAAGAAGAAAGAAATATATACGACCAACAAACCTTTTAAGATGGGATATATAAACTCGTCGATAAAAAATCTAATTGTAGGTACTTACATACAAGACATTTTAATGATACGATCAGGCTCATTATTCCTCGAATATTCATTGACGAGTCGGCAAAATCTGTCGACGCGACGAAAATTCAAATTTCTTTTTTAAAAATGGAACGGCTAACGGTACGGGAAGAATTTTTAGCGAGATCGGTGTAGTAGAAGTCAGGAGGGCCACCGAAGAGGAACCGTTTCCTTCCATCTTCTCTCTTTTTCTCTCTCTCTCTCTCTCTATCTCTCTCTCTATCTCTCTTTCTCTCTCTCTCTCTCTCTCACTCTTTCTCTCTTTCTCTTTCTTACTTCTTCTTAACTCCTCTCTTGCCCTCCAAAAGTTCTCACAGCGGCGTCGATCGTAACACGCCGTCGTCCAGTATCGAGGTAGACCTTTACGATCGGTCAACGCGTTGCTTCTCATTAAGGTATAATTTATTCGAATGGCGATAAGGGGGTGGTGGAGGCAAGCAGGGTTGGGGGGAGAGGTTGGAAGGAAAAGAAGAGTCGATATTCTTGGTCTCCGACGGTGCTTCGCGGCTTCACGCTTCTTCTTCTTCTTCTTCTTCTTCTCCGTGTCGTGGGATCTCCAGAGAAAAAGAGAGAGAGAGGGAGAGAGAGAGAGAGAGAGAGAGAGAGAGAGACCGAGAGAAAGAGATAGAGATAGAGAGAAAATCGTGCTCGCCAACATTCTCGCTTCGATCGTCGTGAGAGATAAGAAGGCCCAATCCGGACCGAAAATCCACAGGATACGATAATTTGAGCCGATCTTTCCTTCCGTCTTTTTCCTCGTCCTACTTTCACCACCATACACCCCCCCGAAACTCGTAATATTTCGAATTAATAATCTTTTAATTTCACTTCTTTTTCTTATTACCGATGTATCTAATCGAACTAGTTTTCGTCCTTTAATCTGTTAATTATTTTGTAAGTGTATGATTTATAAAATAATGTGTCTACGCTGCGTGGGAAATATTGGAGGATTACGGATATAATCGTTAAGCACAGTTAATGGATTAAATATGTCGTAAACACTTTCGAATTTCTTTACCGAATCTGAGATCGTTGTAAGATCGTTGTAAGATAGTTCTCAGGTAGTACGAAGGTACTCCGTTAATAAGATGGAAAACAAAGCGGAAAGAGAGAGAGAGAGAGAGAGAGAGGGGGGAGGGGACAGAAATGTAAACTTCGAAAACAGTTATACTCTCGCACGTTCCAACGACCCTTATTTATGTTACGTACTTTGCGATTCGCTTCTCGTCCCTGTACTTTCTCGCCCTTTTCTCCTCTCTTTTTCTTTTTTTTTTTTCTGCTTCTTCATTTTACCGAGAGAGAGAGAGAGAGAGAGAGAGAGAGAGAGGGAGGGGGCAGAAAGAGAATGACAGTGTGCTTTTACGGCGGTGTATATCAATGGATTCTGCCCTGAAGGAAGATACGAGAGAGAGAGAGAGAGAGAGAGAGAGAGAGAGAGAGAGAGAGAGAGAGAGAGAGAGAGAGAGAGAGAGAGAAAAAGAGAGAATGGGTGTTCCTCGTGACAATGCCCAGGATATAAAAAACTTGCGTAAAGCTGTCCCACTTATGGTGGTGCCCCGAGGCTCAAATCCTCGTTGAATGGAGTGCAATAACCTTTTATTTATCGGAGACTTAAAACCCAATGTTCGCGTTGAAAATTGAAGTGACGTAGTTGACGTCGAGTCGATTGCCAAGGTAAGAATGAGAACCCTTTGAGGTCTTCAGAAAGAAAAATAGTGAAAGAGAGAGAAGGAGGGAGAGAGAGGGAGAGAGAGAAAATTAATCTCTTGAATTATCCGCACTTTTGGTTATATTTTTACGGCATACAAAATTCAGATAAAAAATAAAGTAATAGGTTTAATCAAATTTTATATTAATTAAAACAATTAGACATACTCATAGTATGATTATTTAAATTTATTTCAAATCGCTAAACGCTAATTAATATATAATTGTATTATAATAGATTATTAAAAGAGAAGATAAAAGAGAAGAACAAAAAAAAAAAAGCAAGGAAGAAAGAAAAATACTTAAGGAATATCTGAGTGAACTTGTTTTGGCTATGATGAAAAACACCAAAAGTATGTACTTGAAGTACGAAGGGCCATAGCCCTTTTTCCAGGAGATCCCCTGAAGGGCCACGAATTCCTCGACTGGACCATTACAAGACGGAGTAAAAGACGAGCTCGACCCTTTCGTGAGCTCGCCATTAGAATTACAAATATACGGTGCCACACGGCACGCGCCCACGGCAAAGAACTTGCCCGCCTTAATGTTCGTCGTTTCGCGAGAAATTCAGAGCGCGGATCATCCCTCCGGCCCTTTTCATCTTCTCTTTCTCTCTCGATCCTTCGAAAACCTTAGGGTAGCCAGATGGCGAGATACTTCATTTTGTGCCACATTACTATACTGATCATTGCTACGTTTGTTTCCAAAAGAAAGAAGGGATACTATTTGACCTCGATTTGCGAACATTTCTAACCAATAGAAATCGATTATCCGTTCAATCAATCCTTTATCAGAATTTTATTTATACATTTTATATATACATATATATTTTTCTTTTCTCTTTTTCTTTTTTCACTTCGAAAGTGCTTACTTTCGTCCTTAAAAAGTTTTTGACGTTCGAAGGAAAAAAAAGAGAATGCTCGCTATTAAATTATAATTTTACATGTTGTAGCCACTATCGTTATGATGTTTTTTCGAAATATTGTAAAAAAAAAAAAAAAAAAAGAAAGAAAGAAAGAAAGAAGAAAAGAAAGAAAACTATTTATTAATATCGTAAAAAAGATGCCGTTAACTTTTCATTTCACATTTATTTCACATTTTCTAATACTTTATCTGACGTCGTATCCACATTCCGATGAAAATATTTTGTTAACAATGTAAAAGATATGTCTACGATATTAAATTAATTTTACATTTTCCAATTGAATTTATTACATTTTTTTTTTTTTTCTATTTCATCGACAAACCATTTATGTCCATGAGATCATAAGCAAATATCTACGAAAGAGATCTTAAGGGAAAATCATTGTGATGACGTTACGAGAAATATAGACGCAGCTGTACAACCAAATTAGATTAATTTCTTCTATCGATTCTCCTTTATGTCCTATTTTATTCCACTAACACATTCATAAAATTTAGAACGTAGTGATTGTCGAAAGGAACAAGGAGGGTCTCTCATCGATATCACAACGATTTCCACGATTTCACTCTTCTCTCCTTCCAGGTGTTCTCATCATTTCTAAATAACGAAAAGAGGGAGAGGGACAATTCCTCTCAGGACTCTCACGTCTAGCGAAAGGAACTGATTACAACGAGAGATCGTTACGACGTTTCCCTTCGAGATCATCTAAATGAAAAAATTGCTATCGTTCTCTAACGGCTTACCGATAAGAGTTATGTTTGCAATTCCCACGCCCGCCATTACTTATCACCTTAGTGTCGACTTTATTTCATGGGAGTCCATGGGAGTTGTCGCAGGATTGCGAGGACCGCAATCGTTTTGTCATTCTGACAGTGGTTCTCCGTTCGTCCATACTCGTACATTAAAACAATTTATTTATTTATAATAATAAAAAAAAAAAAATGCGAAGTTTATAGTACGGTCCAATCATCTAAGATATTTCATTATTCTCAGAATGAAATTATTTATTGCTCGTACAAATGAAACGTAACTATTAGATTTCATCTATAATCTTTATTAATAAGATCTTTTTTTTTTCTTTTTTTTTTTTTTTTTGGATTTGATCGTCTAATAATCTTTCATTATTTTAACATGATATTTCTGAAATAAGTTCTCATTGGACTTAATACGAAAATTTTTAAGAAAATTAATTCGAAATGAAAATCATCGTGATTTGAAGTAGAAGGATGAAAATAAATATAATAAGGAAGATGATATCTGTGAAAGGTGTCGCCTGGCGCGAATCAACCTTGAAGTGGTGAGTTCGAGCCGGTTAGCTCGAATGATCATATGGCAAAAGGAAGAGGCGAATACGACTAAGACTTAATTAGCAGACGAGGGCCGGTCCAGGGTGCCTCGACGTCGTTACGACAAAATCATTTGTGGCCTCTCTTCGGGGTCTCTCGAGCGCATCCGATTGGTCTCGACGCGACGATTTAATTACCAGCGTCGCTGTCTTTCTCTCTCTCTCTCTCTCTCTCTCTCTCTCTCTTTATCTCTTTATCTCTTTCTCTTTCACCCTTGCGCAGTGTTCCTTTCTCTTCTTCTAGATTGCCGCTCGCCCTCGATAATTAATCGGTCGCTTAATTGATTAATCGATTAATGGCCAGGCACGATCGCTCTTCGGTGTACGTATGTATGCTCTACTAGCAGATAAATCGTCTTGGTACTTGGATTTTTCTTTCTCTCTCTCTCTCTCTCTTTCTCTCTTTTTCTTTCTTTCTCTCTTCTTCTCGCTCTCTTCTTAAAAGTCACGACAAGACAAGAACACGAACGCAATGACCAAGTAAATTTTTAATAGTCATGCCCTTCACGTATCACGTTTAATATACGCCAATATCCTCCGATTTATTCTCCTCTTATTCATTGTTCTTTTTCTTTTTCATTTCTTTGCTTTTTTTTTTTTTTTTTTTTTTTTTTTTTGTAATTAACGTATATGGAAAATGGCAGGTAAAATTGAACTCTTGTTACTATACACAATGTTTATTATTGTTACTATAAAATTATTCTTGAAGTTAATTTTAATCATAATATAAATTGTCAATTCTAACGATATCATTCAAATTAGATTGCAATTATTTCATTGTTATCTCTTATATTTTGAATTAGATTACGGTCTACTTCGAGTGCCGTCCAATACACGCAAACCGGACGAATTTTCCACATTTGAATGAGTCGATTCGAAAGTTTGATTACAGGGAACCTTCCTCTGTCCACAGACAATGTTACTAGTTAAATAGTTACATACTAGTTTACACCGCAGTACGAAAGCGACGATGGGTTCGTTACATTTCTCTGTGGGATAGGAACAACTAATTCTCTAGTGTAATTTTATATTCCGGACTAGAGTTGCGAATGATTTCGAAGTTGATATTATCGAGTGACTAGATGAATTGAAACTAGGAACTCTTTCTAAAAATACTCGGAAATATTCATCCCATTTTTTTCCTCTCTCTTCATGTTCCCCTCCCTTTTCAGTCTAATGTATCTGACGTATATCTGGAGGTTACATCGCAATCTAAAGTTCAACACCTCGTAACTTTTACAAACGAGAAAAAATCAGTTGCTCGTCGTTGGCTGGTTCTGGTTCGTGCACAACGTAATAGCCAACGTAATTCCCAACTGGGAACGGAAAGTTGTTCGCAGAAGTAACGAGTTTGAGGTCCGATAGGAGATACGTATTGTATATATATATACATATATATATATATATATATATATATATATATATATATATACACATAACGAATGTACGAACTAATCTCATTCCGAGAGAAATTTTGGATACAACGACTGGTAACGATCTTTGTCATGTTGAACGTGTAGAAATTAGATCGTCGGACAAATTCGATTGACCTGTACGATTTATTGTAAATCACGAAAATCGAATTGATCCTGCCTACAGGAAAGGAAAATAAAAAAAAAGAAAATAATAATAATAATAATAATAATAATAATAATAATAATAATAATAATAATAATAATAATAATCGATTGAAAGTGTCATTATCTTAAGAAGTTTACAAGTAGATAAATTAATGTCACGGAAGCGTTATTTCGGTGGATTATTAAATCACGTCCGACCGGAAATCCTTCTTACAATTTCGTTCTTGGAATTGGTCTCGCAGGAAACTGTCCGCACTCGCAAGTAAAATGTATTTTCGTTAGTCGCCGCTCGACGTATGTACGCGTCTCGGTTGTTTTTTGGGAGGTCACCGTGGCTTGTCGCAATAAATCCCGCGTTTCGTCAGTCGGGAGGTCAACGGTACCTTTGATCTAGATGAACCTACGTACGAGATATCTCTCGCGTCGACTAACTTTTCCAGTTTCTCGAATTCCTAGACTCCTCGCTCTTGCATTCCAGATCGTGCTCTTGATGTTCTTACCGGTGTACACGAGAATGAAGTTTTCTTCCGGAAAATGTAAATAGTAACAATTTTATATGTACAAAAGAAAAAAAGAAAAAAGAAAAAGAAAAAGAAAGAAAGAAAATAAAAGAAAAATCAAAAAAGAAAACTATCCAAAGAAGATTTCGTATATTTCGAATCTAACAAAAGTAAAAAAGAAATTAAACTTGTATGATATGGCAACTATATTCTTTCTTTTGTATGAGCAATTTCGGTAGCTCAGCTTTCATTAAAAGAGCCCTGGTTGGGCCCAATGCTCCGCCCAATTTGGATCATCCCAGACTGGCTAAGGAATTCGAGCTACGGTCGTTCTTGACAGCTCGTTGTATTAGACTTCGGCGATAACTCGACTCGTAATCAGCGCTCGATCGGACCTCGTAAAAATATAATTTACCGAAGCGAGAAAGAGAGAGAAAAAGAGAGAGAGAGAGAGAGAGAGTGAGAGAGAATGAGAGAATAAAAAGAATGAAGAAAGGAGAGGGTGGAGATGCGCGAAGAAGAAGACGAAAAAAAAGAAAAAAAGGGACAGGCGAAAGCTTTTATGGAGTTCGATGGGTGCAACGTAGAAAGAGAGGAAGATAAGGAATGGAGCCGAGAGTTGCACGCTGCGATGGATGCGCGGAATTTATTACGACAGTTTAAGAATATAGGTAATTATTTACGTTTATTGTTCGATCCTGATGTTTATGGTTTATGTAAATTATATTCTGTAATGGGTTGCCTAACAATGCACCATACTTTTCTCTCTCACTCTTTCTTTTTTTCTTTCCCTTTCTCCCTTTTCTCTCTCTCTCTCTTTTTCTTTTATTCATCTTTTAAATATTCTACGTTGTGATCAGAATGAAGAGACACGTAACTACATCGATCAAAGAATAACCAACAAAGCTGATATAAACTACTTGATTCATTCGTTTACCGCTCAATAAACTCGAATAGATGATCTTAAAAACGACGAAGAATTTGAGTTACGTACAGTGAAAGATAAGGATCTATCGAAAAATTCGATCCATAATACTTCAGAGATTTCGAGGATAAAGGGATCAAAGATAAAGGACGAATCGTAGTTGCTACGGATGTCGGCAGGGTTGGCTTTTAACGTCGTCTTTGCAAATTGGAACATAAAATCATGGTTATAACGGGCGGCGCTGATTGTTCGTTAGCAGCTCGCTGCCTACGCAGCTTTGCGGCACCTGCAATTCTCTCTCTCTTCTCTCTCGCTCTCTCTCTTTCTTTCTCTCTGCCTCTCTCTCTCTCTCTCTCTCTCTCTCTCTTTTTCTCTTTCGACTTCGCGAAGCAAGTACGAACGTTGGCGATGCATATAAAGGGCCCGTTCCAATATTTCATCGAGCGGTATGCGGCAGAGAAACATTCGCGAGCGCAGCTCGAAGAGAACCAATCGATTTCTCCGCTCGAGAGCGCATCCTTCGGTTCCACGAGTTTCTCTCTCTCTCTCTCTCTCTCCTTCTTCTTCTTCTCTCTTTCTCTCTCTTTTTCTCTCTTCTATCTTCTTCCGTAATTTTGACTCGTTGCATTCCGATCGTTCGTTATCTTCCCTCTCTTACCTAGCTAAGGCTTAATAATAAATAGGCTGATCGGTAGCCTCTTGGTAAGATGGTGAACTTCGATTACGAGACTACTCTTATGTTTTCCGGCTTACGGAGGAGATCTTAGAAAGTTTTGCCTTACTCCACGTATACGGGTATGTTATGTAGATTAGTTATAAATTCTAGATCGCCGATAATATTTTCGGTCGGAATCTATGGATTATTTGCATAGGTGGTGGGTATAGAAAAGATAAGGATGGTTTAGCGAAACGTTCCTTTCGTGTGACATAAAACGACTCGTCATTGCTATTATCGATCTAATACGAGAAAAAGTTAGAGAACAAGAGAGAGAGAGAGAGAGAGAGAGAGAGAGAGAGAGAGAGAAGGAGAGAGAGATACTAGTCGAGGTTGATCGCGCGAGCGACGTTGCGCTTCTGAAAGGTTCCTCCTCAGGTAATTACGCGAAATAGATTCGGTATCTCTCGATGTCTTTGCTCCGAACAAGCTTGATCGTCCTCGTTCGTTCGTTTCTCTTTCCTAACAAATGTCCATTACGCTCGTCGTCGTCGTCGTCGTCGTTCTCGTCGTTCTCGTCGATTGCTTCTTGCGTACTGGTGACGTGCTCGGGGGCGTCCACGACAGGAAGGAAAAGAAAGAGGATCGTGGGGCAGAGGGTTATGGACTCGAGTAAAGAAAGAGAGAGAGAGAGAGAGAAAGAGAGAGAGAGAAAGAGAGAGAGAGAGAGAGAGAAAGAGAGAGAGAAAGAGAGCGACAAAGAGAGAGAATGGGATGTACCTTTCCAAGGCACACAGGGCCCCCGCCGAGTTACTAATTGCAATCACGGTCAACAATCTACCGAGGCAAGAGGCCAGTACTTGTATAAACGAATGAAACCTCCGTTGGAAAGTCCCTATACTTTGCCGACGAGAAAGATTTAAGCTTTGTTCACAAAAACTTTCTCAGCTATCTTAATTCTACGATTCGATTGTCTCTTAATATTTTTATTTTCGTTCTTCTAAGATACGAGAATGCTATATCATTATTCTATATATCTAAGTATATACCGATAGATGTACAAGATACTCGATTCTGTTATTAGATTTGATTAAATTCTATTTGATATTATGGAATTCATTCGGAATGAAATTTTTTCTTCGTTGCAAATCTACTTGATGCAACTTGGGAGACGAGATTTATCTAAGAGTAGTAAGGAGATAGATGAGAAGGAAAAGAGTTATCAATGAGTGGGGAGTTCTTTTTCTCTTGAGTACGTCGTAGATCGCTTAGCTTATACACTTTGGGTGACGAACGTACAACGAAGGAACGAGCTCACCAACAGATCGGCCGATAGTTCGTATGGGCTAATGGGAATTCGCGATGGTTACTAATTGGGTAGATCGTCGCTCGTCGATACTATTGCTCTTTCTTCGATGCCAACAAACAGAAGAGGAAGAAGAGGAAGAAGAAGAAGAAGTAGCAACAGCAATGGTAGGTAAGCCATGGAGAGTAAGAAGAAAAAGAAGAAGAAAAAGAAGAAAAAGAAGAAGAAGAAGAAGAAGAAGAAGAAGAAAAGGGAACCAATGGAATCTCTCTATCGGCAAAGCTGACATCGGCTTTTGTAAACGCGGCAGTGCTCTTTGGAAAAACGTGCTGCTGTCGGAGAACGGCGGCCTCTTCTTTTGCGAAACTCCTTGCAAAGAACGCCCTTCGGGTTCCTTTGCTATTCCGCCAATTTGACCGACTACACGACGTTTCCCTGAAATTCCACTGGAATCTCTTCTTTCTCTTTCTCTCTCACTCTCTCTCTCTCTCTCTCTTTTTCTTCCTCTCTTGATACTTTCGAAATTTCTTTTTTCCAGGACCTTTCGCAAATCTTAAAATATTAAATTTCTTATCGTAAAACTTTCCTTCGTTTTCTCCCACGCGTATAACTTTCTTCGTTTCCACGATATTTATCCGTTTTCCATGTCTCATTCAAGAACTCATGAATCTTCTCTTTCTAGTTTCTAGACTCGTGTCTTTCGTCGGATAAAATAAATTCCGGATATGCTATGTGTTCGTGTATCTATACGTATATACATATGTGTATTTCTTTCTTTTTCTTTTTCTTTTTTTTTTTCTTTTTTTTAAGGTACAACGAGGAGGAGGGTGGTGAGACACCTCTTTTTCTCTAACGCTCGTGAAGGTATAAGATTATACCGTAAAGGCGTCGAGCGATAACGCCTCTCCGATACCAATCTAGCATGATGCATGGTGTCGCCCATAAGAATTATGTTGCCTCCAAGTATTTATTTCCAACGCGTATGTACGCAGCAGTACAGAGGAGAAACGTCGCGCGTCTTCTTGCGAACTGAAAATCTCGTAGTAACTTCTTTCTATGACAGTTATTCCTTTTGAACAAAAAAGAGAAAAAGTATTATACTTTTTATTAGGATCGTTCGAAAATCTTTAACAAAAATTTCATTATCGTATGAAATACGATTGACATAATCTACGGGTTATTTCTTTAGTATGTACAGTTTCAAGTAAAATGGATTCAAATCTCAGGAATAAGAATTTTTGGATGAATTCATTTTTGATTTATGAATGTATCGAAAGGATTGGTCAAGTCCTCCTCGTGTTAGCTAGAACGTCCTTGCGGGTCTTGGCGAACGGCCTCGAGAGACCTCTCCCTTATTTCCGGAGTATACGACGTGGCGATGTGTGCCAGACACTCTCGCACGCCTAGGAATTCCTGACCCTGCCCACCTTGACTGTTGCCGTTGCCGTTGCTGCTGTTGTTGCTGTTGACTGCTGACTGCTTGACTACTACTACCCACAACAACGTACGCCGGGCGGTGCCCGGTGCCTGGAAGCGTGAACCGCGCTTGTGCACAAGATAATCGCGGGCGTGAGCACGCGTCTGCATTGGGTCTTGCTATCTCTCTCGCTCCTACACACACAGCTTTCTCTTTCCTCGTCACACTGGCATCCCTTTGTTGCACCTACCACGGCCTGTCTATTTATAGTTGTCCACGGTAAGCTTTGTCGACGCTCTCTAATCAACTTCTCTTCGATGCAAACGAATATAATTTTTTATTTGTTTATAATGTTTAAGAAACGTTAAAAAATAAGAAGCGTGTTAAGTCTAAAATCGATAGATAATTTAGTAATACAAATTCAAAAAAAGAAGAAAAGAAAAGAAGAAATATACAATTAATTGATATATATATATATATATTATATATGAACCTCCATTGACACGAAAAGAAGAAAAGCCGAAGAAAATACTTCCGGAAGCTTCGTTAAGCTTTTTTAAATCTCCTTGGTTATTCGATTTAACAACGTCAAAACGGCTTTTCGCTTTATCAGGAAGCGATTGTCGCATGGCACGAACCGAAAATACGTGGGTCGACGATCGTCGTAGGAGCGATCGTCGACGATAGACTTTCACTGACATTCTCTTCGGATATCTCACTCCCACATATTTTCCTATGCACGGTGATTAGCGACGAATTACGACGGCTCGTTCTCATCGTTTGTATTTATTCGTCACGCTTGAAATCTTACGTGGGCATCGTGAATAAAATGATAATCAAAATTTTATACGTTTAATGATCAGCTCGAAATCATGTCGAAATCTTGAAAAGTTAATGAACTTATTAATAAGCCGTATTAAAATGTTAATATTTAAATAATACTTTTATTTAATAATATTTATATTTTTAAAGATATAATAATTTTATTTATATCTAAAAGTATAATTTCTCTTTATCTAATTATTATACGAATAACAAAGCTTTGAATAAAATATAAATTGGACGTGCGCGCGCATTCGCACGATAAATTATTGTATATAAATTAATTAATATACCGAGGAACGGTATGAAGAGAAAGAAAATTCGGAGAATTTGAGTGTTTGTAAGAAACAAAACAAGAAGAAGAAGAAAAAAAAGGAAAGAAAAGCAAAAAAAATAGGAATGGAAAAGAAAAAGAAAATGGCAAGATAAGAGAGAAACGAGATAAAATATTCATCGTCAGTGAAAATAACGATATTGATCTAATGCATAGCAGTACAGCCATGGCACGATCGTGCTTGCGATTTTATGTTAGCAGCAGGTTCATAGATTATGTGACGGCTGACCGCATAGCGGAGTATAACGATTGTGTTTCTCGGACTGTTGTCTCCGATGTAATTCAATGCCGGTGTGCGGTGCGTTAATGGCGGCCGTGCGTTTAACCGAAGCGCTCCTATTCTCGCTCCTCGCGGGAGTAAATTTCATAAATTTATACCTATCCCCAATGCACAGGCGTACGTAACTCTCGCTCTGGACTCTGACGTATTTCGTTTTCGCATTCTTCGCGTATACGATTAGAAGTTTTTACGAATCGAATACGCGTTTCGTGCGCGAACGAGCCCAACCTTCCGTTCGTTCCGTCCAGTTTTTGCTCGCTCTCGCAAGTGCTAGTAAGCAAGCGAGCGAGCGAGCGAGTGAGCGAGAGAGCGAGCAAACAAACAAGCAAGCATGCAAGTAAGCATGCAAGCAAGCAAGCAAGCAAGCAAGCAACCTAGCTAGTAAGTCAGCCAGTCTGCTTGACTACTACGTTCGATCTGCTGTCCCTAAGCTTCTCTGAAAACGAGAACGAGGCCCGTTCTCGCTTAGATTTTATAATGTTGTACAACGCGAGGCAAATTAAAGAAATCGCTTACACAAGCTTCCTTTTTCTTTTTCTTATTTAAGGATGTCTTTTAAGAATGTACGGAAAAATCGAGTTAAGGGGATATGAGAAAAAAGTAGAGAGAGAGAAAGCGAGAGAGAGAGAGAGAGAGAGAGAGAGAGAGAGAATTTCGATCATAGAATTTCATTCGTCGAGGGATCGATGAGACCGAATCAATCTACAAGTATAATAACACCATCGAAGCTACGTTCCGAAGTGATTCATACTAATTAATCGAACGGGATCGGTCTGTCGAAGAATGAATCGGCGGATGCTACTTGGAGCGCATCCAAGGTGAATCCTGAGAAGAACTCGGGTCACGTACGTTCGGGGGAGTATTTATAGAAACAGTCGTACTATCGATTAGAAATCGATCTATTAGAATTAGAATCGACTTTCATCGCTATTGTTGATATCTTATCAATTGTATCACGATGCCTTCTCCTGGTCGATCGTTTTTTAATTGTCAATAAAGCGAATGATGACTTATAAATTATATCTTTTGCAATATCGATCCAAGTGATATTTTTCAAGCCGATAGATTAATCCCTGTATGTCTATTTCGATCTGAACGTTTCCTTGGCTAACTCAAGAGGTACGTTTATTCATGGAGAAGCATTTCAATTCCTTGCGTGCGTTTATTTCAACTACTAGGTAGTATGCAGGTGGTAGTCAAAGTACGAGAGTAGCCGACAAGGGTTAGTATGGAGAGAAGAGATGCGAAATGAGAGAAACGAAGGGACGGAAAGAGTGAGAGGAAAAGGATGAAGAGAGAAAGAGAGAGAGAGAGAAGAGAGAGAGAGAAGATCGTCGAACAAGCAGTCTTGGCAGGAAACGGCATCATACGCATAAGTCTCAGCTTTACGAGGTTTCCACGTAGGCGAGTGGCGTTTAGCGATATTCATTACTCCGCTCATTACTATCGGTGCACGACCCCTCCCACTCTCGTTACTTACGCTTCTACTTTAGACTTGGTATTACGCGTTTCAGAGCGAATCGACCGTATTTTACAAGTAAGTTTCTCTCTTTCTTACGAACCGAAGCAAACGCGTTTACTATCCGCAATCGCTGTTAAAACTCCATCATGCCTCCCTCTTACTCCTTATACGCGAGTGAACTCTACACATTCCCGAGCGTAATTGTATTGTAAATATGTACGATTCGTTACGGTTCAGTCTGGATTTTTCATTTTACCAGAAATGGGATAGACTGTTTAATAATTATTTAAATGGGATTAAGAGAATATACGCGAATTGAGTTCTTCTTTTTTTTTTTTTTTTTTTTTTTTTTTTTTTTTTTCTTTCATCGTTAAATATCTTATTAACGTTGTCGTAAATTATTATCTAATGTAATTGAAAAAAAAAAAGAAAAAAAAAAGAAAGGAAATACGTGGAAATGAAATAGACAAACGCGCACATTTGCGATTGCAACAGAACAATCTAAAATGTATTTGAGGAAATTTTTCAATCGTTGCTAACGAGTTCTCCTTTATGAAAACATACGTATGAATAAGTCCGAGAAGTTTATCGAAGAGAATGAGATGGTAAAGGAAGCGACAAGGAGGAGCCTTGCCATCGAAAAAAGGAGTCACGAGCGTTGGGAAGATCGATCGACGATCCTTTCGACGATCCGCCCTCCGTGTCCCTCCATGATGAGACTCAGGCCAGTTTGGTTCCAGCGTGCCCTCGCAATTAGCGAGTTACGACGTACGACGGCCGTTAATTAAATCGAAAGCGATAGCAGTAGGTGCGTCTTATTACTCGCGCCTACCGTATCACCTTGGTACGGTATCATTTACCTTTGTCACGATAAAATTACGATTCACCTGTATTCATGTGATTCTATACACGAACGATCCATTAAAATGTAAGTTTCTTTATCGTTAGAACGATATCTTATACGTTCTAATATTCTTATTAATTAACTGCGATATTTTTAATTGCCTGTCGAGTATAACAAGAGCAAAAAAAAAAATAAAAAAAGAAGAAAAAAAAGAGAAAAAAAAAGAAAAAGAAAAAAAAAGGAAGAAAAGGAAAGAAAAACAAGAAAGAAGGAAATATTCGAAAGATCGGTATCAAATATATCGTCTTTTATTTATTTCGCACGCCAATGTTCTACGCCCATGAACGTATTCCTTCTAGTTGCGCCACTGTGATGCACCTCGGTGCACACTACCAAACGAGTTATAACTTGTGGATAATACGCATGAGGAATAGCACCTAACCGGCCTTCGAGGTCTCGCAAGCTCGTCGTCGTCGTCGTCGTCGTCGTAGTCGTCGTCGTCGTCGTCGTCATCGTCGTCGTCGTCGTCGTCGTCGTCGTCGTACTATCCTTGCGTTATACAAGTGCCGCGATTACATGCTCTCCCTTTCCCTTCTTTTCTACTATAGATACATGTTACCGCGCTTTTGCACTATGGAACGAAGCTACAGTATGTAAGGCAGCTAGCACGCGTATATGTAAGTACCTATATACTTCGCCGATATTTATTGGATACCGGTACACTGGGTGGTGGTACCCTTTGCGTGCTCCTTTAACGTACGGTACTGCCGATCGATCTCAACCGAGCGAGAAGATAGCGATCTCAGGTGCTTTTTTGTATCACCGTTCCTCCGGAAACTCGGCTAGCCTCAAGCTGATGGTTATTACTTACCACTGGACGCATACTCGCTCGCTCATGTACCTTAGAAACTTATGAGATCCCGTAAGTTAGATTCTCCATTAAGCGACGAAAGAGAAGAGAACCGATCAGTTCCGAGTTCCGACTACGAGAACTTACATAGGGATACACTTGTACTTCCGAGTAACATAACTCCGGTGTACTTGCACTTCCAACTATACATAACCATCGTAGAATTTAGTCGACATATCGTTTAAGAGAATTCATTCTTCGTTACGTTAAATAATTGCATTTTAACGTCTCTTTAATCCTATCATTGACGATTCAGCTTGATTTTAGACAAGCTTAATACGACGTTAGGAGAATTGTCAGGAAGCGAATGGAAGAGACATGAGTGAAAAGAGAGGAATCGAAGAATCTTATTGTTAAGAAAGGAATTTCAAGTTCTTTCTGTTTGCGAGGTTCGGCGAATGTCTCGTGCGGGCCTACTGTTCTGTCGTTTGCCAAGCCGGCAACGCCCGTTTTGCATTACG
Source organism: Vespa velutina (assembly GCF_912470025.1). Taxonomy (NCBI): domain Eukaryota; kingdom Metazoa; phylum Arthropoda; class Insecta; order Hymenoptera; family Vespidae; genus Vespa; species Vespa velutina. Next base: position 5,361,390 of record NC_062189.1, on the reverse strand, counting down.
ACGCGGTGGATGCTGGGATGGGCCCATAGGGCCCATTTCTCTCTTTCTCTCTCTCCCTCTCTCTCTCTCTTTCTTTCTCTTTCTTCCTTTCTCTTGTTATTCTTCTTCTTCTTCTTCTTCTTCCTTTCTCTCGCGACTCCTCGAGAATCCTCTGGCTTCGCGCGAGAGAAATGGCGACGTGGCCCTACATGGCAACGAGTCGTTAACGCGGTGTCGACGCTTTTCTCCTCCTGACAGTTTCTCGGCATTGTTGGCGCCTACCTGCCTAGATTCCAAAGATACTCCACCTATCAGGAGCCTCACCCTCGCCTTACACCCTAATAAGGTTGTCTTATTCGATTCACCGAAAACGAATGTTGTACCAAATAAAACAAACGCAATTGTAAGAGACGAATCAAGAATTTCCCTAATAATATTGTCACATTAATTATCAAAAATAATCAATAAAAAATGATTTGTTTGTCCTTCTTTTTTTTTTGTTTTGTAATCTTTTAAAAACACGTTTGGTTATATATCTACAATTATTTATATCGTAGGAGTTCACAAAGTGGGACAATATCCGCGTGTGTGTTCCAATTTGGCGTTCACCGAAGCGTGGTACGCGGGAAGTTACGAGTATGTCTTGGTGCGTTGATTTTAATTTCAATGGGTTCCTCAGCGTATCAGGTATAGCATGCTTGAGCTGCGACCGAATACGCGGCTCATCCATATTAACCCAGACGAAACATCTCTTCCGGGTGTGTTTGGTCCAATGACGTCGGTGGACCACCTTTTCGTTGATCGAGCCGATCATTCTGTTACGGGATCTTTGGAGATACTCCTTCTTGTATTTTCTTTATCTTTTTTTTTGTCAACTCTCTCTCTCTCTCTCTCTCTCTCTCTCTCTTTCTCTCTTTCTTTCTCTTGTATCTTATTAATACATTATAATTTTTGTTATCCATATTGCTTAATATATGTTAATAATTCCATTGCGAATATAAGATACGTTGATATTATATATTAACATTATTTCTTCGATTAAATCTATCGATCTATTGATATATATATATATATATATATATATATATATATATATATATATATATATATATTTTGTTTTTCTTTTTACTCGTTTCTTTTCTATCTTACACTTCGAAAGTAACTGTCAAGATATCGTGTACATAAACGACGAATCGTCTTTCCTTTAAATGGAACTATACCTATATGTTTGAAGTTTCGAAGGAAGGATAACTTAGCAATCGAGTAGACGTTAGATCGAGGTACGGTGAGTCCGATCGGCGAAACGTGAGAAACGAGCTTCGGTAAAGAATTCAAGGGCAAAAGAGAAAGAGAAAGAGGAGACTCCTTAGCGGCAATACTCGCTGAATTAGCCGGAATCAGCATTGAATGGGCGCGACTTCTCGAGTGCGAAGAGAGTCTCTCGAAGGAAGAAGTCAGCCGGCGACAAGGTTCCAGTATCGGTGAGGCTCCACCGGGAGGCTCCTGTCCAGGCACACGTACAGGATCGAAGCTGCCGCGAGGTGCATGTCCCATGCTTCGCTTTGAAATAATAATGTGCCTTCGAGCTCGACCACCGGCGTCCATTGAAAGAGCTTACCGCTCGAAACGTCGACGACGTAGAAGCCTTCTCTCGTGTTTATATTCTTCCTTCTGCGTGAGCGAGACACGTTTGCTTATTTAAATCAGCGAATAAGTCACACTTGAATCGATCGTATTGATCTCTCTCTCTCTCTCTCTCTCTCTCTCTCTCTCTCTCTCTCTCTCTCTTCCACAATTTTTTTTCTCTATATCTCGATCTTCGTCAGATAGCATAGTGTCTAGATTGGACGTGTACTTCGGTTATAATAGATAGAAACAGCAAATAGTAACGAAACATGTAATTTATGTACGTACTACTATATTAACAAAGTCAATTAAAAAGTTTCAGAGATAAAATGTTAAATTATTGAAATTGATATAGATAAAAGTATTTCTTTTTTCCTCTTTTTTTTTTTTCCTTTCTTTTTTTCTTCTTTAAACATAGAGACCTTTACGCACGAAGGCGATCCTTTAGAAAAGATCGAAGGAAGTGCGTTGAATTA
>NC_062189.1:5326809-5354309 GCF_912470025.1 Vespa velutina | reverse complement strand
AACATTTGAAATTAAAAGTGTCTGTCCCGAAATAAAATATACATTGAAAATGCGACGAACTTGAGTGATATCAGTTCTTTTTATGATCTATCGTAGCAGAACACAGCCTCTGGCCTTGTTTTACGTTCTTACGGTCAATTCGATTTACATCATTACTGACGTGGATGGGCTAGTCAAATAACTATACTTTATTACCAGTCTGTTTCTTTATCCACTTGCTCGCGCATCAATTTACTTATCTATAAATCACGTTATCGGACTATCGATCTCTCTATCTCTATTCGTTCGCCCTTTCCCCGAAGGTAAGGCGGGACCTTGAACGAGCCATCTTTCTTTATCTCTTTCTCTTTCTCTACACACGCGCGCGATCTAACGACTGGCTCTTAGGAAAACAGCAGCCTTCCGTAATTCGAATCATTCGACAGACTGGCTTACGCACGATCAGTAATATCATTCTCCTACGAAGAAGAAAGTCGCCGAGGTCTATCTAATGGACTGACATTATACAACCAATCGGAATTTCAAAGTCCACGAATGACGCGTGCATGCCATCGAAACTCCTCGGTGGTTTGTCCAATGAACTTCGTTCTTTATGTCGATGACGATCGATTCAAGGGATAAACAAAAAGAAAAGAAAAATATCGTTTAATGCATCGCGCTATTATTCTTCTTTCTAGAAAAATAAAATTCTATATGCTAACCCGAACAGAAATGAATTTCTAATCGAAAATCTAAATCATCCAATCGTATCACGAACAAACTCTTAGCGAGTTTCTTAAGATACCTTTCATCCATTGTTCAACTTCTACATTTTACTTTTCTTTTTCTCTTGGTCTACCAAGTTGACTAGAAAAGAAAAAAGAAAAAAAAAAAAAAAGAAAAAAGAAAGCGAAAAGTTCGTTTTCCATCAAGCAGTGGCGAACCGCAGCTCGCATGGTAGTCAACCAACATGCGTTGGCGAACGCGTGAACGCGACTAGTTTTCTATCTTCTTCTTCTTCTTCTTCTTCTTCTTCTTCTTCTTCTCCTCATTCTCCTTCTTCTTCTTCTTCTTCATCCTTTTTCTTCTCCTTCTCTTCAGTTCACCTCCATCGTGCACCTTCACCGCGAGGACGGTGCATCGCAAATTGTATTATGCCGTATGCAGATATGCCTTTTCCCCTGCCGCAAATGCAATTGTCTCCAGCTCGAAGAGAGGGAGGAGGCGGAGGGCATGCACCTATGTATACTTATGTATTTGCAAGAGAGAGAGAGAGAGAGAGAGAGAGAGAGAGAGAGAGAGGGAGAAATAGATAGAGATAGATAGAGATAGACAAGTAGAGAAAGAGATGCACTAAACTCATAAGACATAACTGTAACCGCTCGCGTAAGAAGCCCCTTCCTGCGTGTTGCGTGTGCCATGCTCGTGTGCATGTATCAGTTATGAGTCTCTATTTTTTTCTCTTCTCCTTCTCCTGTTCTCTCTTCTCCCTTCTCCCTTCACTCTTCTCCCTTCTCTACATGATTCTCAGCCGCAAGTTCTTATAGCGATTTATGAGTCCTCCCCTTTTTCTCTCTCGACCCCTTCAACCTCGTATCTTTTTCTTTGAACGCACTCTATACTATATTTCCTTCTATTTCTCGCGAATAATGACGAATATAATCTTTATGTATGCTAAATGACCATTCGGATTTGTTCGTTTCCATTAACGTAATGAGACGATTAAAAATAAAATTCATTTTGCGAATTCTATTTTGATAGAACATAAAAAATTTCTAATTACTTAAGTAAATAATTTAATCTATTCCATTGATTCAATTATTCTTTCTTGATTTCTATGATAACTTTTTTTTTACTTTTTCAAGTTAAAAATTTTGAAGTTAAAATTGTCGTTAGTAGATTAATTCGATCGTCTGGGTACTGCCGGAAAACGTATCGGCGAACTTTTAAATTGCGGAGATACGTTTCTGGGCGGACAATGGCGCGATAACTCATAATAGCATCGAGTATATAATGCTATTGATAGGACTTGGGGCCACGTACTCCATGAATGCCAATGAATGTAAGAACAATAGGTTCGCGTAGGTAATACTTCAGTGATCCTTATTCTTTCTTTCATCGACTTAAATCGAGCCGTATTGGGTCGTGCGTCTTGCCTCGAGTTTACATACAACGATGAACAACGTAAGCAACGATTTGTATGTATGTACGTAGAAATTAATTCGAAGCGACTTAAATTCATCATCGAATTGTAGAAACAGAGAGAGAGAGAGAGAGAGAGAGAGAGAAAAAGGGAGAAAAGGATATCGTTCTCATAGTATTGAAAGACGAAGATCGATTCTCCTGCCACCAGAGCGAACCGGACGATTCTGAATTGCAAAGTATGAAGTAATATTGCAGAAACGAAGAGAAGTAGACGAATAAGAATAAGAATAAGAATAAGAATAAGAATAAGAATAAGAATAAGAATAAGAATAAGAATAAGAATAAGAATAAGAATAAGAATAAGAATAAGAATAAGAATAAGAATAAGAATAAGAATAAGAATAAGAATAAGAATAAGAATAAGAATAAGAATAATAATAATAATAAGAATAAGAATAAGAATAGGAATAAGAATAGGAATAGAACTAGGAATAAGAATAAGAATAAAAATAAGAATATGAAGAAGAAGAAGAAGAAGAAGAAGAAGGAAAGGAAGAACAAAACAAACGGAAGATTCCGCGTACGGAATCGAGCGGTGAACTCGATGGAAATCGTGTGTATCTATACATGCATAGGTCAACGTCGGAAAGTCTCGAGCGAGGATACTACAAGCAGGAACGTCCCGCGTGATTTCCAGTATGGCATGGGGCGAGGCTTGTTTATATTTAGTTGATCTTTCGATCCGTGCCGGTAAACGGTGCGCGCGAACGGAATGGCGTCCTCCTTTTCTTCCTCGGCATCCTCGCCCGTTATTTTCGCCCGCGCCGCTAAGAGAAAGAGAATCGGAGGAGGAGGTGGCGATGATGGTGGTGGAGTGCAAAATTCGGAGATAAGAAAAATGAATAAAAAAAAAAAAAAAAAAAAAAAAAAAAAAAGAAAGAAAGGAAGAAAGAAAGCAAAAAAAGAAAGATAGAAAGAAAGTAACGAACGAAATGCAGGAACGTTCTTGGCGGGAAAATCAAAGAGCTTAAGAGTAGCACCTACGCGGTCTCTGCTAAGAGAGAAAAGAGACTCCCCCTTATTGTGATACTTTCTTCAACGTCTTTGTGAACGCATACCAACGGCTACTGACTAAGATCTCTTTCTCTCTCTCTCTCTCTCTCTCTCTCTCTCTCTCTCTCTCTCTCTCTCTTTTCTCTTTCTTTTTGTCTTTCTTTCGTTCTCGCACATCCCGACAATGAGTCAGTGCACTCGCGTACGATTCAAGTTCCTCGACGAGAGACGCATGGAAAGAAAAATTAGAGAGAAGTTAGGGTGTGATGCGAGGAGATGCGGGAAGGAGAGAGGAAAGAAAGAAAGAGAGAGAGAGAGAGAGAGAGAGAGAGAGAGAAAAGAGAGAAAAAATCTTCGAGAGCGAGGAATACGGGCCAACGACAGGATGCGATGCATCACTGTCGCGCTTCGCGTCTCCTCATGGGTCAAAGTTTATGGAATCGAGACTTTCGTCTCACTTTGCAAAACTTTACTTTTTTCCTTTTTTCCCGTTCTCTCTCTCTCTCTCTCTTTCTCTCTCTCTCTCTCACTCTCTCTCTGTCTCTTTCTCTCTCAAGGCGTTTACGAAGTTCATTCGCTTCAGGGAATACAATGATTTACGTGTTCGTAAGGTCGAGCGAAAAGAAATCACGTTGATCCATATGATTTCACTGAAAAGTCTGATTTAAAAAAAAAAAAAAAAAAAAAAAAAAAAAGAACAAATCAATCAAATGAAAAATAAATCAATTTTCTACAAGATGAAATTATTACACGGGTTATAACGACTGACGTTTAGTCGAGAATGTAAATGTTTAATGAAATGTCTACGTTAGGTACGTGCGCCGTGTTCTCGGTCGAACAAACGTTTACACAAGGATCTATCGAGGCTAATTAGTTTCTTCTCGTGTCGAAGTTGACGTACGAGTTGCCAACGAGTAGACCCGTCTTTCGAGAAAGTCGTCCTTTACGTTCGTACGTACTTACATACATATGTAAGTACGTACCAAGTAGAAGTTCTTTGTGCTTGGTGAAACTTTAAGATCTTATAGAAGGAGAGAATGGTGATTAATACGACGATCGTTTCTCGACTATTCGTGCATCTAAATCTTACTTTGATGTTCACCGTGCGATGGTAGGCGTTCAGTAACAGACTCGATGAATCTACTGTTATTAGATCTTAATCGAGAGAGTATCTCGCACGGGGAAACCTGTTTCGATTGCTAATGAATATCACAAATCGAGATAAAGGAGTCGTTAATACATTTCCTGAGACTGTCATTGATGGAAAACTTCATTGAAACTTTCGTAACTGACATCTCGTTGATAGCGAACGTTCGAGTAGGTCGAATCAATTGATTGATCATCATCCAATGCGTGGTACGATCTATAGAATTGTATTTTTAACGATACGTCAAATTAGTTAGGTAGTCGTCCGTTCGATCTTACGAAGAGAAAACCAAATACTACGCAAATGATACTTACGGAGTATCGAACGAGTCCTTCTTTCAGGCGATATCGAACAAAGACGAACTCCGGTGCGGCATTCTCCTTTAATTGACGAGCATCAGTCACGGTGGACAAATATATTTGTAAACAAGGAGCCACGAGCTCGTGGGGATACCGAGCGTGGCGCTCTTCTCTTCTCTGAACTGGCTATCGTATAATTTATTCTCCTAACGTAGCCCATTATGCGGTACAAGATGACATCTGGCTCACAGATCTGCCGGAGAGCACAGGAGAGATCTGAATGCGACTGGAGAGGAAGAGATACGAACTGCCTCTGTATTCGTATATGCGTGAAAGAGAAAGAGAGATAGAGAAAGAAAGAAAGAAAGAAAGAAAGAGAGAAAGAGAGAAGGAAAGATACGTATCGGTAACCAGTAACACTGGTAACTGTTAGTGACGTGACGATTTCGACGGTGGGACCTACCGGCCAGACGGTCGTTCGATCATGGTATAAGGTCCTATCGTCACCAAAAGTAGTTGCTTCTTCCTCAAGTTAGTCGCAATGAAATATATTATATATATATATATATATATATATATGTGTCTACGTATATCAACTCTGTTTTACTTTCGTTATATAACGGCACTAGTAAAGAACATCAATTTCAATGATTTCGTTATTCTAAAGAATCGATTGATAAATTTCCATGATAGTTTATAAAATTACATTACTTAGGCAATAAAATGACAAGGTTTTCTAATCAAATCTATTATAGGCAAACGTGGTAAATCATTGCGAATATCCAAGCGATAGATTTTCTCGTAGAATCATACGATTGATTACCGATCTTTCGCAATGGCTAGACGAGATTTTTACATGACAATATTAAATAATAATTTCATTGGACTCCAAGTTGATTCCATGACTTTTCTATATACCTCTACTTTATTTATCTATCTATTGAGAATATTCTCAAAGCGAGTCACGAAATGAATTTCTCAATAATAATAGATAAATATAAAAATCCTTATCGTATGAAATAACTAATTGTTTGGCAAATGGAATGACACGAGACTATAAGTCTATGAAAATCTGAGGTTATCTAGTTGACGCATATTCCGTACTTCCTCGTAGAAACTATATATAGAGAAAATAAAAGAAGTCTTTCTACTCGGACTACATCGAACAATCACCATAACTCTTTGCTCCGTTTAAAAGGCATCTTGTTATCTCTAATCTCGAAACAATACGTTGCTGTACGACAGCGGGTGGAAGGCAACGGAGTAACAGCGTGCAAGAAAGAAAGAGAAAGAGAGAAAGAGAGAGAGAGAGAGAGAGAGAGAGAGAGAAAAAGAGAAAGAGAAACGTCGGAGAAAGAACGCTTGAAGAAATAAGAAGAAGAGGAGAGGAATGGAGAGAAAGAGTTGAGCCCGCACCGATCGCCCTGACGTCGCTTCGCATCCGTGCGCATGGATGCATCGTAGATCCGATGGGTCCGCGAATGGACCATCAGTCACCAGATAATCTGTGCCCCCTTGGAATATTGACAATGACAAAGGGGCCCGATACGCACAGCCAGCGAGCTGCCGCTACCTGTTCCCATAAGGCTCCCTTTCTTTTTCTTCTTCTTCTTCTTTTTCTTCTTCTTCTTCCACTTCTTCTTTCTTCCTTACTTCCTTCCTTCCTTCCTTTCTTCCTTCCTTCCTTGTTACATGAAGGAAAGAGATGGAAAATCTTCTCACTGTGGCAAACGAGCTTTGCTTCGTCAGCGAACCTACTTCTTTCCTCTTCCTCTTCTTCTTCTTCTTCTTCTTCTTTTTCTTCTTTTTCTTCTTCTTCCGTTCTCGTTTCATCTCGTTTAATTTCTTCTCCTAAGGCTTATCAATCATTTTCCGCTTCTCACCGGTAACAGATGCGGATTTCTAAACGGACAATGTTTCATTCTGATCATTAGATAATCGTTCCACAATCCTGTACGGATTAATGTTAACGGGTTTGACTGCCGTTGCGAAATTGCATATAATGACACCTTATGTGGTATGTATTAAAAGATGAATGATTATAAAGAATTTGTTGAAGAAGAAGATCAATTCGATCGTGGAGGAGGATGAATCCTTTGTTGTTCCTTTTGTTGTCTTTTTCTTTTTTCTTTATTTTCATTTTTGAAAAGCATTTTCATTATCTTTGAACATTAGTTCATGAATAAGGGCATAAAAATCTTAAAGGAACAAGAATAATGACGATTGTCAGATATCCGTGAGAACTTTCTATAAAATAGCGTTTTACATTTAAAGAATATATTTCTAAGAAAGTGCTCGTGGTGTCTTTGAAAGAAGGTGGTTCATGTCTTTAGGGACACGTATATGAGCCAGTAGCCTGCCAGTTCTGGCGTTCGTAACGTCTACCAGCCATAACAGCCGGTCTATCACGCCTACCAGATATCCAGCCGTGTCTAGGTAAGTCGGACGTATCTCGCCAGCGGATCGGCACGAAACACCTCCCGGCTACCGAGTCGTAGCCTCATGGATCCTCGATAACGGTCGTGCCTTACGAGCATGAAAGATTAATCGTACCGACGATGGACAGCTCCCGTTTTTGGATATGGAAGGGCAACACCAGGGTGTCGGATAACCGTCGAGTTGTTCAAGTCATTCGATTGAACGACCGCACACCTTAGAAAACTCCGTTGGAAAATATAGAGAAATGAAAAAGAGAGAGAGAGAGAGAGAGAGAGAGAGAGAGAGAGAGAGAAACAGATTTCAAGTCTAAACGAAAAATTCGAAATTATTGTCTTAAAAAGTAATTAATCTCTGAAAAATGTCTCTGAAAATTCATCTTTGAAGATTCATCTCTAAAGAATGTTTCACCTATCTGGAAGTAATAGAAAATAGTGAATTTTAATTCGAGAATAGATATAGAATGGACGAAGTTAATTCCTTCGTGAAAAGATAAGAAACGTGGACCTTTTGACCTTAGAACATGAATAGAATGAACGATCGAACGTCCACTTTTTCAATGTTCACATGGCAACATAATTTCGTTCCGGCAATGATCATCGCATTACGTTGGTAAGAACAAAACCTAATGAAGACGCATCGGTCGAATGGATCGTCAAGAGAGATTCATCTAGAATGCACCAGCCGTACGTACCGTACGTACGAAGGAACGTTCCTTCCTCCGATGCCGTCGAGATGCAACGCGCTGAATTTATTACCTCTTATGGTACGCGAGAGAACCCGATTACTGCCATAAGTAATGTCTTCAACAAGATGTTGCTGAGCATCGGACGGTGGGTCTTCCGCCATGGTACGCCATCGCAAAAGGCCCTTTGACCGTAGGGCCCCGTGCTGTTACGCGGAGAATGGCTATCAACGTGCGGAATTATGGTTGAAAATACCGTTGCCCTGAAAATTATCGAAATCCCTGGGGTTTTAATACCGGACTCCTACCACCAACTTACTACCATCCGTGCTTCCTCAAACATCGAGACTCTCGTAATCGAGGAACATCAAATCTAAAACGTGAAATTACCACCTGCAGTTAATCGGGTTATTTATATCGAGGCTAACGCGATAACAGCTTCACGGTGGAAGGAAAAACTTACGGGAAAAGAAGTTTTAGAGATTGGAATTCATTTAATGAGGACTTCTTGGTTATGTACAATGCCTGGACATCGCACTTATCTCGGTAATTAGAAACATCAAGGAGGAAGAGGAATAGAGATAGCGGAGAGGAAGATACTTGCCATCGGATGTTGTCACAAGAGTTTTATATGGCATTGATTTTTGATACGGAATAGCGAGAGATTTCCTATCTATTTCCTAACTAATAATTAACGTGTTGCGACGTGGCAGGCGGAAGAGAAGAAAGAGAAGTAAAGTAGTATTAGTAGTAATAGTATTAGTAGTAGTAGTAGTAGGAGAGGAAGAAGTAAAGTGGATAAGCAGGAGCATGCGCGATTTCCAAGGTGGATAGTTTCGAACAAGCCAGAGTAAGACTTCTTCGGATCCGATGAAGAGCCGCAACCGAGAGGAAGAACCCGTTCAAACGAGAGTTTATATACCGTGTATTGCTTAGGGCAAGGCTGTACGGCAGCGGGAGCAAAGCAGGCCCGATAGCGTCTTACCTGAACAGGTTGAGAATCTTTCAGGAGTCCGCGATGCAGAACAAACGATTCCTTAGCGATGCCGAGGGATCGGGCCGAGGCGAAAACTATGATAATTGCTCCCTTGCTTTCCCCTAACCGCTAAAACTATCCGCTAGTTTAGTTTACAGCATCGTCTAAATCGGCTAATTTACAACTCACCGGGCTGCTAATATTTGATCGTTACAATAACGATTAGCTCGATCGTTACGATAAGATAAGATCTTGGATCTTATCTCGAACGTGCATCTAATGAGGATGTTCCCATGTGTGTCTATTTCTTTTTTCTTTTTCCTTTTTTTTTTTTTCTTTTCATTGATATTCATATCGAAACAAAAAAATCACAAAGAAAAAGGATAAAGAAGATAAAACGTGCTAATGCGTCGTAACTTAAAAAATCAGGATAACTCTCTCGCGGTGAGTTCGATGAAGATCCCTGCGTTCGATTCTTTCGGTTGTCATCGAGCCGGAGCAGGTTCCTTGGGAATAAAGAAGAGGCGAAGATCGGAGAGAAAGAGAGAGTAAGAAGGAGTAAGAAAAGGAAAGGAGGGGAGGATAAGTCCGACTTACACATTACACCGGTGAGGCCCCTGGGGCCCCATTACGGGCGCTACCTCGTCGTTGGCGATATTACCGCAAATTGCCACCCTCAAAAGAGGAACGGCCGGGGCCTCTTCGTGGCGAAGCCGTTGGTCAATTGCTCGGTGCATCGCCTACGTTGGTCTCCCTGCGTCGGTCTCGCAACGTCGGTTTTACAACTGGAGCCCTTCTTTCTCTTTCTCTCGCTCTCTTTCTTTCTCTTGGCGTCTGTCCATCCACGGCGTGTAATACTGTAATCGGGCAATTTCGGGGGCTACTCGGCGTTCGAATAAATCCATGGTTAATGCCTCCTCGCGCTACCTCCTCTCCACCTCCGCAAGCCGTCTTCCTCGGTTCCCTCTTCGTGCCCTGAAGCAACAACAGCAGCACCAGTGAAAAAGAAAAAGAGGGAAAAAGAGAAAGATAGACAGAGAAAGGGAGAAAAAGAGAGAGAAAGAGAGAGAGAGAGAGAGAGAGAGAGAGAGACACGAGGCGCGAGAGGAGAGCCGCCTTCTATGCGAGCACTCGAAGGCTCGCGTGCGGCTAAGTGGACCTCGAGAAAAGGCCCTCCGAAAGAAGAAGAAGAAGAAGAAGAAGAAGCAGTAGTGAAGGAGGAGGAGGAGGAGGAGGAGGAAAGGAGTCGTGGGGAGCACACAACACCATACTCCACCTTTTACCTCGGCCATCCTTCGCCTCACCCACCTGTCTGCCGGCAATCTTCTAGTAGCCTTGGGCTACTACTCCGTGGCTACCACTCCGCGGCTACCAGAGGAGCTACTCTTTGGCTACCAACGTCCGGTCCTCCTTTCCCTCACAGTGCACTAACCCTCCGAGTGCGAGTCAGTCAATGGTATCGCGATAGAAAGACTACTACGCCGCTACTACCAACGATCCTCAGAGATCTTACCTCTTCTCCCGACGTTCTTGCCTGTTACCTTCGACGCTTGTACTTTCCTTTGAGATACTTCGATCGGGTGTTAGAGGAAAAAAAAAAGAGAGAAAAAAGAAAAAGAAGAAAAAAAGGAGAAGGAAGAAAAAAGAAAGAAGCTAAATAAGAAAACTAATTGCAAGTAGAGCTCGATGATCATCATTCTCAAATATTTTTTTTATATTCTCTATGAATCTTAGATTACCCATCATTATCTTGTCAATCAGAAATATATCTCGCTCGCTAAATAAATGCTATTTAACGATCGTAAAATAAATGCGAAAGTAATCTCGTTCTTCGTTTATTTATCCTCGATCGATCGTTTGGAATACGATCATAATAATCTTGTAGAGCTCGATAAGGTGACTTTAAAAGCGAGAGCGTTTTACGGGCGATGAGAGGAAGATGTACGATTATGCATTTCTGTCGCTCGTGGTGTTTCACCTTTCACCTCGAGTATTTCCGAGTACGCTCACCTGTTAGCCCGAGGATATCTCTTCGTCTCGGAGAACAACAGTCTGTGAATAAACGCGAGAGAAGTAAAAAGAGAGAAAGAAAGAGAGAGAGAGAGAGAGAGAGAGAGAGAGAGAGAGAGACAGAGACAGAAAATAGAGGAACGCTTAATTTTACTGATGAAAAATGTTAACGCTTCTTTGGAAATAAAAGGACGCGAATGTTAAGACGAGTAAAAGGGAATGGTTGAACGTGCCGCTGCGGTGTCTTTTCCTCTGTTAAAAGTCGTGCGTGAAGCATTACGGGAGGATTTACCGAATTCCAACGCGGGAGAGTACGACTGCTAAGACCGTAAGATAAACACACTGCGTACGACTCCGTCTGTAATTAAACGCTTTTGGTATTTTAAAAGTTTCTCGATATTATACCGCATTGGGTTCTCGGAATATTATTTTTCCCCTTGATAAACGAATGATAAATGGACTTTTTTTTTCTTCTTTAAAAAAAAAAAAAAAAAAAAAAAAAAAGAAAAAGAAGACGAAAGAAAAAAAAAAAGAAAGAAATAAAAAACATCTTCCATCGTTCCAACGATGATTTCCAAATCTCCTAATCGCATCGACAAACGACGATGACGAAATCGTATATATATATATATACATATATAGCATAACTTATATATATATATATTTGTTTTTTTCTTTTTTCCTCGCAAAAGCTGCTACGAATGATTTGTATTTCGTGCACAACAATTTGCATTTTTGTTTTTGAACACCATCCTCCCTTCCATCGTACTCTTCCTTTTTTATTTATTTTTTTTTTTTTTTCCATTAGTTTCGGCTCGAACGAATAATTATACCACGCTTCTCTTGGCACAGTAGTGTTACGCCGTGGAGCACGATTGCCGCATCCGTTTATCGCGGAGATAGATCTGGGTATCGGCGCCTTTTGCGGGCTATGCAAATTATTAAGGGGTACCGAACTATAAATTATAATATTGACCATGGCAACTCGCGCCCAACATATCTTTGTCATCTCGCTTACGTAAGCGAGAAGAGCTGAAATCGTTTTTCTGTTAGACTCCCGATAACGTTTGGCGAATGATCATTCTCCGATCGAGATCCTTCTCGATATTAACGTACGAAGACTTTCGATGTTTCTCAGAGTGATATCGCTCGGACTCGAAAGGTGCGAGTAATCGGTGAGAGCGAGGCCCGTTCAACAGGATTTACGACTTCGTAGCAGCTATTAAATCAATTTGAATTAGCATACACCGCATTAAAGCATAACTTACACGACTGCTCTCTCTCTCTCTCTCTCTCTCTCTCTCTCTCTTATTCTCTTTCTCTTATTCTCTTTCTCTTCCCTCTCTCCTCTCCACCTACTTACCGCGATACTCGCTTACAAACTGTTACCTTCGAATCGAGCTACTTTAATGTAGATGTAATACGAGGAAGCGACGATCCAAGCACGATACTCCTCTCATTCTGTTTTCATCTTTCGAGTCTCTCGTTTACCAAAGATAGTTGGTTTACGTTAAAAATTATATTCAAAGTATCCAAGCGTACACGATGTAAATACGTAAGTACTATATAACATAAGGCCAAGTTTTATCAAGTGATCTAACGAATAAAGAAAAACTCGATGAACGATTTTTGGTTTTTGAAAGTGGAGAAAGGCGCGAGAGTGAAACGAGAATGGTTGTAGCGACGATCTTATTTCACAGCGGGTAGGCAGTACGAATCACAGCTTCATCTCTGTATGGCCTAATTGGCTGGAATGTCCCGGTTACTAATTAAGCATTCGACTAATTATTAATTACATCGACGCGAGCACTCGAATTAATTCGCTTTGGCGACGGGGTGCCAGGATGCACCGCGGGGCACGTTGCACGAGCATAAGTATAGCATTTAATGTGCGCGTGCAAGTCGCACGACAGTCGAGTATACTAAAGAGAAGAAAGTAGAAAGGAAGAGAGAGAGAGAGAGAGAGAGAGAGAGAGAAAGAGAGAGAGAGAAAGAAAAGCGTCGCCGCTATTCGTAGTGAAGTAACTCACGCGAAGAATTATCGCAACTCGAGATCGTTCTCGCGAACTCTTCCTTCCGATTTATCTACTTTGCTGGACCAAAGGCCGGCCCGAACAACGCTAGTCCTGTCTGACGTAAACTAAAATCATTCTTCGGCCTACAGACGCTCACGCGTACGCCGGGTGCGTTGAGATGAACGGCGATATTCGAGGGTGGACTTGTAATTTCTCTCTTTCTTTCTCTCTTTCTCTCTCTCTCTCTCTCTCTCTCTTTCTCTTTCTTTATCTTCTGGGAAGAGGACGTTATTCCTTCTCGGACACCCGGCGGCGACGCCTTTCCGTGACGTTCACTCGTAGATTCCTATCGTCCTTTTGCAGGTAGCCAAGTAAGATGATTCATTCGCGGATGCTCCCTACATTATCATTTATGTTTCTCTTTATACTTTTATCGTTCGCGCGCGGGCACTGCCTCAAGTTAAAAGCGAAAGTTAGTGTGAGTGATAATAATTTTTACGATAGGGCCGTTGTATATTTACGAACAATTCAGAATAAATCGATGAAAGCTGCTAAATTCTCTTTCTTTCTTCTCTCTCTCTCTCTTTTCATTTTTCTTTTCTCTCTTTTTTTTCTTTCTTTTTTTCCTTCTTCCTGTTTTTTTTTTTTTTTTTTTTTTTTTTTCTTTTCATTCATGTCCCTTAAATCAGAACCTCGAAAGCTGTTACGTATCGATACCGTCTCTCGGACATGTATCGTTTATATTCTCGAATGTAAGGCCGATATGCTCTCTGGTTTCTCGAGGACATTTCGAAGTACGATATACACAGAGAAGACATCGTGTAAAAAAACCTCTTTCCGATTTATCTATTTTGTTCCGCGGGAACTCGCTTTTGATTCTCCCATAGCGGAGACTCCAGATCGTTCTTATAATACATCGTTACGTCGGACGATCGAGAGAGGCGTAGGTGCAGGTGCGTGTTCGAGCACGCACCATTTATTCAAAAGGACTTCGGACAAGCTTTCGTGTTCCTCTTTTACTTACGATCGAGGCTTAAACGATTTTTAAGTACTTCGCTCCGTCCACTTTTCTCCAACGTGACTTTTTCTTATTCCCCTTTCTTATTACAAAATGAGATCTCGTATTGCAAAATTTAGAGATTGTTAATTACATTTCATTCGTGAACGCTATCCAAAGCAAAATGAAAGGAGAAAAAGCTTCAATAATGCTGCATCATGGAGCGAGGGAGTGAAGTGAAGAAGAAGAAGAAGAAGAAGAAGAAGAAGAAGAAGAAGAAGAAGAAATCTGTGGGATCCGGCGAGGAACGAATGGCAAAAGTGAAGGAAGGAGGTAGGATGGGAAGAAGAAGAAGAAGAAGTTGAAGAAGAAGAAGAAGAAGAAGAAGAAGAGGAGAAAAAGGATGTGCGTGCATGCCGCTCACGTAGCGTGCCAGCCAGCCTGGCAGCCTCTCTGTCGACTCTCTCCGTTTCTCTTGCAGGAATAAAAGTGTTCGTTGGTCGATCCTTTTCCCCTAGCGTCCTTTTCCTCCTGAGTGAAGAAGAAGAAGAAGAAGAAGAGTTGGAGGAGGAGAAGGATAAGTCAGAGGTCTCTTTCTCTCGGAGAGGAAGGGTATCTTCCTCTTTATCAAAACGCGAGACTCTTACTTGGAGCAGTACTCCCACCCACGGCCCCACCTGCGAACGTTACGATGTCCATTGCAACAGGTGAGAGACTACCAAGAAAGAGAGAAAAAGAGAGAGAGAGAGAGAGAACGGTTGATGCCTTTTAAAAGTCAAGAGTCCTTCCGCTTACTCGCCACCGTGTTCATGCGCTTTTGATGCCGCGTAGAACTTTCTGATAATCTTCGTACGTGCCGCGTGTCGAGAATTAAATTGCATATGAGATCTATGCTTCTGATCTATGTTCGCTCTCTCTCTCTCTCTCTCTATCTATCTATCTATCTCTCTTTCTTGTCTACTTTCAAATAAGAAATTCTCTCTAGTAGAAAACGTTCGTGGTTCTGTTCGTTATGTTCGCGTCCTCGGTATCTTACGACTCTAATGCGATTTGGTGGGTGAGCAGTATTCTCGTGAAATTGAACTGTCTTGACTTTCCTCGTTGAGCATCTAGGTAATGCTTTCGTTTATGCTGGTAGTTTTGCCGCAAAATGGGCGTATTACGATCTTAGGATAAGAGATAAGGATCTTAAAAATGGGAGGTTAACTTGAAAACTCGTCGGTGCATACGTACTCCTTGCAGAGATTCTTTGATCTCAAAGAATTTGCCAACCGATATGAGAAATATTCTCGTTTATGCATACTCGTGAATAAAAGATACATCTCATTAATATAAATAGCATTCAAGGACAGATAGCAGTTTTTTTCTTTTTTTTTTTTTTATGATTAAAAATAGGAAATTCAAAAGGAAATTTTCGAAAGTTCAATGTCCTTGTATCAATTTCAATGAGTTTTCAACATTCGATAGAAAGTTTGAATGACAATTCTCGTGGAAGGAGAAGAGGAGTTACAATTTTTCTTTCGTAGTATGTCTTTTACGTAAACGTTCTTATTGCGTGAGCCGAACGAACGCTTGCGTGCGAGCGTGCGTGAGCGAAATACCAAAAAGAGATCTGACTACCCCCGTCCCTTTACCCTTTTCCCACTTACCAATATACTCCATCCACCTTCTCCCCTTTTCTCGTTCGCTTTACCACCACAACGGAAACGAAAAGAAGCGCAAGTCCTGCTGCGATTAACCTTTTCAGGGATGAATTATCTCGCTCTCTGGCTTGCTACGGACCAGCATTTACTCGATAAGTATTACGATTGGATGATTCTCCGATTTCAAGTTCCCCTCTCAAGTTCGCATGGTACTCGATCGATTCTAATCGATCGATCGATCGCTCGTACGTTTAGTGAAAGCAATGAGAGTGGACAATCATTAAAATCACCGCTAAACGGTTTCTATCTCTTTTTTCTATCCTGGAAAAGCACGTTCATCCAATTACTTCGTTCTCGAGCCTATCACCTAAGACGAGATCGAAATAGTTTCTCTTAGAATCTCACCACCCAGTGTGGTTGGTTGTTATAGGGTCCACGGTATCACGTTAATTCTTTCCATCTCTTTCTATCACAGAGGAGTCTCCATGTGAGAATGACATAAATTCTGGCATACGTCGTCGGTCCCGTCGTAGGGATACTACTCGATATAGAGAAAAGCATCAACCATCGCCTATGGTTCCCTTCGATCGTCCGAACGTTCGCTACGTCAAGTTCAGGTTTTTTACGCGGGCGCGTTCGTTAGGGCGAGCCTTAACAGTAAAACTGATCCTAGCAGCGACAAGTGGTATGCAATAATCGATACAGACAGTGCGGATTAATTGAGAATGAGTGGACATTAATTGAAAGAGAAAGAAGAACGGGGCACGCGCAAGTTTCCTTAAGAAGTACCTAACGTCCGTGCCGAGGCTCGGCCTCGAGCGAGTCCACCGACGGAAGCTCGCTCTTTCGGAATTCGTGCGAGTGGATAGATAGGCTAGAAACAGAGATAAAGATACAGAGATAGATAGATAGATAGAGGGAAGGAGAAGGAGAGAGAGAGAGAGAGAGAGAGAGAGAGAGAGAGAGAGAAAGAAAGAATCGTTGCTTGCCACCGAGATCGGAGTAAATTAATTGTGAAAAAAGCGCGTACGTGCCAGTATTGAGACAATCCTGGGAATGGGAAATCACGGGGATGGACACAATCGCTCTCTCGAGAGACATTAGAGGAGACTAATGCTCCACAACCTATCCGTGGATTCTCACTGGTGTGGCAACATTAAAGCTATGGATCTGCTAATCCTGTTAGTAGTAGGCTCGAAGGACGACGTTATGCGATCTCGTTACACGATTCAAACCCTGAGAAATTTAATCTCTGAGAATTCCTATCTTAACCAAAAGAAATTCCCTTATCGACTTAATATCCAAGATCGAACGTTATGATTTATTTTCACAAGGTATAACTATTTTATACGTACGTATAATCTTACCTGCTATCGAATTGTTCAATCATTTCAGATAAAACTCGTTTTATGAATTTCATCTCGATCGTTAACTCGATTCAAGGTCGTCAATTTCGTTTTATCCCAAGATCCTTATTTTGGCTACTAAAGTTATGCATCCCGTTTACTCCAAAATACGGGGAGAGAAAATCCGTTGTGCGAGAAGGTAGGTAGGTATCCCATTGACGTGCATGCAAAGCCGGCCGTGAGAGGCTCGCAGAGTGTATGAATGAGATCCCGGGAGCCACACGGTCACTTGAGAAACTATCGTCCCTCGCGTGCACGAGCTGCATCGAGCTGCTCGAATGCCGAGGGCAGAAAGTCCGAGGGTCGACCAAAGCCGAGACGAAGCGCAGCCGTGCATCCGCGTTGCATTAGTTCCAACCTCCATCCGAGCGGCCTTGTAACGGTCGACCACGAATTACAGCTTCTTCTTCTTCTTCTTCTTCTTCTTCTTCTTCTTATTCTTATTCTTGTTCTTACCTCTTCTTCTTCTTCTTTGATTCCATCATCTTTTTCTCCTGCATGATCTATAACTCGCAATATTCTTCCTTTGAAATTTCTCTAATATCAAAAAATTTGTTCGTCCGATCGTATTTTCATCTTTTTCCATTTTGAATATTTTCAAGAATTACTTTTCCCGAGGTGTGGTCGATTTGCGTAAGAGAAATTAATGGGCGATGAAACAAGGATGAGAAAATACGAAAGGAAGGTGGTCGATACATCGAATTCAATACAAAAGAGGCGGAAGAAAGCTCGACGAGGAAACACTCTTTACACATGGTACTTAGTATTCAATGAGATAATGAAGAAACACTATGGAATTCAATGACCTAGCAAGGAAGCGTAGGACGACGGTGCTTCGAGGCTTCGATTGGGACTCGATTAGCATGAGACAATGAAGCGGGCTCGAACCTCACGACTCGAACGTTCCTATTCCTTTCTTTTTACTTTGTTCCTCTCTTCCTTTTTAGTATTGCGTTCTCTCTCTCTCTCTCTCTCTCTCTCTCTCTCTCGCTTTTTCTCTTTTATCTCGAAGGAAAGTAACGACAAACATGGGTACTCTTCGGCATCGCCGTTAAAACTGGTTCACCGCGTGGTAACCTGAAAAATTTTTCGGCCTCTCTCTCCTTTTTATTGACATTCCGTTGCTCGATTGGAGAGATACTTAAGAAAAACAGAAACGGTAATTCGAGAACAACGAGGATCTTCAGGACAGTAACGTCGAGAATTCGAAACAAGTTTTGCGAAGGTACATACATCCAGGATATATTACGTCATTCATCTCGTTTATCGCGCAATCGGGGAAAAATCGAATTATTTTTCTCGATCGATCTTTTTTCCCTTGCTTTTTCCTTGCTTTCTTTCTTTTCTCTTTCGTACTTTCTTTCATGATCGCGAACTAATCATTCGCGATAGTTATCTTGTTTTTATGATGAAGCGAATTTATAGGGGGGAAAAAAAAGAAAAGAAAAAAAAAAAAAGAAAAAGAAAGAAAAAACTCGTGCGGTGGTCCATGATCGTTTACATACGAATTCGTGCTACCAATGAAATTCACTTTCCGAAGCAGGAAATTATTGGAAGTACCATCGCTTTCTATAGACGGCCGAGGCGAGCAGCCTTCAGAAGCGTAAAGGCATCCGATGTGAAGGCAGCAGCACAGATGCGGGCAACCGCTCATTACCGAAACCGCTTTTATTGGTTACCGCGCGTGAAGTTATACGGAGAACCGGTGCCACGAAGGGAAGGGAAACGACGTAAAGAAAAACAGGGGTGGAAGAATAAGAAGATGAGAAGGAAAGGAGAAGGAGGAGAAGCTGTGCAAGCTATCATCCAGCGCTGCCAAACCAAGAACTCTGATTATACGATGGGAGTGGCACGAAGACTTTCAGTTAGCCATCGAGTTCGCTTCGTAATTCGTAAGACCTTGCACGTATACCTTTATTTCGAGTATCGAGATAAAGAGAGAAAGAGAGACAGAGAGAGAGAGAGAAGGAGAGAGAGAGAGAGAGAGAGAAATTGATCGTTTCGTACAAGTACAAGATACGTAACACATTGATTCATAATAAAATTCAAGTACGGATACTCACATCGAATATGATTCTCAAGGCAACGTACGGTACTCTGAAAGAAATCCTTTTACTCTTTCAATGTCCGACTAATTTATCGTTAATTGTCAAGAGTCAGTCTCCAGTGAAGAGAAAACTTTTTGCGAGTTCATATCCGTAGAGGCACGTACGAACGTTTCCGTTCGATTCTCTCGTTCTTGCGATCGAAAGAGAAGACATTTGCGGGACATTGAACGATAACAAGATCTAAGTTAGGTCTGGATTTTAACGAGATACGAGAGAACTTGGCAGTCTCTTCCTTGATACTTATCTATATAATATATATATATATATATATATATATATATATACATACACAATATATTATAGTATCTACACTATATAGGTATATACTATATGCGTACTCTTCTAAGGTTAAAACAGAATGTATCTTAACATTCTCGGAATAATTCACGGCGAAGAAATGCATTCCATCACATACGACGTTCGTCGTTTTAACAGACTCGCGTGGGACAGTTTCGTCACGTGGACAACCAACTTCTTCTACGACCCTGACCTACGATGAAGAAAAGAGAAATACGGGCGCTCGTTAATCATTCCTACCGTCTAAATCAATATATATATATGTATATATATATATATACATACACATATTTACGTGTATATCAATGTACCCCTGTCACTTTTTCGAATCAAAACTATGCTCCGGCAATTCCATCGAATTTCTTCTTGAAAATACTCAAACTGATCGATTATTCATCGATATGTATTCTCTTCGACTAATAATCTAATCGATTCGACGATTAGTTTCAACCTGGACGATAATGTTCTCGTATAATTTTCTGATTAGGTAATGGTAATGTAACATGTAAATCGTCCCTTCCATTTCCTATCTTCTAATTCGATCGGATTACGCCATATCGTGCTGGGAAAAGAACGTAGCTGATAAATCGTAATAGATACATCACCAGTGAGAAATGTTCCCCGGTGAAACTGATATACACCTTATTCTGATCACCGTTTCTTTCTCTTCGATGTTCACCATCCACCTCTTAATTAATTTCATTTCTCTAAATGAATCGTTTATCGGCATAGCACATCTCTCATAAATAAACATTTTAATGTAAAAGAATGATTCATACTTCTTTATTACCGTTATATGTATACCTCTGTAACCTGAGTTCTTCAGTTGGAATATGAATCGAACGGTTTATCGGATAGTTCACGTTCATAAAGAATCCGTCTCGACGTTAAACCCAAGAAGACAAATGGAAGATATTTCTCTGCTAATACCTATATTACTATTTTATATTCTATCGATACGAGCAAAACGACAAACAACGTACATATATCGAATTTGTCTTGAACGATTTGTCAATGGTAAAATGATCTTTAGATGACAGCCTTACGAGAATGATCTCCGCGAACGAATTAAAAGCGAGAAACTTGGTTCGATCGGAAAGGAAAATGGTTCCAAAAGGAGATGAGAGATTTTCCAGGGAGCCTGGAAAGTCGACGATCGGAGAATTCGAGGAACAGAGTCGTCAGGATCAGCGTTGGCGTTGGTCAAGATGCCGAGGTGTCTCTCTCTCTCTCTCTCTCTCTCTCTCTTTCCCTCTCTCTCTCTCTCTCTCTCTCTTTTTGTCTTTCTCTCTTTCTCTCTTTCTCTCTTTCTCTCTTTCTCTCTTTCTCTCCATCCTCCTCGCGTCTGCCTCGCTGTCTCTTGAAGGAGGCCCACGTCTCGCCACGAAGAATCCGCGAAGGAACGATCGATCAGGAGGGGGCTGACATTAATTGCAGGGAACACTGAGGAACACGCGTGGTTCCACCGTGGAACGGCTGGAACGAAAGCCATGTGATTTATCGCTCATCGGAGGTGCTCGTCCCGCTGATTGGCTGACGAGGAAGACTCTGGTTTGGCGCGACACTCGTGTCTTCCCTCGATTTACGATCGAGCGTAGTCACCGGCCAAGAAGGAGGAAGAGAAGGAGAAGGAGGAGGAGGAGGAGGAGAAGGAGGAGGAGGAGGAGGAGCAGGAGGAGGATGGGTACGAGGATGTGGATGAGTTCGAGAATGAGGAGGACACTGGCTCACCTGTCCCTTCCATCATCCCTTCCTCTCCCCCCTCCCCCTCTTTACCCCTCGTCTGTTCTTTCTTGACGCACGGGAGCATCCTCTTTCTCTCTCCGTTTGATTGGCAGGGAAATCGAAGTAGAATCGAGCCTTCGACGGTCTATTAGCTTGGCATAAGAGATACATACGAGATCGAATGAGTCTAGAAACATTCCAAAGTACTATTCCAATGGCGGAAAGCGCGAGTAATGACTCCTGGAAGTCGCCAGACACCGTACGCCTCTTTTGCGAAACTCGCCGAGACTCATCGTGCTCGAATTATCTTCTTTTGCAGCGCGACGATTATGGCCGTCGAACTGTCCGTCGACGGACAGCGAGAAAAAGGTCATTCACCGTTCGAATGTCTTCTCTCGAACGTAATGACGAACGCTGATCGTACGTTTTACTTTTTATCCCTACAACTTTTACTTTAACGTATAAGTATGTCTATACGATTGAATAACAAAATGTTTAAATTCGATGATCTTTCGAGTGTTTGGGAAAAAAAGAAGAAGAAAAAAAAATATATATATATATATATACATGACACGTCACCACCCTCGAGAGATCGAGGAAACACGTAAGTGCGTTTCATCGCTTAAACTCCAAGACCGCAATTTGCGAGACGCGCATTCTTAGAAGTAAGAATGACCGGTCGCAACAATGTCCGGCTATTTTTCTAACGCGATACTTACGGACATTGCGTACCTTCCGGGAAGCACCGGCATTGTATCCAAGATTTTTACTCCAAGAGGAAGCATCTGCAGATGGAAAGCGAGGGAGAGAGCGACAAACGCACGCGAACACGCGCCGCTCTCTTTCGAAGAATTCGCTGTTCGCCGAACGACTAAGAAACCATGTTTGAAATACGCGGAGGAGTAACTTCCTTGTATTTCTAAACCAAATTTGTACATAAATTATTCCTCGTTGTTGTTTGTGTTTTACTTTCTATTTCTTTTTCTCTTTTTTCCTTTTTCTTTTCTTTTTCTTTTTTCTTTTTTTTTTTTTTTCTTTTTTTTTTCTTTTAAATAAAACGACACAGAATATTATTTAATTTTTCATCTCCTTTTGTATTATTCCAATGAAAGAATTCATGGAATACGAGATCACATATAAATGTATACTGTAATCAACTTGCAGTTTTGTTAAAAAAAAAAAAAAAAAAAAAGAAAAATACAAATGAAAAAGTTCGAAATAATGAAAATTAGCAATTAATTTACGATTATATTAAACGATTCATTTTAAATATAATAATTAGTAGATTATACAAGATCGTTGAAAGACAAAAAAAAAAAAAAGAAAAAGGAAGAATAATTTCAAGATGATTCTTTGATGGATTCGTAAGAATACGAATCGCAAGAGAAGCGGAAATGCTTGGTAAAGGCGGACCCAATTACCTCGAAGCCGAACTCGAAGCCCAACGTACCGTTAGAGTTCTCGAGAAGGAGAATTCTCGTACTTACGTACATATATACGTCGAGGCCCACCCTGAATCAAATTGCACGGTCCTTTTTTTTTCTTTTTTCTTTTTTTTAAATCATGAAAACAATGATAACGAATAACTTACTCTTATTCGTTAAGTACCGGACTAAGAACGTTACTCGTCGTCGTAGAAGAAATAAAATGGTTAAAGAGATGAGTAAAGGTGGAGTAAGTATAAGGACGAAGCTCTTTCGAGACAGTCCGCAGGATATATCGCACTTCCGGGCTGCCCTCAAGGCTTGACCTTCTCTCTGCGAATTCCTGCACGCTGCTGCGGATGTACGGAGAACGCACTCACGAGAAAGAGGGAGGACAGGGCGTGTGGTACTCATTCGTGCTTCTTCCTCGTTTGTTTTCTCTTTTTCTTTTTCTTTTTCTTTCTTTTTTTCTTTTTTTTTTTTTTTTAAATTTTTTTTCTAGTTCACAAAAAACTATACCACGGACGCGAAGAAAACTTTCTTTATAGCTTCAAATGCATGATAAAGCGTTAAACGTCTATTTCCATTTTTATTTAATCAACATTAGTCTTCTTTCTGACGTTTAATAAAAACAAAATTAAAATAAAAACAATATAGAAATGATTACACGTTACTTTATATAAACCACTTAAGTACGTGTTGAAATAGAATTATGGTTTAGCTTCGATCTCGTGTAATGCTCATTTAGTTACGGTCTAACTATGACTAACAAGCTAAACAAAATGCAAAAGACAAGACACGGAAGAAATACAAACATAATGGTCAGATTAACACGCAACAAGGATCAACTTAGCTTACAAGAGTTATTTATTTAATACGGACGAAGTTCTGTGATACTTTTAATTCTTAACAAAATGTCATAAGTAATATGTATATATATATATATATATGTATGTGTATGTGTGTGTATATAAATGACTATTATACATTATATTCTTACGGAAGGATTACATTACAATATATTTCTTATTCTTACTCGTATGCATGTATATGTATATGTATGCACGCTTCGGAGAATACCTTCACGATTTCACCTCGTGCAGAAAAAAAAAAAAAAGAAAAAGAAAAAAGAATACTCGTTCCGACCCTTGACTTCGACCAAATTAACATCCGATAAAAACTATTGCCACTTGCCATTAGCATTCGAGCGAAGTTACTTTACGAGGATACAGTGCAAGGGTCACATTCGAACGTTCCTCGTTCTTTCCGCTATTTACCTCGCTCCTTATTTTCCAAAGTAAATGAAAAGAAAAAAAAAAAAAAAAGAAAAATCCGAAAATAATAAGATTAAATCAATTTCGATTTCTAACGATCTTAATGAAATATAATGGCAAAAAAGAAAAAGAGCAATGGATGGATATGAAAAGAAAGAGAGAGAGAGAGAGAGAGAGAGAGAGAGAAAGAAAGAGAGAGAGAGAAAGAGAGAGAGAGAGAGGAAGAGATTGAATTCCGTTTTACGACGTTCTGACCCGAACGACACGATACGATCGATCGATCGATCGATCGGCCGATCATCGTCGACGAGCTGTACGGTCCAACTCGAGTCAAGACTTGGCTCAAGATCCAGGAGCGGTGCCGGAAGGCAAGGAGGAGAGAAACACTTTTTACGATGATGGATCGCCGCTCGAAGCAGACAGGAACGTCGGTTCGGCCGGTTCCACGCGATGAACGCGCGGCCGCGCGCGTACTTGCATTCGTGCGTGATCGAGCGAAAAGGTAAGAGTGGGTGAGGATGATGTCCATGGTGTCCCTATGCGGTATCCCGTGAGTTCGCATAAATTTGCTTGCGATGCTTTTCTCATTCTTTTTTTTTTTCTTTTCTTTTCTTTTCTTTTCTTTTCTTTTCCCGCGATAAGAATAAGGTGTTAATAAAAAAAGATCCCCATACTCGGGACGTTTAAGAGGCTCATTAAATTGAATAAAAATTGTCAATTATAATATTTCAGATGGATCAATAAATCTGATGATCATCTTTCGTTTCGATAATATATATCGTCTTATTATTATTATATTCACTTTAGATATATTCACGGTGTTTGTATAAACGATCGAGAAAAAAAAATATCTTACATATTCATTCACACTTTATACAGTAACTTATATAAAAAGATTATGTATTATGAATAGAAAATCATTAACATTTATTGAATATATTTACTTGTATAAAAAGATTGCACATTAAAAGACTTCAATAATTGAAACTTTAATAATCATTCGAAGTACTTATACGAGATAACGGCTTATCTAAAGAATAATCGATAGGGGGTATTATTTTAAAAAAAAAAAAAAAAAAAAAAAAAAGAAAAAAAAAATACTTTGCCAAATGTCTGAAACAACTCCGAGGAAGGGATTTTAAAAAGGACGAAGGTTTCGAAAGGGGCAGGCTATTAAAGTACACGCGACGTCCTTTCTCCGAAGTGCAGTTTCACGACATCTAGTCCGGCAGGTGCATGTGCATTCTGCCGAAAGGAGAATGAAAGGGGAATGCGAGAGGAAGAAGAGGAGATCGGCGATCCCGCCTCCGTAACGCGAGGCAACTTGTGAGGGAGGAGGAGGAGGAGGAGGAGGAGGAGGATCAAGAGGAGAAGGAGAAGGAGGAGAAGAAGAAGAAGAAGGAGAAAGAGGAGAAGGAGGAAGAAGATGGAAGAAGGTCGAAGAAGGTGGAGTAGGAGGAGATGGTCGAGCGAAGAGCGACGGGACCTCTATTCCAACAAGCGAGCCGATCGAGCAAAAAGTTAATGAAATAATATCAATGCGGAACGCGTATCGCGGGGGTACAAGTAGTGGGCCAACGAGTATGTGAAGCCGATCCCTCTTTTCTCTCTATCTTTCTCTCTCTCTCTCCTCTCTCTCTCTCTCTCTCTCTCTCTCTCTCTTTCACTCTTTCTCTTTCTTTTCTCTTGTGAACGGACACAGGGTCCGACAGACGATTTTGTCGATGGAGTATCCCTCGTGGATAAGCACGTCTTACATTTTCACGATCGCCTCTTCTCTTCTTTCCGGTACGAAATGATTTTTGGTAACTCCTTACCGCAAGAAAGAGTTTGTCCTTTCTCTCTCTCTTGCTCTCTTTCTCTCTCTTTCTTTCTTTCTTTCTTTTTCTTTCTCTTTCGATCATAAACACGTTCGTAGGATGTACAGGAGGATAGATAAATATGAGTGAAAATAATGTAAAAAGATTATTCGCAATAATCTTTTTTTCTCTCTCTCTCTCTAGTATATCCTGAAATATCCGAGACGATACGAGTTAATAAAAGGTAAAAATGAAATACTTAATGAAACGGCAGGTAAAGAGAGGGCCCGATCGGTTAGCGAGAGATAGAGACCAGGCAGTATTGCGCGAGGAATATAAGCTTGACTAGAGAGAAAGAGAGAGAGAGAGAGAGAGAGAGAGAGAGAGGGAGAGAGAAAAAGGGGGAGAGAGAGAAGGAGTCATTAAAGTGGAAGCGTTTATACTCCACGGTAATTACGTTTAAAAGACGACGAAAAGCTTTGATCGTGAACCGGCTTACTAGACCAAATACCATTGCCGATTAATCATCAGACTGCCCATCCCAGAAGAAGAGCGATACTCGATGAGTAAGAATTCGTAATTATTTCTTTCGTTATTTTTTTTCTCTCTTGTTTCTCTCATATTCTTTATTTTTCGTCTTTTATTACTAAGCGACCAAGACATGGAGCGTCTCGTTCGCTCACTTCCTGATCGTCGTCTCTTGCGAGGTTCGTTCTTCGGCACTGAACGCGGATCGACGCTCGCTCAAGCAAGAAGAAGAAAGTCGATGCTTTATTAACGAGGCGTTCTGCAATAAAGCAAGACCCCCGTGCGTTGGAAGAGATGTGCGTATTGCCCTCGTCTCGGGTCGAAGGAACCGCGCAGGGGCCACGCCGTTATCGACCGATCTTTCCAACGGTTCCGCGCGAGTTCCTGTTCCAGAGAGAAGAGAAGGCGTGTACACCGGACCAACTCGAGAAGGGTAGTTGGTAGGTGAAATTATCGAGAACCTTTTACTTGTCTTACACCCCTATTTTCTTGCCACTATATCCTTGTACATATTAACCCAGAGTATTTTTTTCTTTTCTTCTTTTTCTTCTTCATCTTCTTCTTCATCTTTTTTCTTTCTGTTTTGTTTCCTTTTCTTACTTTCCATCGTCCTATTTGATTTCTCTTGATTTTATTACTTCTATCACTTTAAATTATTTCTCTATAATAAATGTAGATTATCAAGAACAAATGAGAAAAAACGTTGACTACCGTAAAACGATATTTCTAAAGTAGCTTAAGCAAGAGAACAGCAATACGATGAGAAAAATTGCAATGTTCGAGGTCTTCGCAATCCGCTTTCCTTGGTCAGTCTCGTAATAATTCTTGGCGCGTCCCACATAACCGAGTACTACTCGGTCGATATCGACGCGGGCAATATAAATCGGCGATATAACGTTCGGAGAACGCGCGGAATCTGGATGCCGGGCGGTACTGCGTTAACTTGCCGGTTCGAATCATCGAGTAGGAGTCGATGAAATTATTCAACGAATAAATCCCTCTCTTCTCTTCTTACACGGTTCGATTCGAACTCGAACGATCGTTCAAAAGAGAGAGAAAGAGAGAGAGAGAGAGAGAGAGGGAGAGAGAGAGAGAGAAAGAGAGGGAGAGAGAAAGAGAGACAGAGCCAAGCTGACGTCCGGAAAGTATGCTCAAGATGCAACTTGCGATCTCTCAGGTGCTACGAGAAGTATGCCAGGCTCGTGGACGCTCGTGGAAGGCGCAATGGGCGAGCAGCAACCTTTTCTCTCTCTCTCTCTCTCATTCTCTCTCTCTCTCTCTCTCCCTTTCTCTCTCTCTCTCTCTTTCTCTCTCCCTCTCTCCATCTTTCTCTTTCTACCTACGTACCAACGATTCTAATGGATTCTGCATTAAACATAGAGAGAACCCCCGCGAGGAGTGCGCGAAGTCGAGCCTTCGATAAAAACTAGTCCCATTTTCCGCGCGTATACAACAACCGATCTGACGCCCGGCTATGGCATCGAATGCTGCTCTTAAGGTTGTCTCTCCTCTCTCGCATCCTTCTTCTTCTTAGTCTACTCGCCCTTTCTCTCC
>NC_062189.1:5271809-5321809 GCF_912470025.1 Vespa velutina | reverse complement strand
GTGGAGAAACAGAATTATCGCGAGTTATAAAAGCGAACGTGCGTGTTTGCGTGCGTACGTGCGTGCATGCGTTCGTACATAAGTATTTATATATGTCCTCGGAAACTTGTGTGTGTACCTGTGTGTCCTTTGCCATCGTCAACATCACCATGATCTCTCAACCATCAACTACAATTGCCACCCGCCAGTTAGCGACATTCGTCCGGTTAGTAGCCGTTGTCGCTTCGAGCAAACGATTTTCTGATACCGTTATGGGCGCTATAAATTAATTACACCGCGTGTGCACAAACGTAAGCTGTATAAAGAAAATTACGACTCTCCTAAAAACGATAAAAGTAAAGATCTCGAAAGAAAATGTCGGCTTTCCTTTTCGAGATATATCGATGGAATAGAAATTAACGATACACGATTATTTATCTCTCATACGTGCTTTCGATAAATGGTCATGTTTCCTTGACATTTCCTAAAAATAAAATACAAAATGTTCATTTATGTACAAGTTTTTCTTCTTCTTCTAATCCTTCACTCTCTCTCTCTCTCTCTCTCTCTCTCTCTCTCTCTCTCTCTCTCTCTCTCTCTCTCTCTTTCTTTTCTTTCGTACACGTTCCATCGAAAGATTATCTATTCTCTTGAAGTATATCGTCGTGTAATTTGAAAATCAATTTTAATCTTAGCTATATTCAATTAATAACTCGATAAGATTATCTAATGAAGTCATATTTTTAAATGTGAAACATCGAGAAAGTGAGAGAGAGAAAGAGAGAGAGAGAGAGAGAGAGAGAGAGAGAGAGAGAGAGAGAGAGAGAAAGACCTACTTGATCAAGATATTGGTATTGATATTTCTAGTAAGAATCGAGATCTAATGCATCCGAAGGGATAGCAAGTGGTAACCTTGAACGACCTCCTATCGCAAATGCAACGCCCAAGGCGTTGAGAAGCAGGTCCGCGCTATCGTACATTGACATGTGTATGTGCGCGCCTGCTGACTAAAGATAGGCAGAGTTTATGGATGCTACTCAGTAGCCGGCAAGTGCGAACACGGTCCTCGAAACGCGGAAGTCCTTTTACCGGCAAAAGCCCGTGCGGACACGAGCCTTTTATCGTTTTCTTTCTCTTTCTCTCTCTCTCTCTCTCTCTCTCTCTCTCTCTCTCTTTCTCTTTCTTTCTCTCTTTTTCTTTTTCCCTTTAAAGTTTACTGTTTAGAAAATCATCTTCTCTGGCTTTCTTACGATTTCCTTTTCCTTCTTCCATATATCCATGAATTTGTATAAAGTAATATAATCCTATAAACATACTAATAACAGTTTCGAAAGATCCTATGATCAAGGAGATATAATATAAACATGTTGTTTATCCTATTAGTTAACACATTATTGATCGACCTAATACGCTAATCTAATTCGTACTTCTCGAGATCCTCTTTGAAACTGATCATATGTTTACGAACGAAGAAGATAATATTCCGTTCATGTTCGATATAAAAAAACAATGATATATATATATATATATATATATATATATATATATATATATATATATACAGACGATTGTATAAATACTCTGGCTTGTCACCTTAGAAAGATAGAAGATAATACAAGAGTCATTAGGTTATTGATCTATGCCTATGAAAATGTCTTCTTGTTTTTCATCTCAATATTCGAAAATAGTCGAGATAAAGAGAGTAAAATAATATAAAGAGAGTAAAGTAAGAATTCCATTGGTCGCCTGATGGATTGCGTGTCGAATGAAGTAGTAAAAGGAAGGAAAGATGGCGGACGTTGGTGGTAGTAGCGGGTGGTACCACCCACTTCCGGTAGTCCTTAGGCCATCGGTGCTATAAACATACACGCACGCGCACACACGAACACATACACGCAACATCTTTTACATGTTCGCGATCTCATGTTCGTACCCGTTTGACTTTCGAGTCTTCGTGCGTCTATTCGCTCGCGTGACCAAACATTTTCTTTTGTTATATTTTCTTTCCTCGAACGTCCGCTGCCTCCGATGGAAAACTTGCTAAGATCCTTAACCCCGTCGAGAGAGAATATTCTCAGAAGAGAAATTAAATAATAGTACCGAGAGTTGAAGATTTTTCAAGAGCAGATGTTCGAACGGAGATACCTACTTCAACTCTGTCTCTCTCTCTCTCTTTCTCTCTCTCTTTTCTTCTCTTTTTTCTCTCTCTCTCTCTCTCTCTCTTTCTCGAGGGATCGAGTTTCAAACTTATTCCAGGACGATTCAGTTATTATTACGATGCTGGGAGCAGGGAAAAAAGAAAAGAAAGAGAAAAGAAAAGAAAAGGAAGAAAAACGTAAGAAGTTAATGTACGAAGCGAGAGGATCGCGCGTATCCTGGAAGTCCTAACGACCGGTCGAGGGTCGAAAGAAACGCGCATCGCCTCGTTTAGCAGCGTTTTACACCGTGCTCTGACCGCAAAACGAGTCTCCCTTCACGCTTCCTTTCTCTCTCTCCCTTTCCCTCTCTCTCTCTCTCTCTCTCTCTCTCTCTCTCTCTCTCTCTCTCTCTCTCGACTAATGTCCGCTTCTGACTGGTTGGTCCATTGGCTCGTTACAATTTTTCTTTCTCCATCTTTCTCTTTATCTACCTTCGTTCACTTGGATCTGAACACAATCGGCAACTATAATAAGTATTAATAGTAATATTAAAATTGGCAATAATGTTTAATAAATCACGATTAGCTTTGGTAATCCTTAGGACTTAAAGGAAGTCCGAAGGATTTTAAAAGGACGACTACGTCGACGTGTAATATCTAACGTAGGTACATACGTATATCCGGTTATATAGCCCGATAACGAATCGTGCGACGTAATTTAAAGCGGCCACGTAGCGACTCTGTGTTTACCAGCTGACCCGTAACATTACATTTAACGTGCGTCGACATTTTTCAAGTTATCGCGCGAGTATATATCGCCGTGCTCGCGGAAAGACCGAGAGCACCGCCGATGTTCCGGAGGAAACTCAAGGATTCTGATCCGCTTCGGTGGGCACGTTGCCTCCCTGTGAGCGAACCAACGGAGTTGGTACACGTGCGCGTCCGCGCGAGCGCAGACGCGTCCGACCAAATCGAATACGTTTAAGCGCCTGGCAATAAACCATCGTTAATACGCCCGCCGATCGAATACATTATCGCCTTAACGATTCGGAATGTAGAACGCTCAGGGGCTAATCGGGACATAAATCCTCAAACGCGTAAAAGACGTTGGCTATAGAAAGACGTTTTATTCGTGACAGGTGCGGAAGATTTCGAAGGAAAGTATATCTTTTATTATCTTTTATTTTCTTATATCTATATATATATATATATATATATGTATATATATATATATATATATGTACATATATATTATATATATGAATATATGTCAGTACGATCGTCGTTTATATCAAATAGACGAGATTTTCTTACGTTAATTATCCAAGATTATTCAAGATGATTTGTAATATCCAATTAACGGTTTACAATAAGCATTCGAAATTGTACATGATAAAGACTACTCTATCCGTAATTCGCCAAAGATTAAATCCAAATGATCGCCGATTACGACGCAGTTTCGAACGAGTCCGTGTGTTTGGTTCTCATTATCCGGTACTTCTTCTTTCACGCCTCGAATATTTCTCTCGACGAATCTCTCGGAACAATAATGTTCTTCGACTGAAAAAGAGAAAGAGAGAAAGACAGAAAGACACAGAGAAAGAAAGAGAGAGAAAGAGAGAGAAAGAGAGAGAGAGAGAGAGAGAGAGAGAGAGAATTCATATTTATTCTCAGGAGCATATACCTACGTTATATACGGATATATCTCGAAGCCCGAGGGCGGTTACGCAAGGATAATAATTATCCTTCCAGCGTAGCTAGAGAGACTTGTGAGCGGCAGTAATCAAACGGGTCTGCACCGAACGAGTCGTCGAGACCAGCAGTAGGACCCGTCGAGAGAAAAGAAGTTGGATGGAGAGGAGGAGGGGGGAAGAAAAACGAAGCCCGAGGGTCCATGAAAGAAACGCGAGACTAACAACACCTGCCACGGTGGGACCCTTAAAGGTCCTTGAGGTCACGACACGCGGATCGATGAGAGAGGGGGGGCTCTTTTCTTCTTCTTTCGGCTCCTCCCTAATATGTCCTCTTTAACGAACGAAAGATCAGAAAGGGAGGGGGTAGCAAATAAAAATGATTATTCAGAACATCAAACTTCAATACTTACTTTCATTTAAAAACTGACATTGCATTCACGTTTGTAATAACAAGATCATTATTATTATTATTATTATTATTATTATTATTATTATTATTATTATTATTATTATTATTATTATTATTATTATTATTATTAATGCCATATTAAATTCTATAATATTTTTTTGATTGATACTTTTTCGAGTCATTATCAACGTTTATAGATATAACATTATTCTCTTTGTTGAATTCACGTAGTGCACGTAGAATTGCGCGCTACCAAAGTTTGACCGGGAAAATCTTCGCACGGTTTGTATAATCTTCTCACCAAAAGCCACTCGCGTAGGCAGATAATTGCTAATAGGTAGCCGAAGACAGAAGGTAGCAGCAATGCGCGGGACTCTCTTCGTTCCTCCTCGTGGGAACGAAGATTATTCTCTCTCTCTCTCTATCTCTCTCTCTCTCTCTCTCTCTCTCTCTCTCTCTGCAAACTCCTCGCGTCATCGCGCTCCTTCGTCCTTGGCCTTGGTATCCGCGGTACATGAGGCCGGCCACAAAGTCGGAAGCCAATGCTTATCACTCGATGTACTGTTCGCGAGCGTGGAAAAGCAAAGTTCTACGTCGGAGCTACGTACATATCTACGTTTGTATATATCTACAACGTGTACGTTTGTAACTACTTACGTACGCTTTGAAACGTAGAGAGATGGATGCACGATTAAGAACGTCTCTCTTTCGCCTCGACGTCCGCTCGGCAATTAATGTCCATGTGTTTCGAATATAATAAGAAATCTTCGATAGAGTTTGATTTATACGCTATAAGAGTCTACAAGATTCCGGTATTCGTCGACGTCTAACGTCGAGAGACAAGAGACAACGAGAAAGAAAGAGAGAAAGAGAGAGACAGAGAAAGAGAGAGAGAGAAAGAGAGAGAGAGAGAGAAAGAGAGAGAGAGAGAGAGAGAGAGAGAGATAAAGATAAATTAGAGAAAAATATATTCCATTGTATCGGCAAGTATACTTAACTTTTATTAAAAAATAACGTTACAATGAAATGGTATATGGAGATGTAATGATGAAAGGAAATATTGGATATAATAAAAAAAAAAAGAAAAGAAAAAATAAAAAATAAAAATATCTCCTTTATCCCTCCTTTCTCTTTCCCTTACCAAACGACACGTTCTGTGTCAATGAATGAAGAATGAAGAGGAATGATCGTAAGAAAGTAATCGAAGTAAATCGTCATATTGTTTGAGAAAGTTAAAGAAATCGACAAGTTAATATCATGAATATTTTTCAAGATAAACGACAAGTAAATTACTTAACTAAAGTGAAAAACAAGATGACGAAAGTCAAGGGACATCGTTTGTCTCCTTTCTCTCGAGGGAACAAATTCGACCTACTTTTGTTAAAGCGACAGGAAGAAGGCGTGATCGCAAACATTTATCCCCCCCTCCCCAACCTTCCCCCCTACGCCTCCGATATCCTGTCCCTTTTGTCGAGTCTTTCGATCTCAAGATTCGAAACATATTTTTTTAACCACAACTTCGTCACGCACATGACTCTACGAAAGAAGCCAATTAAAATTGTTTGTCTGTCAAAAGACAATCTTGAAAGAACATATAAACTCTATCCTTCTAATGTTAAAAAGCAAAAAAAAAAAAAAAAAGAAAAAAAAAAAAAGAGAAATAAAAATATTTCACATACGTCGACGTAAAAAAGAACTGTTCATACATTTCTTCTTCCATTTTTTTGTGTCTTCTTTTTATTTTTATTTCTTTTTTCTTTTTTGTTGCAAAAAAGAAAACAAACAAAAAAAAAAGGAAATAAATAAAGTAAAAGAATCGAGAGTTAAATAAAATTTTCGAAGGGCCTACGTAGGTGGGCATGTACGTAGGAGCATGATCGTCTCGGCAGTATCTCTCTCTATCGACTCTTACGAGGACCAGGATATCGACGAATAGGCGTTTTCTCATTCTCTCTTTCTAAAGAAAGAGAGACATAGAGAGAGAGAGAGAGAAAGAGAGAAAGAATCGAGGTGTGGACAGGGGCTCCGATCTACATGAGAATACCATGCGAGGCTCTCCATAACGAGAGAGCGTGTAACGCCCACGCGATCGCTCTGCTATCCGCCACTCCAAGACTTACAGGACTCATATACGATCGCCTCCACCAGCACTTCCTCCTCCTCCTCCTTCACGTTCACCTCATCCACCTCCTCCTCCACCTCCACCTCCTCCTCCTCATTCTACCACCCCAGATCCTCCCTCTTTCTCCTTGTACCAAGAATGATGATGAAGAGGACAACCTACGGCGGATAAGAGGATCCGTCCTAACGAACACAGCCCGACGAGATTTATGTTGCCGTTTATCAAATACAGAATGAAAACGTAAGCGATCCATATAGCGAACGGTCGATCGCCTGGACGAGATCGGAGGACAAAGAGACAAGGAGAGGCACGAATTTATATCGGTGGAAAGCGAGTTCCAAGCATCCTCCTCCTCGTTGTCGTCATCTAACTTCTCTGCTCTATCCTGGTAGTCTCAGACAGTAGTAACTGAGGTAGCTCTCTTTCACTCTCTCTCTCTCTCTCTCTTTCCCTATCTCTCTCTCTCTCTCTCTCTCTCTCTCTCTCATCGTTGGATACACCACCAGCTGGTGGGCTACCTACCTTACGTACTTGCGCGCTCTCAACCGCGAACATAAGAGAGAGAGGAAGAGAGAGAGAGAGAGAGAGAGAGAGAAGCTCGGAAGCCGTCTCACGAGTTTACATCGTTTCGAGCTCGACGATCGCACGACGACGTGCCCTCACCACCATGGTATCGCGCTGATGTTTCGTAATTACGGTTCGCAAAGGTAAGGAAGGGACTCATCGAGATGATAACGCAAAAATCTCTCTCTCTCTCTCCCTCTTTTTCTCATTTTTTTCTCTTTCCTGATCGAGAGAAGGTAGACAACACGTGGCTTCCTACTGTCGAGTTTCCTGGGAGAAATTATGAAAAAAAGCGTGTACTACATCTTCATCAATTAGAGAAGACGGCGAAGGGACCGGTCGAAAGGGACGTGAAGGAAGGTATTACGCTTGGTGTAGTTGGACTTTGATACCAGGAACTCGACCGGTCGCAGCTCG
Organism: Vespa velutina; assembly: GCF_912470025.1. Lineage (NCBI taxonomy): Eukaryota > Metazoa > Arthropoda > Insecta > Hymenoptera > Vespidae > Vespa > Vespa velutina. Next base: position 5,314,487 of record NC_062189.1, on the reverse strand, counting down.
TTGCTGAGCTTGCAGCTCGGACTACTCGTAGATGGAACGAGGAGAAACCAAGAAAACCTCCCCCGAGGGGAAACAGGGACGACGAATCAGGATTCCTTTGACCATTTTTAGAATGTCGGTGTGGTGTCGAGAGATTTCATTTCTCGAAAGTACACCCTTCCTTAGGCCAACGTGAGTACCTTGAGTTCCTTACGACGAAAACGGGAAAAGAAGCCACTGTGACTGCAGGTTGGTCGCTAGTATAATGCGAAACGAAGTAAGTCTGATTCTCTTCGATGAATTACCAGTATTAACCAGAGAGTTGTAAGATTTATTTAATGGATGACAGGATGTTCACTCTTTTACCTTGATTTTATCGACGAACTTAAATTGTTTTTAAAGAGCATCGATTTGCTTAATATAAAAAAATAAATAAATAAATAAATAAATATAACTACATATATATATATATATATATAACTACTAATATATATATATATATATGTAGTTATATTTATTTATTTATTTATTTATTATATATATATATATATATATTATCTCTAACTATACGCAATACGTATTTGTACGTTTCTACATTATTATCCCTAAATCATAAGATCATCGAATTATTCCTCGATAGAAAAATAATGTCCGAATGAAATGAAAAATAATCTGATGAATAATAGATACGTTTCATTGTTATCGCGACGAATCAAAAAACGATCAGTTCAATAATTTTTAGTTTTTCCGATTATCTTTCTTTTTTACGACGAACAAGATGACGCAAAGATGAATACGTAAGTATTCACTTTGTCCATGACACCTTCATCATCACTCTATAACTCGCTGGCTCCTTGTACTTTTGCGGTATTCTTCCAGCTTGGTCCTGACGAACCGCACAGTTACGTGCCGCTCGTTACCGAGTTGCCGAGAATATGAGGAGAATACTTGAGAACAATCGACAGTGGGGGAAAAACTTATTACGAAAGCTCAAACGTAGAGAAAAGTTTCGTCTTACGAGACGAGTCTTACGAGTATTGCGGAGGATTATCGTAAATGCAGGGCTATCGAGGGAACGTGATTGTAAAATTCCAATATAATCATATGAATAATCGAGATAAGGGACACTTATCGTAATCACGTTTTCATTTCGCGTATCTTAACGATTTTACGTTCGACGTTAGGCGCTTAGACGGCTCTTCGGGAGTTGCTTCGATTGGATATCGAGAATCGATCACGATGACGTACGCTTCCGGATGTCAGCAGTGGACGTACCAAGTCGTAGGAACGTCTTCTTGCGGCTCGTACTCGCTGAAAGATATGACGTTGATTGCTCGTCGTGAAGGACCCCAGGATGAACCGTACAAGTCGACGACCTCAGGAACGGTCGACCCTTTGCAAGGGAATGCGAGAAAGGGACGGAGTGAGATGAAGTACGCGAGAAGGAAAGAAAAAAAAAAAAGAAAAGAAAAGAAAAGAAAAGAAAAGAAGAGAAAAGAGAAAAGAGAAGGAAGAAGCGCGTATGGTGCCGAGAAGAAATGAACTTTGACTCGTTGAAACGACACCTTTGCTTCCATAATACCACAGAGAATGCGAGAAACCACCCGAACGCCAATCTAATGCTAGAGAATGTGAAAGAATCTTAATGATTCTATTGTATAATTATTCTTACTTTTAAATCAATTCCTTATTTAATCTCAAGTCTATGCGTATAATAATTTGTCAATGGAAACACGATGAATACCATGATGACAGGGAAAAATCACTACGAGGAAAACAGAAATTTTTATATTCGAATCCGATTTCTCAGACTTTAAAAATGAATATAAATGTCCCTCATTTGGGAACGATTAACATTCGATAAATTTGTAAGATAATCTCAACTTTGGAAGACTTGAAAGTATCTCATTTACACGTGAAAAGAAGGAAACACATCAAGGAGAGAACACTTGGAATCATCGTTTCATTAATCTACGGTTTCGGTCGGCAAGGCTTTCAAAAAAATTTATCCTAAAACGACTAGAACGAAACGAGGGAGGAAGAAAAAAAGGTGAGGACGTAAACACGTTGTAGGTGCCTACTTCAGTAAGTTAAGAGGATCGTCGAATTTGACTTCGAATCCAATAAAATGCTTCGGAACTTTTCACGATGGACGAAAAAGAGAGAAAGAGAGAGAGAGAGAGAGAGAGAGAGAGAGATAAGGACGCACTTTCCAGGCACGAAAGACATCGTAAAAATTAGGATAGAAGCAAAAGGCGCCGATTCCGAGCTACGAATCGGACCCGACATTTTCGTTTATTTACGAGCGAGGTGACGCCGACTCCAACGTTGGCGCTGCTGTAGACGAGATAAAATTTTCTTATGAAACGGGAGAGAGAGAAAGAGAGAGAGAAAGCGATCAAGATAAAGATAGACAAAGAGAAAGAAAGAGAGAGAGAGAGAGAGAGAGAAGGAAAGGAGAGAGAAAGAGAAAGAAAAGGACGATGCATTTTCGGTGAAGAAAAAGATGAAGGCAGTTCCCTTCTGCTTTCGGGGCCTCTGCTCTCAAGGTGAATTTGTCGATAACGTCCCACGCCTACCCGTCCATATAATTAATCACCTGTTCCCGATGAGCTGACGTACCGTTAGAGGAAGCCTGCCTTCGGGGTATTCCGATCCACTCTCTTCTAGCGGATGAAAAACAATTTTAAAACGTGTAATGGAGCCGCAACAAGAGAGGAATAATAAACTTGGATTATAATCTGGTAATACAGCTAGCATCATTAATCACGCGATTCGTAGAAGGGCGACTTTGCGGAACCTCGCCTTACCCTTTCCCTTTTTTCTTTCTTTTTTATTATTATTATTATTATTATTATTATTTTTCTTTTTTTTTTTTATTTTTTTGTTTTTTTTTTCTTTTCGAATTTTATTTCTTACTAATTGAAAAAAGGGAAAACAAGTACCCGTGGTTCTATGGTTTTCGTAAGAAAATAAAAAAAAAGAAAAAGAAAGGAAAAAACACAAAAAAAGGAAAAAAAAAGAAAAAAGAAAGAAAAAGGAAAATTAACGATTTACGAATTTTCTTTTACATTATATACAACAAATAAGTATAAGTAGGTATAGCTGATTTTTCTTTTCTTTTTTTTTTTTTTTTTTTTTTTTTTTTTTTTTATTTGAAGAAATTAATCGACAGTAAAAAGATGTTCATCTCTCGAGAGAAAACCAAGTGAATTTCGTGGAATCCCCTACCTTCATGGTGGAGACTATAAACTCTTGTGTTCTATAGACCGTAACTCCGAAGTATGTAAGGAGAACTCGGGGTAACTCGATATCGCCGAATTTTAGCGGGAATTTTTATGGGTCCGCTTAATGGCGTTTTAATTGCGCTGCCTCGCCGCCTCGGCTGATTAAGCAGTAAATTCGCGTATTCATAAAACACCGTGCTTTACGAATGCGTACCCTATATATACAATACACGTAGCTGCGGTGTCTCTCTCGTGGGTCAGGAACAATTTTTATTTCTCTCTCTTTCTCTCTCTCTCTCTCTCTCTCTCTCTTTCTCTCTTTCTCTCTTTCTCTCTGTGCCCTCTCTTTTTCTTTTTATTTTCCTTTCTTCTTTTTTTTCTTATACCACCGAAACGTCGGCTTTCTTTTCTTGGATTCGTCGTTGTGATCTTTAGGAAAGAGAGGGAGGGAGGGAAAGAGAGAGAGAGAGGTCATTTCATTCCTTTCAAGATACGTCGCGAGTAATCGAGGAATATTGTCGTCTTACATTTTATAGCGCGATACGCAAACGGTGACATACTTGAACCACTAAAGTCCACTCTAAATGTCACTTATAAAAATTATTTGGTAGCAGAGACTACGCTTTTGCTTCTCTTGCCTTCTTCAACCAAGATAGCTAGAAGGAAAGAAGCAAAAGAGAGAGAGAGAGAGAGAGAGAGAGAGAGAGAGAGAGAGAGAGAGAGAGAGAGAGAGAGAGTATGAGAAAGTAATTTGAATGAGAGCAAAGATGGCATTGGACCAATGTTGCTCTGGACCGTAGTAAAATTGAGAATTCATTTACAATCGTTAAAATGTTTTCTCCCTCGCTCTCTCTCTCTCTCTCTCTCTCTCTCTCTCTCTCTCTCTCTCTCTCTCTCTCTCTCTCTTTCTCTCTTACTCTTTCTCTCTCTATTGACATCTTTGATCATTTAACCAGAACTCGATTCGCAAGTCATATAAACGTGTCGTTTTTTCGACTTACTCGAAATCTCGTTCTACATGTTCTCGACAAAAGGAAACTGCTCGAGTTACTGAACCAGAATGAGAAGAGGAAGAAGAGAAAAAGGGAAAAGAAGATATCGAAGAATTCGATCGTTCGACTCGATACTATATCCGTAAGGGGAAAAGGAAGAATAACTTTTAACGATCGTCATTACGATTATTATTATTATTATTAATAAGTATGTAAAATAAGAAAGAAAAAAAGAACATCTCGTTGACGGATCCAACATTGTCTTAATTTTCGAAATTAAAAGAGAGTATTTCAGGAATTAATTTTTTTTTTTTTTAAATATGTAACTAACGACGTAAAATGTATTTACGTATTTTTTGAAGATAAAACGAGAGGAAAAAAAAATGATAAGGTAGGAGAATGGAAATGAAGAAAAAGAAAGATGAGTAAAACAAAAGGAAGGAAAAAAAAAAGAAGAAGAAGACGATCGAAAAAGGAGGATGGTCGATAACGAAGAAGTAGAAGAAGAAGAAGAAGACGACGACGACGAAGAAGGAGATGAGGAGCCTGAGTAAAAGAGGGCTGAGGGGGGTGTGTCCGAGACTCAGCTACCTGCAAAACCACTCTCGAGCGAGCTATATATCGCAGGTCCCTCCCCCGCGCGGTATCGCTTTAATTTTAAATTAAAATTCATGAACGGTTTATTACCTTTTTGTCGGATCGAGTTACGCGCTTCTTCGGAGCCGCACCACTGGATCCCACCTCCCTTTGATTCCAGCCCTGCGTACCTTCATGCACGAGTAATCTCAAGGACGTTCTTTTATAGTCTTATAAATAAGCGTAATAATATTATTAGTTCTCGATATCGTCGGCCGACTATACGAGATTACGAAATGGATCTCTTAAGACCACTGTCTTTTGTCTCTAATTTTCTTTTATTATTATTGTTATTTTTGTTCTTCTTTTTTTTTCCTTTTTTTTTTTTTTTTTTTTTTTTTTTTTTTTTTTTTTTGTTATTATTATTTCTTTCTTTCTTTACAACCGAGTAAATGCTTTTGTTCAAATAAGAGGGCTTCTGAAATGACATAGAAGAGTTATATTTTACCAAGAACCAGTGTCAAACCGTGAGTCAACGAGCGCTTTGTTGAAACGATCGATCGTTTTCATGTTAAAAGGTACCTTCGTTGAACGAAGGACAACGTTTTAACTTGGTGTGGCCTTGCTCCTCGAATTGCTCGAAAATTATTATTCTCTCTCTCTCTCTCTCTCTCTCTCTCTCTTTTTCTCTCTTGGAGACGATGACGGTGAGACGTTCGAATGCCAAGGACGCTTTTAACGCGAGGGAGATCCTTTTAACAGGAGGTGCGTAACCCAATATTACAGTAGACATTACCGAAACGATCGTTCGAACACCTAGAATTATATACCTAGTCTCTCTCTCTCTCTCTCTCTCTCTCTCTCTCTTTCTTTCTCTCTTCAAAAGCTTTCTATGCTATAATACAAGCAAAGGAAACTTTCAAAATTCGAGAAAAATTATCTTTAAAGGTAAAAGAAAATAGTCGTCAAGGCGTTTGCATTCGTGTAAAAATTTATAACGGCGAATAAATCTCTTCGGAGTCGACGAGTTACGAACAAGGTCGTTCTTTTCTCTGCGAGTCCTGCGAGTTAAGCGAGACGAAGGGTACCATGTCATTAATTAGGTGCGCGCTCTCGCCTCCTCGCATCTTGGGATTCATTTGGTCCTGGTAATGGAACTCGAGCAACACGCAACCTCTCGGCCAAGCGAACCAGTAACCTCTGTCGAGGCATAAATAAAGCCTGTAAAGTGACGCGAGATCGATATAGAGTACTACGACTACCTTGCTTAACGTTTTTCTATCAAATGGTACGATGTAAGTAAGTGTATATATATATATATATATATAAATGTATACATCTATATATACATATATATTTAAGTACATATGCTTGAAATTAACGATCCCCTCGTTGCAATTTTCTTACGGACTTGCATCCGAATGATATTTTCAAACTATATTGTATTTGAAATTATATTGTATTATAACGAACAATTGTTCATTAGAACGTTTTATTTAGAAAAAAAAAAAAAATATATATATATATATGTCTTGAATAAATATTTAATAAAGGTAAAAAAAGAAGATTTTCGTTCGATTCGTTAACTCACGAAATACCAATAATAAATTCTCTTCTCTTGGATATGTCATTGCTCTTTAACTAAATAGAATTGAATGGAGTTCAATGAATCCGAATAAAGCTGGTAAACTGAACGAACTCGACGAATGCCAATTTACGATGACCATTACTTGTACGTTTGTAGTGAGAAGAGTGTTACTTCGAGGTTTAAACGTCAAGGACGTCGCGAAAATCACTACGTTGTCCTTAAATCCGGTTAACTTAACTTAGCCGGTTTCGCCTTATTATTGTCCCGGAACATTATTACCCAATTAACTTCGCCTTATATCATCGAGCTCGCGTGAAACGTTAAATTCAATTTCACAATTCCATTCTTTCATTCTATCTATCTGCCTGTCTGTTTGTTTCTCTCTCTCTCTCTCTCTCTCTCCCTCTCTCTCTTATTCTTAGTTGGCACACTGGTGGACGTTTCAAAGCGATAAGGTCGATATATAACTCGTAATCACCAACACGTTTCCACGTTGTCCTTTAAGAAACGAAAAAAGAAAAGAGAAAGAGGAAGAGGAGGAGGTGGAGGAGGTGGAGGAGGTGGAGATCGACGAAAATCCGGTAAGAGTCGCCCACGCGCCTTTCTAAGCGTTCTATTATACGTATAGACTTGTATAGATATTGTCGCGTTGTGTATCGAAGGGGATTATTAAAAGAAAAGGAAACAAAAAAAAAGAGAAAAAAACGAAAGAAAGAAAGAATGAAAAAAAAAAAAAAAAAATAAACAAGCGCATATCTAACGATTAAAGAGTAATTTTACGAAATATATGGTGGACACGTCCACGGTATCCGCATAATACAGATGCCACAAAGTGAAACTACCGGCACGCGAAAGAGAACTCTAAGAAAGAATGAAAAAGAGAGAAAGGGAGGGAGACGGATAAAGAGAAAGAAAGAAAGAGATAAAGAGAGATAGAAAGAGAGAGAGAAAGAGAGAGAAAGAGAGACACATGAAAACTCGTTTTCATCGTGAAACCGGTGCGTGGGCGTGCGTAACGCAGCGTAACGCGAGCTCCTCGCATCGAGGAAGCGAGAGAGTAGAGAGGCGAATATCAAGCAGCCAGGTATTTCCAGATAATGAGTGGCACTTAGCTCGCGTGGGTGGTTGAATGGTTCCGATGGAATGGCGTACGCTCGCTCGGTCTCACGTGGACCCTCGTGAGGCCCGTAATTCGAGCCTCGGTCAGGTGCATCGGCTCGATTACCTTAATTCTCCAAACTCGTTCTCCTTTCGATTTACAACAGCGCGATGAGAAAGAAAGAAAAAAAAAAAAAAAAAAGAAAAAAAAATACAAGAAAAAAAAACAAGAAAGAAAAAGAAGAAAACGAAGAAGAAGAAGAAGAAAGAAGTATACTGAATACCTATCTCTCGATAGGTATACCTCCACCACCCTCATCGTCTCGAGCACCTTTTATTACTTTAACTTTACATCAACGTGAGACATCCCTCTAACCGAACTCTGTTATTTTTCTATTCATTATTTTTTTTTTTTTTTAACTTCTTTCAAATGTACAGAAGCATCACGATTTTTTATTTTTTATTATTTACTTTTATTTTACTTTCTTTAAACATCGATCGGGGGAAAAGAAAAGAAAGAAAAAAAAAATATATCGTATAATAATTAATGATAATAAAGATTTAATTAAAGATGAGATAGATGAAGATGAAGAAAAATAATAAGAAGAGAAAGATAATGAGAATGTATACCTAGATGAAAGATAATTCTTCTAATAAATATCTATTGAATACTCCTCTTAATACTTTTATTTGATTTAAGAGAATAGAAAAGATAAAAGCAAATTAATGGCGAAAGGCGATAATTGCTTTAACGATTCATCACTATTCTTTTTTCCTTCTATCTATCATGAAAGGAGGAGTATATATCGACGATCACCGAAGGGCTCTCTCTCTCTCTCTCTTATCTCCTGAGTAAAGCAAAAGAGAAGAAGGGAATGAAAGTCGAAGGTAGGGCTTATTCGCGAGAGGCTGAGTGTAGTGGGGAGCGCTTGTTAAAACTTTAGTTAATCACGACTCGAACATCGGTCACACGTTGTCGCGCTTAATTCACAATGTGCACTCTCTTTCTCTCTCTCTCTCTCTCTCTCTCTCTCTCTCTCTGTCTCTCCTCTCTCTCTCTCTCTTTCTCTTTCTTTCTCTCTCTGTCTCTCACACTCCATATCATCGTCTTCGAATCCTCGGCACAAGCCTTCCCCCACGTTCCAATAACACAACATTCTACATAGATGTATCTTGGTCTCCGTATCGCGAAGCTGAAAACTCAATTACAGCTTAATGAATTGGCGCGGATGGAAAGAAGAAGAAGAAAAAAAAAAGGGAAAGGGACGTTGGAGAAAGACAAAGATGAGTATAACGAAAGATAGAAAGAGAAAGAGAGAGAGAGAACTGGGGCCAAGGGACCTTTCGAAGAATCTCTCTCTCTCTCTCTCTCTCTCTCTCTCTTTCTCTCTCGTGGGAAAGAGAAACAGGCGATAACGAGCCGACGGGACTACCGCGAGTGCGGCACGTACGCTTCGAGATACGAGATTCGAGATACGGAGATCTCGAGAATCGATTTTCTTCGTGGCGCTGATAGTCCTATAAGTCTCATATTGACGATAAGCGATCATCGCCTCGCTCGTAAACGACTGATCGATCGTGCACGCATTAACACATTGAATGCCGGACTATTTTCATTTGACTTTCCATTTAGGCCGTATGGGCTATGGATGGGCCACGTCATTGTAAACGTTTATAAAAGATGAACTATGATATATATAAAATTAACATGTTAATTAATAGACAGAGAAAGATTTAATAATACGACATTATACACAAGATATATAATAATTATTATTATATATCGTTAATAATTAACAAATTCTTTATTCTTAAATAGAATAAATTTCTTAAGATCATTTATAGTAATAAATGGATCGGCTAAAGGTGTTCATGTTAAATATAAAATAATGTAAAGTGTTATTCTATATATTAGAATCAGATAATTAATCGATATAATATTTTACTTGTTTTATTTGTCGTTTATATCTTGTTCCAAAGGATTATGCGACTATCGTCGTATAACGATAGGAAAGAAAAAGCGGAATTAAAGAAACACAATTAATAAATTGAAGATAACAATAGTGTGTACGTTTCTTTGTGACTCGAAAATATTCCATTACGTTGTGTGATCTATTAAAATGACTGACAGTATGAAAACTGGATTATACATGATAATTATATGTCGACCGATGATATTATGAAATATTTCATGATCATATTTTATTTTACATAAAATAATTACGACGATCTTAATGAAAAATTTGATGTATTAAACGTATTAAAAATGTCGAAATATATCATTTTCTCTTTTCATTGTATCCTATCTTTTTTTTTTTCTATGTTGCTATCGTTATCTTTCATAATTCTTCATTCGTTAAAATCATTTTCACGACAAATTCAGATGGTATTGTTATAAAGAATGATCTCGGAATTCGATTGAAGTAAAGATCAATTTCGAATATGATCTCGAAAATGGGAAATATTTTAATCTTAAACGAATAAATATTGCGTGGCAATTTTCGATTAATCAAAAACTCGATCTTATAAGGCTTTAATGATCGTTTCGTGATATTACTTCATTTCGAACGTGTCGTAAGGCCGCTGAAACATCACGAGTTTGCGCCGAGTATAACATCCGATAAGCGAGATTCCTTAATAAGTTATTCGATTTGATTTCATCAATTCAATTCATTTCTTACGTTATTATATCGAAGATCGTACTTCTGATTAATCAACAAAAATCTTTTGAAGTGTCTAATAAAAGATACAGGTTATAGAGAAAAGATACGTAGATTATGTACGAAGCTATGTTCTGTATTTCCCTTTAAATGGATTATCGACCAAACTGAACATTATAAAAATAATTATCAACGTTGATTGGAAATATTTTAAAAAGAATATTTTTTATTTTACATGTATAATATATATATATATATATATATATATATATATATATTAGTAGACTCGTTTGCATCTATTTAATTTTTTTCTTCGTACTATCAAAATAACACGATGTATAAAAGATAAAAAGGAAGAATTAGGCGAAGCAACTTTATATCATGGTTTTAAAATTTACCATCGAGTCCGTGAGTTCTAAAAGGATACCTAAGTTAATCGACGAAGCTACCTGGCAGTAGAGCGTGAACGCGAAATAGAACTCCTATCGACAGCGTTACGATTATGCTTGCGGTCTCTTGCTGACATTTTCTCTTACAAAGAAACGAAACAACTTGCAAAATTTATTGACCGGTCTCTCCACCACCATGAAGTCCACAGAAAGGATGAATATATTATAATTACGTACAAGGAACAAAGTTTTGATGTTACTACAAATCGTTCGTGGCCAACATTGCGGCGTAATTTACATAATATAATATTATCTATGTTCGTAATATATGTCGAACCATTGCGGTCTATTCACAGATCACAACTGTTCACGTTCATTTTCTATTTCTTTCGAATATGTATGTATTATTTGTTTCATGGGATTCTCCTCTATTTCTTTCGTAGAATTTATATCTATTTTTATTTCTTTTGTTTTGTTTTTTTTCTCTCTTTTCGTTTTGTTTTTTTTTTTTTTTTTTTTTTTTTTTTTTTATGAAAGTTAATTGAAGGGAATTAAAGTGATGAGTCGATATTCCGATTTAAATATAGCTAATACATCTGACTAAAGTAATAACGGAGATTTGTTATAAAGAAGAACAACTTATATGTAAACAACTTTCACCTCGTGCCACTAGATTCTAATGCTTATGTAAATTGTATCCTCCTATGGAGCAAATTATATGGTATCATATCGTATTATTAACCCGTGAATCTTACTATACATTTTGAAGAGCCTGGCACGAGCACGAAAAGATCCTTGTACGATAGCAATTATCGGATTCACTCGAGGCACGTGTCTAGGATAATCGTACAAAATCGAATCGAATTAAGATATTTCACGTGACAGGAAGAAAAATATATGCGGTCTCCTTTCTAATCGTATTAAATGAATATTTAATTAGATAAGTAATCAATATGATAATTTACTTATCTAAATATGATACTTGACGAAATACTTGACGAAAATAAAAGAAATAACTTAAATTGTAAAATTCGTAGAAATGATGTGAAAGGATATGATTGGTAGAAGTTGATCCGTGGGAATTTAAACGACTCATTGAAAGGTAACTTCAACGCATGGATAAGAAGAAAGAGTTGATAGGTATAGTACTTCGCTGTTGGCAAACGTGGGAAGCCTCAAGCAATTAGGGTAAAACGAAATTTTGAAGAAATACTTCAGGAAACTGCAAAAAAATTTGGTTTAGTACCGAACGATAATCCTTGTGAAATTATTGTTATGTTTTTGGGCCGAATAAAGTAGAGGAAAAGTAAAGAGAAGGACGAAGGAGATCGAAGGAACAACAGCTGGCTTTTTTTTGAACGAGTCAACGCGCGACGCCTTCTTATACTTCCTGTTGAATCTTCCCAGCTGCAAAACTTCATCTTCTTTTCCTTTTTCTTCATTCTCTTCTTCATCCTACTTCTTCTCCTCCTTTTTCTCTTCCTCCTCCTCTTCCTCCTCCTCCTCCTCCTCTCTCCTGACGTGGATTTATTTTTCGGCGAAGTGAAATTAAGTTTTATATCCAGGGGCCGTAACGAGGCTACCCCGCTGGTGAGCACCGGAACAGAAACGAAACTACCGTGCGATGATAATTCCGCTACGTAAAAAAGTGAACGGCACCTTGCATCGCTCTTCGACCGCCATCTTTGTGGTTATTCCGGTCCTCCTCGGATGGTGCAAAAAGAAACGATGAAAAAAGATATGTAATATGTTCGGGAGATACGTCTTCGATTTAAAAGAACTTTTTTTTTCGTTTTTTTTTTTTTTTTCTTTTTTTTTTTTTTTTTTTTTTTTTTTTTTTTAACGACATAACAATTCGAGAAAGAATTTTTGAATAGACTCGAATCTATTAATATTAGAAGCGAAAGGGAAAAGTCATACGTTAAAATCATTCTTTTAATGGATCAAAAATTTTTACGACTTTCATTTTGTCGATCGAAAAGAAAAATAAATATTTTACGAATAATTCCTATAAACGTATAAATATGTAAATTGATCTTCTATTTCTTTTTTCTTTCGTTTTTTTTCTTTTTTTTATTCCTTTTATATAAATAAAAAATATATATATATATAAATAAATAAATAAATAAATAAATAAATAAAAATACGATAAAAGCGATAAGATTCGAATCTTCTCGAAAACTCTTTCGACTTTTGTGCGATATCGCGTGGGTGTTCTTCGATAGAGTCTACACGTTTCTCCGCACGAACCAGATAGAATTCTTCTGGTTGCTCGACTTTCACGATTATCCTTATTCCTTTGTTTTCTCCTTTTTTTTCATTTCACTTTCGAAATAGGAGTGTCCGAAAACGGACAAAGGAAAGATGCATTTCGACTTGAAGATATATTATTATTAAGAAATATATATTAGATATGCTTTTTACTAAGGAATTATTTATGCCTTTGAGTTCAATTCGATTAAATGAGAGGAGAGAAGTGAAAGAGGGTGGTTCAAGATACTCGAAACTTATGCACGTCTGTTCTCCACCACCAACGCAACCGAAAGACAAAGTGGAGCACAGAGTGCGGTCTGTAGTATGAATATGCAATACATATCCATAATCGCATTGGAAACTATATAGAAGGTTCACGTATATATAAAGTATGTACTATGTTGACGAATGTATGTGCATGTACATCCATGGTAAGAGTTTGTATTAAACGTACGTGCTTTACACGTGCATATCGAGGGTGGGGCACGTGGGTGACTTTCTGTTACACCCACACGCAAACCTCGCCTTTCCCATCTCCTTTTTTTTCTCTCACTTTGCATTTGGAACCACATCTATACATTTATGTACATATTATATTTATGTTTCGTACGTTATATAGGTTAATTCGTATGTCTAAGTATCTCATTGTTATATTTGATTCTACACTTGTCTTACTATCTTCGAATTTGATTCTTTTTTTTTTCTTTCTATTTTTTTTCTTTTTTTTTTCTTTTTTTTTTTTTTTTTTTTTTTTTCTTTTTTTTTTTTTATTTAATGATTCATAGAGTTTCTATTCCTTGTATATTCCGAAATTATCTTTAATAAACTATACCGTCTGCCTTTCTCTTTTCAATTCTTTCCTCTTTCGCAACTTAAATCTACATTGCAATATAGAAAGTTTCCATTTCTTTCTGTAACCCCTATAATTATTTATTAATTACTTCCTATTTCATTAAAAAAAAAAAAAAAAAAAAAAACAAAAAAGAACAAAAAAAGAAAGAGAGAGAGAGAGAGATTAAAGTCTCGTGTCACTTTGTGAACGAAAGAAATGTCGAAGGATTGCAAAGGGGTTGTAAGAAAAATGCGAGGTGGAAAGAAGAAGGTGGAGAGGTATGTGAGCCGTCTAACAATGGAACCGCGAGAATAAAGAACACTGTGTGTATATCGAAACGATACGACAATACACGTGCTCTTTTATGCGTTTTGCGTTGGCGATCCTCTCGTTCGCATAAACTGCATCGCTCGAGATAGGCCCCGATGCTCGTCGTACCCTCGATTAAAACTATCGATCTGTGTGTGCACGGCCTGTCCGTTCAACTTTTGTTTTCTTTTTTCTTTTTTTTACATTCCTTTTTCTTCAACTTTAGAAATATTAGAAAGGCTACGATAAAAAAATTACTTTTTAAAAATTGTTATGTCGATTTAAACTCACCGAACATGTAATTAAAACATTCTCGACTGTCATCGTGAATGAATAAAAAGAAAAAAAGAGAGAGACAGAGAAAGAGAGAGAGAGAGAGAGAGAGAGAGAGAGAAAGAAAAAATGGAATACTCACGAAATCCAAGCAGCTCGATACCGAGTTATGTCACGCAAGAGCGCACCGGATTTATACACGAATCGTCGTCGGTCGGTCGGCTGGCGCTTTTATCGCAGCGCATTCAGGTTTCCAGGGTTGTCGAATCGCTTTCGTTTATCTAAATTGCATCGGAATCGATGTTGGTGCCCACGGTTTTCGTTGCGGCATCATAAACCAACACCTGTTGATACTCGAGGCTTACGCAGGGTGGTCTCCACGATGTTTTCGTGTCCCACGCGAGAAAACGACAATTTTACAATAATAATTTGATGACGTTCGAACGAACACTATCGTCGAAAATATCGAACTCATTGATAATATACATATTAGATATATCACATATAACGCGATTTAAATAATTTTATAAAAGATAACATTGAATGGTATATCTCTTTCAATGTACTACTAATCGATCTCTAAAGATTTTTCGAACAAGAGAATTCGCAAAAAACAAACATAAAATTAATTTTCTTTTATTTATCATCGTCTGATGTTTCGCTTTATATAATTATTAAGTAACTATGTTAACGTGCGCATTTATTTATAAGTCGATATATCGTAATAATAATAAACCATTGTAGTTTCATTATTGATCGGACGTTGTTGAACGGGTGGGTACCTGTTCGGTTGGATGCCTGATTCGATCGTAGCTCGTGCTGTCGAAGTGGGAGACAAGCATTCCTTGAACTCGTCGACGTTCCACACCATCTACGTTTGGCTTTTAGTCCTTCTCTTCGAGAAGCAACGCACACCTTCTTTCCTTTGTGGAATATTTCATCGTGTGATTAACGTCGTCACTCTAATCGTTCGCACACGCGCGACTGTTTCTTCTCGGTGTACTCGCGTGACCAAACTTTAAGTCGAGAGACTACAGCCTTCTCTGTATCTCGAAAGATAATAGAAAGAAACGATAAGAAGTCTAATAAGGACGTCATATCATTGACATTATTAATCGCAATCAAGAAAATTTGACAAAGACGAATATTAAAGTCTATTTATCGATCTTTATTTTTTTTTTCTTGTTAAATTTCACCTGTGATACGGACTTCAACGTGTAGGTCGTCGAATGATCTTCCAAGACAAAAAAAAAAAAAAAGAAAAAATAAAGAAAAGACGTTCGAAAAACAAACGAAAATACATAAATAAAGTGCAGATTGAGCGAACTCCGTTGTCTACGAAGTTGATAGAAATTGTCCAATGGGGAAATCGATAATCATTGGTAACTATAGACAATCAAAAGATGATGATACGCTCAAATAGAGGAGTGAAAAGAGTCCGATTATAAATTTATCCCGTTCGACGTGAGATTACTGTTTGTGAGCTTGTCTATTCGTCTATTCATCTCGTAATGTAAAACCTAATATACCGGCAATCGTGAAAGAGAAATTAAGATCTCTCGAGAGGATCTTAACGTTCGTAACACACTCGGAAGATGATTTATTCGTAGATCGATGTGTACCTAGTAGCGCACCATGTCGAAACATCGAGAGACAAAGAAGAGACGATGCTGGCCAACTTCGCCGACTCATTAATTTTCTCTATTAATGACTGCAATCAGCGCCACAAGTCTGTACTGCTGCTGCTGCTTCTGCTGCCGCCACTGTTGCTGTTGTTGCTGTTGCTGTTGCTGTTGCTGTTGCTGGTGGTGATGGTGATGGTGATAGTGGTGATGGTGAGCGCTTCATTTTATTCTCGATTACGGATGATGCTCGCTAGAAGCGATGCCGATGGCTAATCACCGACGGAGAAAGACTTCGCTAATCGTTGAACTCTTCTCTCGAAGATCTCTCTATCGGACGGTTAATATCCTCGATCTTCTCTCTGCCACGAAGACGTCCCGGATAGGAAACGTTTTATTCGAGCTTGCTTATTACGTGAAAGAACTAATATGAGTTCAAACGTAATTAACACGTTCGAATTATTCGTAAATTTCTGATTGGAACGCTATTATGTACCTTACAACAGATGGATCCAATAATAATAATAATAATAATAATAATAATAATAATAATAATAATAATAATAATAATAATAATAATAATAATAACAACAACAAATGCGAACGCGAAGGTCAAAGGTATTTCTCTCGCTGTTTCGTTAGTAACGAACGTGCTTTAAAAAAAAAAAAAAAAAAAAAAAAAAAAAGAAGTACAAAGAAAAGAAGATAAAAATCAAGATATTACCGGTCGATCGTAAAGACGCAAAAGAGGATGGCACACAGAGGGGATGCAATATTCCCCCCCCCCCCTCCCCGATCCCCGAGTTCTCGCCCCCCCCCCTCCCCCTCCCGCTGCTACACCAAATTTCGTAATGTTTTTGGCTCAAGGCCAGCAGGAGAATAATCTCAGTTCCAAGGGGAGCAGAAACGAAGGTACAACGTCAGGGTGATCCTGTCTTGCGTAAAAGGAGAGACAAAGAGGGAGGAAAGGAGGGAAAGAAAGGGAAGGAATCCTCTTCTCTTCTTCTTCCTCTCGTTTCCTTCCTTCCTACTCTCAGCTGTCCGCGTTTCCCACAGTTCCTTCGCGAAGGGGTGACCGGTGTTTTGGATAAGATGAAAGACTACAACCGAATTACCAAAAGAGAGTCGCACTCCTCCCTCCTAACGAAAAACCATTGTGTCGTTTTTCACGATGTACGATTTATCGGTGACAAGTTGTACAAACGTTGTGCGTTTTGAGAGAGAAAGAGATAGAACGCTATTCGTGTCCGGCTCCCGGAACGACCGGTCTTTAGTTTATGGGGTCCTCCGAATCATACCCTTTCGTATGCGAGGGAAGATTTTTCCCAACTTGAAAAATGAACTACGAAGAGGAACACGTTATAACGGGTAGATTTAATGAACCATAGAAAGGAAAGACTAATAAAAGTTGAAAATCTTTTTGTTACATTTTTTACTTCTTTACGTTTATCTATACTCAAGAATTATAATTTACGATGTCCTCGTAATAATAAAGTTCCAACATTGATTTCGTTCTTTGAACAAAAAAAAAAAAAAAAGGAAAAGAAGAAAAGAGAGAGAAAGGAGAAAGAAAAAAAATGAGTTAATAAATGATTAGATGTTATTTTAGATCGATAAAGAAATATCGAGAGAAAAGATGATAGATAAATCTGTTTCTTGAAAAATATGCGTGAGTTGAGAATATCACACCTCTTCGTTCGACATCTGCTCCTCGAATGACGTAATCTGACGTATGTCAGAGTATAACGGATCCCCGTGCTCAGTGACGTCACTCAGAATGCCGGTACTCAGGTAACTACGGGGTCCAACAGGAAGGGGAGCGCCGCTATTCAACTTAGCTCACGTATTTATAAACAAACTCTCGAAGAGTCGTTGGAAGAGCCGTTCATTCATCCGTGATGTTTTTAAGCGATTATTTAATTTTATTCAACTTCGAATTGATTCATAAAACAAAATAATTGTAATTTTTCGCCAATGTTACGAAGAAAAGTGTCGAAGCAAAGTGAAGAAGAAAAATATCTCATTCGATCGGCATCCGCATTTTCTTATTTTTTTCTTTTTTTCTTTTTTCTTTCTCTTTGCTTTCTTTCTTTCTTTCTTTTTTTTTTTTTATTTTTTTTTACAAAGCACATTCCATTTGCGTATACTTCCATTAAATTCCACTTTATGGAAGCGCTTAACGAGGCTAGATAAAAATCTGGATGGACTATCTTTGGCCTAGTTGAAGGATGATGAGAAGATGAAGGAAGAAAGAGGAAGTTGTCCATACTGACTGAGGTCGTGGTCGTAGTCATGATAGTGGTCGTGATCGTGGTCGTGTTCGTGGTCGTAGTCATGGTCGTAATCGTGATCGTGGTCGTGTAACGTGAAGAAAACACGAAGACGAACGCGCGGAGTGGCTGCACGTTCGAACGTTCGTACGAAAGGGAATGCCGTTCGACAAAGCGCCGATCATCGTCGAAGAAGTAGTATACGGGCAAAAGAAAACGTATCGGACGAGCCTGTGTCTCTGCCTTTTCGAGAGACGCATGATCTTTCAAATAGGAAATCACGAGTGGAGGCAGTAAAGCAGGAATCTATGA
The DNA here is from genome assembly GCF_912470025.1 of Vespa velutina. Lineage (NCBI taxonomy): Eukaryota > Metazoa > Arthropoda > Insecta > Hymenoptera > Vespidae > Vespa > Vespa velutina. The sequence continues at coordinate 5,296,107 of NC_062189.1, read as the reverse complement.
GATTTTAATTGCCAGAACCTGATACATTTTCAAGAATTATTTCCACGTGCGCACAAACGTAGCCATTTAAAAGCCATAAGCGCGATCATTCCTAAGACAGTTCGTAAATAAAAAAGGATGATGCTGTATAGGGAAGAATACAAATAATTTATTTCCTATTCTACGAAAATCTATCCTACGTATCCGAGAATCGACCAATAAGATTTGATAAATATTTATAAGTTTTCTTTCTCTCTCTCTCTCTCCCTCTCTCTCTCTCTCTCTCTCTCTCTCTCTCTCTCTTATATCTCTCTTCTTCTCTTTCTCTTTGTCCGTCCCTTTCTCTACAAAGATCGACGAGCATATGTTTGAACGCCACGATCGATAAGCATTTAATTACTCTCGATTATTACTTAGTATTCACTACGATCGTCGGCGATCGTATTTCTTCTTTCCTTAGAGCGTGCACCCGTACGTTACTTGTCGCCCTCGTCAAAATCCCAATAGCCGGGCGTTTGAATAATACAAGAAGCGATATATTGAATATGGATGGGAGCCCTCGCGATGAAAGACAAAAGATAGCAGCGTTCGATGGATCGAACGGATTCGAGAAGAGAGAAGATCTTTCTTTCTATGTAGCTAAGTATACCCTTCTCTTTCTCTCTCTCTCTCTCTCATTCTCTCTTTCCTCTTCCCTTTCGTTGTTGCATTTCTACCTGTTGAGGGAGGCACATAAAACAAAAGAGAAGAAGAAACGAAAAAATGGACGGTCTGGTGGGCGTTTTACGAGGGACGCTTACGTTTTTTCTACCCAGCCTCGTATAATAATATAAACCGGGAGCTCGTTAATGCTCGTGCACGAGAAACATAATGCGTCTCTCTTCCCCTCTCTCTCTCTCTCTCTCTCTCTCTCTCTTTCTCTCATGCATCGACCATGCTAATAGTCCCTTCGTACAAACGACAACTTCGTGAAATAAGTCCACGTGAAGAGATTTTGCATTTATGCTCGTAGTGTAGTTCCACGCATTCGCAGGACACTCTCAAAACGCCCACGCCTCTTCCCTGTATGATGATTCACGGTAGAAGGCAACCTCCTCCTCCTCCTCCTCCTCCTCCTCCTCCTCCTCCTCTTCGACGATTCGAAAGCCTCTGCCCCTTTTATCTTTCTTTAACCATCGTATCGCACTAATGCCGTGCTTAGAAAATAGAATTTTTTTTTTTTTTTTTATGGACCACTCAAGAGGACCACGCGATCTAATAGAACGCGAGGATTTACGGCCAAAGCCGGCCGACTCATTTTTTTCGCAATTTTTTTTGTCGGGAATTCTAAACCGACGATAAAAAATCCGCGTTTCTATGCAATTAAACGAGCCCGCGGACGGCTCGCGGTAAATTCGATTCTTTATTAACAACCGGCGTTCTCGCCGTATCACCGCCGTTTACTCGCGAGCGACTAGTGAAATAATCTTTCAATAATTTCTACGAATTTAGATAGGCTTTTCGGAAATACCAAATGGAAAAGTAATCGAAACGGGGAACGTGCATCTTTGGTAATTAGAAACGTCGGGAATAGCTTTTCGAGGGTCTCTCGTAGGATTTAAGGGCGATTTAATCGCCTTAATATCGAGGACGAGAATATCGTGCGATTTCGAAGAAGAAAGACCTCCCATACACAAGTTGAATTCGTGCTCGTGAGTGTATAAAGAAACGTCCTGTATTCTCATTCGAAGGATTTCACGCGAGGATTATAGGAATTGGTGTGAGTGAGTCTGCGAGCGTGGGCGAAGGGAGAGAATAAAAAAAAAGAAAAAAGAAATGAAGAAGAACAATTACCTTGTATAGACGGACGGATTCTAAGATTCTCCTTTCTCTTTTTTTGGACTTCGTCAAGATTGGCTAGTTAGAAAAATTCTTTTAGCAAGATATCTCTCTCTCTCTCTCTCTCTCTCTCTCTCTCTCTCTTTCTCTTTCTATGTGAAAATAACCTCGCCTTTAATATCCTCATAATTTTTCGTAAGATCGTTGATTCGAGCTCGGACGAGTGTAACTCTCTTTGTAACGAGCTACGTTACCACGTCGTAATGTTCAAGTAATGGCGGCTCTTACTAGAACAATGGTGTTGCCGACACGACGCTCAAAACATCTTTGCTCGTGACGTTTTTTTCTTTCTCTTTTTAGTCGCGAGATTCAAAAATAAAGAAAGAGAGAGAACGAGAGAGAGAGAACGAGAGAGAGAGAACGAGAGAGAGAGAACGAGAGAGAGAGAGAAAGAGTATAAGATGGGTAAGAGAGGCCATTGTACGTAGCGATTTTCGCTGCCCACGCTAAGATGCTAAGTACAACCGCTGTGTCTTTTTCTCTTGGTCGTTAATGTAATGCGAAATCTGGTTCACTGAAGTTATACCATCGTAGAGGGTCTCGATAGCTCGCAATTAACATTACCTTCGTGAATCGCGACGATAATTCTCGACTGTTCCTTCCTCCGAAGTATACATTTCAAGTATAAAGAGGATATCGATTACCTCGAAATTTTATGGAAATTTTATAACATTCTCTCTTACCGTGGATGATTCTAATGATCGTTTACGTATTATATACGCCGAGGGAAAAGGTCGTTTTCGATCGTTCAACAAAATTTTCATATTTACGTACAGTCAATAATAAAAATGTTTGAATATTACAAAAAGAAATTAAATTATTCTTTAATTTTTTTTTCTTTCTTCTTTTTCTTTTTCTTTATTTTTTTTTTTTTTTCTTTTTAACTTAAAGGAAATTTAATCAAATCATTGAATAAACTTAAAGAAATTCTTTATATGAAATTCTTACGAGGGTGATCATTAGACCGATGTCATAGACCCCAATGTACAATGGGAGGTACAATCCAGGTGTTCGGAAAATCCATTGAAATCTCAAATGTGATTAGAAGTAAAACGGTAGGGTATAAACTGTATTCCCAGATAAATTCCATTCCTCCATTACGAAGAATCGTAAGACAGCGTAGTAATCGCGTATCTCACGTCAATAATAACGAGGGTGTGTTAGCGTGAAAAAGAGAGAAAAAAAAAATAATATACGCACACCTTTCCTTCGTATGTCGTACGTTTGTTTATTTCGCGACGATCATTGCAGCTTGCACACATTCCCACACATCTTCACCCTCTTCTTGAGAAAGTTTTTATAGGGAGAAAAGGAAAAAGAGGGGAAGGAGAAGGACTATTACACACCCCATGTGGGAGTGCATGTTCAACGACGTTCCTTGACAATACTACTACTACTACGACTCTCTCTCTCTCTCATCTCGTTGTAAATTTCATTCGACACCCTTCTTTGCTCGTAGCAATCCAAAAAGACTATATTTATCTCGTAATTTGTAAATTCAAATAACCGAACATTGATTCGATACGATAGATATCTCGATAATTCTTAACATTGTTGTTTAACAAATAGTAAAGTACATGGCAAAAAAAAAAAAAAGAAAAAAAAACAGAAAAATGACTTATCCTGAATAAAATCATTGCTGTTTAATTTCAATTTTCTCTGCTCTATAAGTATACCTATCAAACCGGTCTACTAGAACGTTTAGTATAGAGTAAAAAAATAAATAAATAAATAAACGCGTACACGAGGTTTAAGTCGAACTGTCAAAATTTTGGCGGGAAAGTACTCCCTCGTAGACCGTCTACACCTGGTACCAAGTTCTTCCTATTGTTCGTAGATCGGTACGATGACGTAACCGCAAGTGTATAACGGGTAAGCATGACGTAAAGGGTCTCAATACCGGTGTCTCTCTTTGGCGGGAAGACGTAAGGTGGCCCGCTTTAAGGTGCGCCTGCGCAGCTTGCGTGATTCCCACAGAAGAGAAGGACGCATGTTTCTAGCTTTTCCCCCTCGTTAATAACTCCCGCCTTACAATGGAGGAGACTTCTTCGGCTTGCAAGAAGAAGGGGAAGAATGTTAGGGGATGCCAACGACTGGATAAAGAGAGCCAGTTACCACCTGGAGGTATAGCTAACGTCAACGTGGGAGCTCGTACATCTATCCCACCCTAACATTCAACCTTATAAGATTCGCGATCCTCGCTAATCTCCTTACAAACAAAATTTCAATGGTTAAAAAAAAAAAAAAATCCGTTTAAAATACGTACACCAGTAATGTATTGATGTTTAATTAAAAAAAAAAAAAAAAACAAAAAAAAAGAAAAAAAAAAAGGACACATTGAAATCGAATAAAATCTTTGAATAAAAGTAAAAAAAGAAGACAAAAAAGAAAAAGAGAGAAAAGAAACGGAAAGAAAGATAGATGAAAAGTTTGTCAGAAAAATGATCGGTACCCAATCTACGTCGTATTTTTCAAGATTGATGTCAGAGACATTCTAGAGTAGGAGATAAAGAATCGTAACTAATATTTCAATCTTACGGCTAACAAAAACGTATTTGGCAGACTTTCGATCGTCGGAGGTCAGAGCATTCTGACTCATCCCGCGATCCTTATCGATCCTGACGGGTTCTCGTTGCACGAGGAAAGGTATCCGAGGAGAGTCAACTCTAAAAGATAAGTCACTGCATGTCTAAGCGTCGGACGATTATCGTCCTATTCGATCGAGTTCGATTATCTGCAATTCAAAACGTCACGAAGACGACGACGCCAAACGACGATAGCTCCTGTAAAACAACAGATCGCATTCGTTTTTACTCGGCCATTCTGATATTACATTCGTTGGCGAACCATGCAAATGATCTCTTTTTTTATTTTCTTATTTCCTTTCTTCTTCTACTTCTTCTTCTCCTTCTTCTTCTCCTTTTCCTTTTTTTTTTCTTCTTCTTTTTTTTTTTTTTTTTTTTTTTCTCCATTTCTTTGTTTTACAATTAAATACCACTCAGAGTGTTCGCGTCATGCCTACTACGCGTATAGTACAAACGAGAAATTAATTTAATACGAAGAATGTGCTAGTGTATAATATCAATATACATACGTCTGTACGTTTTATGAAATGTTAATCGTATCGAATCGTGAGCGAACACACGTGTTGCAATGCGTGTAATTATCCCTTCGATTCACGGCCTCATAATCGTATTGCTTCGCAATAACGACGTTTAGAAAACAAGTAATTAAAGATGTAGAGAAATGCAAAAGACTCATGGTGGTACGGGCCGAGGGCGGTCGTGGGAAAGGAGTGAAATAAAGAGTAGAGGGATTTTCGAAAGAGGATATCGAGGAACTTTCTTTTCTTCATACGAGGGTGCAAAACGTAGAGCTACTATATTAGGACCCTCAGGGTCAAACCCTTTCCTCTCTACTCGCAGGACCCTTTCGAGACGTGGACGTCTCTAATTTGCATGCCCAACTAACGCACAATCGCTCTCTCTCTCTCTCTCTCTCTCTCTCTCTCTCTCTCTCTCTCTTTCTTTTTCTCTTCCTTTAGCACATATGTATTTTCCACCTTCTCCTCCTCTTCTCGACGGCAAATAAACGACAAGTAAACGTGACGTGACGTCACTGCCGTGCAAGGAGCGGCCAGAAACAGCTGCTTGCGATTTCTCACGCGTCCAAAAGCCATCGCGAGACAATTGAACTTGATTCCGGTTCGCCTGGGGTGCCTAAGGCAAAGTGTACGAGGGAAGAAGAAAGACGAGAAGAAGAAGGACCCGCTCGTAGGAGCCAACAGAGAGCACCTTCCTATTACTAACACGGTAAGATACCACAGAAAGAGACTCTCGCTTCCGGAAAAAATCGATAGGCAGGTAACTGTCGATTTAATGAAAATTTAAGAGTATACAAAAATGGATTCGATGGACGAATCGAATTTTCAACTGATTTCAAATTTTTCATCCTATATATTCTGATGGAAATTATTCGCTTGACTCGACAAAAATATATTTATTAATAAAATGACATATTTATATGATATTTCTTATCATATATAAAAATAACTGTTTAAACTTGTTAATATACGTTAATAACGTTAGTTATTTCTCTCTCTCTCTCTCTCTCTCTCTCTCTCTCTCTCTCTTTCTCTAAGCTTCTATCCAAATCGTTCTTACTAGATCAAGGATCTGGATCCTAATCGAACAACGCCGACAACGACGACGACGGACGTTTATCGATTCCAAACGATCTCCAGACGATTCGGCAATTCGGTCTCATATTCAGAGCGGAGGTCCTTGCATCCTGATCCCGCTTCTTCGCTCGACCAGATATCCTGAGGTAATATGCATTCGGCGGACGGCCAAATGAATTATGCAGAATCCCGAGGACCCGATCCGCAGTCTTTCTTTATGCATCGATATCTCTCTTTCTCCTCTCGCATTTCTTTTCTCTCGGGTTCCGATCGTTCCTCCTGACCTAAAACCTACGAACACCTAGACGTCAATTCTGAGAAGAATCTTTCTTAGGGATTAGTGGTTAAGTGGGGAGAGGAGGGGGCGGAGGAAATAATATAAAAACGTATCTGAAAGAGCAATCAAGTATAATTATATAAATTATAGCGATACCTATTTTCTAAGATATCATGATTTTCTCAAGTCATGATCTTTGATATTAAATCGATGAATCACAACGCACTGTCACGTATGCATGATTAAATTCAGCATGCATGATAAAAGGATAATATTTCTTAACGGAGAATATTTCTATAAATTGATCGAATCTTTTGATACGAATTTTTATTCGACTTTCTGTGAGAGACAATGAAAATAGTTTAGAAAACGATAGGTAAAAAGGATACGGAGGGACGTGTTGCTATGCGAATGTAGGTCCCAGTTAGAGATACATAGAAGTTGCACTCGTACCGTTTGCAAATCTATATTCATTTATTCGGCGTTAGCGATCGACGCAGTTTGATTTCCGTAAGCAATGTAAATTCGAAGCAGCGTCGCGTAAGCCGCCTTTGCAATTGCCTCCCACTCCTCCTCCTCCTCCTCCTATTTTTCCTTCTCCTCCTTCTCCTCCTTCTCTACCGTCCCTTCTTTTACTCTTTCTCTCGTTCATCGTACGTACTTCGTCGAACGGTGGTTTTACATCGTCGAAATCGCCGTTGACGCGACTAGAAAACGAAAAGCACGAGAAGGCAACCGAGTCGAACGTTGCTCGAGCACCGGTGATCGATCGATCCATCAAGATCGACAAACCGTTTACCGTGCTGAAAGAAAAGGCACGAGGTGAAGTGCCCCGTGCACGTGAGTATTAAGTTGCAACGCGGCCTCCGCGTTACCGCAATCTGAAAAGGCTTAATTGCTCCTGGGATCGACGACGAGACACAGCTAAGGCTTAAGTCGATCTCGTTCTAGCCTTACCGATAGATCGCCCTTCGATTTTTCTTCTTTTCATCGTATAGGTGATATATATATCGAATACCACTACTTTTTCCAACCCTATGTTACGATACTCGACTTTAATTTATGTTCCCTTTCACGCTCTCTCTCTCTCTCTCTCTCTCTCTCTCTCTCTCTCTCTCTCTCTCTCTATCTCTATCTCTATCTTTCACTCTATTTCTTTAATCGTTTATGGGAAAATGTTGAGATCTGAATTTTCTTCAAATGATAGAAATAAAATGAAAGAGTAAACATTTCTATATTTCCATTTCTGTTCTATATAGGTAAACTTTCATGGATAAAGTCAAGACAGAATCAAGGACCTATTTTGACTAGCAGATGAGCCAGACGTCTATCGAATTCAATGAGAAACTTTGCGACCCAAAGTCCCCGAAAACATCTGGCAATAGATAGTCCGAAACATCGATCATTATCAATGAACCGACGAGACTCGACCACACAGCTATGTACGTAAATATCAAGTAAATCCACCTTTCGAATTTGAAACCCACCTTTCGAATTTGAAACCCACCTTTCGATATTTTATTTTTATCGAAGGAATAAATAAAAAGAGAGAGAGAGAGAGAGAGAGAGAGATATCTCGTTTCGCAAAATGACATACCTAACTACAGCTATAACTATTTATATCTCGAGCTCGCGAATATGTTACAAAGTATGCCGAAAAAGATTGGAATACTAATGGGACGGTCGATTAATTTTCTGATGCTCTTGCGCTTCAGGTGGGTCCGGATTCGCGCGAGATTTTCACTTGGGCTCTTTGACGCGCCTTATCCTGTTTCTCTCTCTTTCTCTCTTTCACTTGGCCGTAGCCGTTAATGAAACGTCCAATTGTCACGACGCTGATTAATTGTAGGTCTATCGCCGGGGCGAGATCTCGCTTTAATTTAATTGCTATCATCGGGGTCCGTAGGAGGCCCGCTTTCAGACTTTTCTCTTTCTCATCTTCGATCCTCTCAGTTACCAATGTACATATATATTTGTATGGATGTGTATGTTAGTATGTCTGTACTCAACTCTTCGTGACGCGTTAGTTAATTAACTGAGGAAGTAACGAACTTTACTGCTTCTTACTTGTACATCGTCGTAAAGGAATTTGGATTCAAAAGTTTGCGACGGCCATAGGTCAACAAACGGAATTTTGTTCTCTTCCTTCTTGCAAAAAGGTTCCCCTCAAAGTCTAATTATTAGTCATTCTGTGGTCAGAGAATATATAGGTACCTGGACTTATATCTCAAGCCAACCGAGACCAAGAAAGATTCTATGTTATTTCTGTTGATTACATTCATTATCGAATTTAAAGTTGGTAGACCCCCTTATTTAAAAGAAACTTCGAACGTTTGCTTGCTTTATTACGGTAGGAATGAAAAACGATATTCTAAAAATTAATCGTATAATATTTCAATAATTTTCTTGACAAATAAACTTACAAAAATATCTAAATTTCTTAATTAAATAAATTAAAATATCAATGAGTGTCGAGAATAATTACTTTTGGCATACCACTTTCCACTTACTGATATCGCAATCCTATTGCTCTGTGTTAGTGTGAACGCAGCTCTAAATATACTATCTCTTATCTTTCATTAGCGTTACGCCCACGCACGATACGCTCAATCGTGTGTGAATGTAATCACAGAACGTAGTATGAAAAATATTCCAGTCGCCGAAAATCTCGTAAGCTTATTTATCGGTGTAAGCTGTAAAAAAGATGCCTTGAAAAGAGATACGAACGTGAGAATCGTCTAGAAAAAAAAAAAAGAAAAATAATAATAATAATAATAATAATAATAATAATAATAATAATAATAAAGAAAAGAAAAAGATCCGAAAAGAAAGAAACTCGAGATACTTATTCGTATTTATATGATCAAATACGATCAGCTTAGATAGAGATCATCGAAATAAATACAAAATATTAATTAAAAACTACTACCTACGTATTATTATATATCTGGAAATTTTCTCCAAAGTCTTTTCTCCAAAGTATCTTACTTATAGATTAAATCAATTCGTCGATTGGAAATACTCGGATAAATTTTCAAGGCGAGACGATACTACGCGTTGAAACGTTTCGCGTGGCAAACGGATTGCCGCTCGGAGATTGTCGCATTGGCCATGGCGATGGGATCAATTGCGATCAATTGTCGATGTTCCCGTTCCCTCCGCCAAAGTGGGTGGCTCACTTGGAAAAGAAAACGTGACGAAAGCACTGCGTGCTTTGACAAGGTCCAATAAATTATCTGAAAGAACGTACGACGATTAACAAAGGCAAATCTTTATGATCGAACTGAACGATTACATTTTCTTCGTGGCATCGAAGAGAACGTTTATCATTACGTAAATGTTATCGAGGGGAGAAAAAAATAACAAGTTCGAAGATAGACATACACACATATACGTATAACGTGTTATAACTACGTATGTATATGTATGTTGTTAAAAGAAAATATGGTTTTTATACGACGATATCGAGACGAAGACGATTTCAAAAAGTCCGCGGTCAATGAATGAACGAGCCAGACGCCCACACGAATATCCAAAGCAAATAACGATAATACAACGTTATCGTGGCTTATTTATAAATCGTTCGAGAAATATTCGCTTCGATGCCACCACGACTTTTTTCCTTTTCATGCGAGTGTCTTTCTCGAGGACGTTTCAAGTCACCCGATCGAATCTTTCGATATAAACATAAACACGTATACCAACGTACACATATATCTACATATATGTATATGTACATTATTTCACCGATCTCGAAACTATCATCGGAAGAGAGACTTACGTAAGAGAGACGTTCGCGGACCGCGATCATCCGTCATTTAACGCAAGAATTGTGCCGGAGTAACCGTGACACAAAGAAAAAGAGAAAAAAGAGGAAACATTCGAACCAATATCAAACCGGTTCGCACCTCTCGCCGATTATACGTACGTCGTGACGTATAATCACGGAATGGCGATCTGCGAAAGTAGTCTCGCGCACCACGCCATTGTCGCCTTTCCTTCCAAGATATATGGTAATCGAACAGGTTGCTCGACGAGCACGACCACGACAACGACAACGACGACAACGACGACAACGACGACTTCGACGACGACGGCGACGGCGACGTGGTGCCGAGAACGACGTGGATCCTCCAAAATAAAAGTCCTACCTGTATGCCAAGAAATCGAATCCCTCGTTTTTCTAAAAGAAAAAAAAAAACAAACAAACAAACAAACAAACAAACAAAAAAAGAAAAGAAAGAACAAATAAAAAAGAAATATCATCGGCGTACACGACAAGATGAAAAAGAGGAAAGAAGGAAGGAATGAATGAATGAATGAATGAAGAAAGGAAAGAAGGAAAGAAATCGCTAAGATGGAGCCTGGTGGTATCCTCCGAATCAATTACCACCCGTAATATACCAGTGATTAACATATTATATTTACGTAGGTATAATTAATCGAGATCTGAGTAAGGATTTAAATAAAGAGAAGAAAGAGAGAGAGAGAGAGAGAGAGAGAGAGAGAGAGAAAAGGCAAATGAAAGGGAGGAGAATGTTGTTCATCTCGTCTCTTCGTTTTTCGTTTCGAAGGAAATCTTCCCGTCGTCTTCTCTCTCTCTCTCTCTCTCTCTCTCTCTCTCTCTCTCTCTCTCTCTTTCTCTCTTTTTATCCTTTAAGAGACAGTCTCCTTTATACGATCCTCCTAATTATTATCGAAGGACTTGTGCGTGGGCTCTGCGAACGGCTCTCGATATATCGACAGGGACGAAGCTCGATATACTGCTGCCCTGGCCACTATCGATACATTAATTAAAACATCGCTGCTCGGTCGAGTCTGACAGCGCGCTCACGCCCAGCTTCGATCAACTCAATATAATGTATAATATTTTTTTTCTTTCTCTTTCTTTTCCTCTCTCTCTCTCTTTCTCTCCCCCTTTCTCTCTCTCTCTCTCTCTCTCTCTCTCTCTCTCTTTCTCTCTTATCTATCTATCTTCTGTCTCGCACTTTAAACCTTCCTCCTACCAATTTTTCTCAAGCTCGTATTTTGGATTCTACAACTCGTGTTCGATGATCATACCTATCGGTCATGCAAATTAATCCTCCTAGCGTTACACCGATAACTTGTTATCCGTGAACATTCGAAAAACGTCCGTTTAATATTACAAAACGTGATCCGGATAGTGGAAGAGGTAAGGATAGAGAAAAAGAAGGATTATTTGAAGGATCGAAAGTAAACATGCTTCCTTTCGTGTTATTTGCGGTTTGTCGCGCGTACCAATATATACGAATGGATTAAATTACAAATGAAAAGGTATATTAAATTACGAGTGTTCTTCATGAAAGGTTAAAAAGTTACGATGTATAAAAATGTTATAATCAAAAATAAAATAACGTGCTAGGGGTACGACAATTGGAACGTCCTTTCATATACCTGTATAACTATACGTAAAATAACACATAGAAACCATTCTTCCTTTATCGTTCTCGAAAAGAAACACACGGTAGGGAATAAATTCTAACTTCCCTTTCGTATTTCTACTACCACCGGGGGTTTACGTACGTGACGAGTCAGAACGTAGAAAGAGCGATAGAAAGAGTATGAAAGAGAGAAAGAGAAAGGGAAGAGGGATGTTACCGTTTCTCTCTCATCGAAAGGGGGGTTGCTTTCGAATGGGAGGAGTCCATTGGGGAGAGCAGTGAGTTGTTCAGGAGGAGGAGGAGGTGATGGAATCACGGCGTGGGAACCAGGAGGGAGGAGAGAACTCTCACTCTCACATTCTCTCTCTCTCTCTCTCTCTCTCTCTCTCTTTCTCTCTCTCCTTCTCTCTTTCTTTTTTTCTTTTTAGTTCTCCCTTCGCTCAGGGGGTTGAATTTTGCGACGTAGTTCAGCTTAAATCACGCGTAGTCCTCAACCGCGTACAGAACCAGTGACAAGCATGAACGAACGAGCACGTACGACTTACGTATTCTTTCTTTACTCTCTTTCTCTTTCTCTCTCTCTCTTTCTCTCGTTCTTTTTCACTTTTTTTTTTGTCAACGATCGCACGATCGATCATGCGGGCACAAACCGAACCGATGAGCTTAGATCTTGTCATCTTCACATGAATTATCGACTCGATCTGAGAATTCATAATGTTCGTCAAGTCGCAGCTTTTGAACTGATAAGTTCACGATGGCACCACACATATTAGAACCCTGTCATTTTTTCTCTCTTTAAAACAAAACAAAAAAAAAACAAAAAAAAACAAAAACGAAAAGAAATATCTATTTAAAAGGAGAAACAACATTAATAATAATCGTTAATAATAATGAAACATATGCAATCCAGAAGTTTCTTATTTTCTACACGTATGAAATATTACTTATAGAGATTTATAATTAAAATCTACCACGCTAGAGCTTACCCGAGTTCTCTCTTTTTCTCTCTGACAGTGAATTTCCCGCGTAACTACTTTCGGAACAAGGTGGATTAATCGGGAAGCAGGATTCTGAAATAACGACGGAACGAACGAGAGTGAGTGAGAGAGAAAAATTAAGAGAGAAAGAGAAAAAAAGGAAAGAGATAGATAGACAGAGAGAGAGAGAGAGAGAGAGAGAGAGAGAGAGAGAGAGAAAGAAAAAGAGAGAGGGAGACAGAAAATGAGAGAAAGGGAGAGAGAAAATGAAAGAGAGAAAAAGAGAGAGAAAGAGAGAGAGAAAATGAGAGAAAGAGAGAGAGGGATAGAGAAACGAGGGGAGGTCATCCCCTCTCCGTCCAACGCGTTCTCCCCCCTCCCATGGGGCCTCGTGTCGCGTGTCCCACCTCCCACTCCTCCTACCGCGCTAAGCCACGGGTCGAGTGCGCGCGCGCTCGCTCGCTCTCTTGCTCCCTCTCGTACTAATACTATCCTCAAAGGGAAAAAGACGTACCGACCAATATCCACGCTCCCTCGTCCAATAGTAACTGTGTATGCGCGTATTTATATATGTATGTATATATATACACACACATATATATATATATGTAACTGTGTACGTGAGTGTCGAGTGCGGTGGCGGCCGGTTGCAGCAGCAACGATGGTACGAGAGAGAAAGAAGAGAAACTTCGTTGAATGAAGAAGAGAAAGAGGGAGCTACCAACGCGTCGAGGGTGGATGGAGGGGGTAGAAGAGGGAGAGGGAGCACGAGGTGTACGTGCAGGAGGTGCACTCACGCACGCATTCACGCACGCACGCGTGTGCTTCGCACGACCAGAAACAGAGAGAGAGAAAGAAAGAAAGAAAGAGAGAGAGAGAGACAGAGAGAGAGAGAGAGAGAGGGACGAAGAGAAGCTTCGGAAGAGAGGACACGAGAGAAGAGACGAAGGAGAGAGAGGTGACTCTCCTCGGGGCCTTAGTCGCCGACTGTCCGCTACTACGCGCGGTGTTACACCATCATCGACCAAGTATCCTTTTCTCCTTTTTTTTTCTCTCTTTTCCTTCTTATTACTCTTTTTTTCCTACTCTTCTTCGTCTCTTCCTCCTTTGGACAAGCTTCCTCCTACGAACGTTTTCGCGTCTTTCTCTCTCTCTCTCTCTCTCTCTCTCTCTCTACCTATCTATCTCCCTCTTTCTCTCTCTCTCTCTCTCTCTCTCTCTCTCTCTCTCACTCTTTCACTCACTCCTTCTTCTTCTTTTTCTTCCCTTGGAAGAACGTCTCGCATTGATACAACACACAACCAATACATATATCTTTCCCTCTCTCTCTCTCTCTCTCTCTCTCTCTCTCTCTCTCTCTCTCTCTCTCTGAACGTACTCACACCTGTTGCTGCTGTGCTTGCTTCCGTTTTCTGCTCACCGTCGAAGGAGTCACTCGTTTTCGCCGAAGGAGTTTCGGCGCGAAAGTCGACGATCCGCTCGATGATATCATCCACCACGTGCTCGCGACACGCTACGAGTTACTACTACTAATCGGAAATATGTATTTCCGACGTTTATAACGAAGTTACTTTTGGATTTTTTCAATCTAGATCCAGTCTCGATATCGATCCAGTGACAATTTTTTGGAAGTATAAACTCTGACCTTGTGAACTGTTTATATTAAACTTATTTACCTTGAGTGTTTTATTCGTTCTTTATTATGTCGACGAACGTGAAAACACAGTGGATTAAACTTTGTGACAGATATATTATCTTAAATCTCGACAATGAAAATCCGATTATATGAAGGAATCCTGTGAAAAAGATTACGGAAATCAATAACTTGGCGTTATTTATGATACTTCGTTCGTCGCCACGATTGAACGACCGTCGACTAGTAAGATCACGCTGCCGTCTGCGCAGAAGGTGAGTATCTTTCCAAGTTTTTTTTTTTAATAAACTTCTTCGAATCAATTAATAATACGTAACGATCATCGTTCGTTCTATAACGTCAATCTAAATAATAGAAATCTTTTATAAAGTTCTCGGCTAACGAGAGATATTAAATGCGAATTTATTAACACTCAATTTACCGTTGACACACGTAACGAAGAGAAATTTCGTAGGAAAAATTTCAAATGCATGAAAAGCTCATTTGTAGAAGAACAAGATTAAAAAAAAAAAAAAAAAAAAAAAAAGAAGAAGAAGAAAAAAGGAAAAAAAAAAAAGGAAAAAAGGATAAAAACGTTTAAACGAACGTCGTTCATCGCGCATAACTCGACGCATAAATGACGTTAAGTATGTACGCTTATGTATTCGAGATATCCGTGAAAGTTAGAGCGCTAATTGCTTTAAGTAAGGGGGCGCAATGTCGATTTAACGAGTGAAGACATCATTAAGAGAAACGGTTGTCCTCGCTTATCGAGAATCGTTTACCACGGGCATTGGAGTCTCGTCGGAACGATCTATCTCGCTCTCCATCGCTGTATTTATTAACCTTTCCACCGTTGACAATTAAATCACGCTTTGTTCTATTCCATTTCTCAACGACATGGCTCGTGCGCGTACACTTCGGCGAACAACGAATCGGCGTAAAGCTGTCGAGCATAGATAAGACCGTTAACTTTACGATATATCCACTCTCTCTCGAAATACATTCACTCGGGGTATAACTTTCGAATGTTCTTTCTGTGCATCATGGTTCATCGAAATACATACATACATACATACATACATACATACATATATACATATATACATATACATATATACATACATACATACATACATACATACATATATACATACATTTATATATATATATATATATATATATATATATATATATATATATATATGTATATATGTATATTTATTTATAGTGCGTAGCGAGAAAATTACTTATACATAGATAAGAACATATAAGTATACGTTGAAAGGAAAGTTTGCTCCCTTAACGAATAACGATAAAGTAAAACGATAGGATCGCCAAACGATAATTGATATCGTCTAGCGTAATCGATGATAAAAGCCAGAACTTGGGGGGTACGAATCGATGATCATACGAAGTTTCGAACGGCATTGAACTACCGTTTAAGCTCCTCGTAAAGTCGTATTAACGTGGCGTTAGAAGAGCGCGTGTATCACAGTGGGGATAAAATACGAGCGATTTCGCGAGGAAGGAAAGCATCTCCGTAGGAGAAGGGTATAGTGGACTGATCGGGAACGATCGAGTTTCCTAGCTCTCTCTCTCTCTCTCTCTCTCTCTCTCTCTCTCTCTCTCTCTCTCTCTTTCTCTCCTTCTCTCGCCCGTTCTCCGTTGGTACGTCGAGAAAGAGCAACTGTGTAAATCACGGGCGAGTATGCGGAATAGAAAAAACCGAGAGGTGAGATAATGGCAGCACAAAGGAGATAGGAGTGATACGAGAAACGCATAATAATAGTACTTTCATAATTCACACGCAAGTGATTCAGTCACCTTCTTACGTAACACATTGCGTGCGCGCAAACGTCCTAAGAAACGAACTCGAGCGAGCTGTCTGCTTTCTTGATATACCTTCATACATACGTTTACTTTTACGATTATACGTATAGTCGAACGTCTAAGAGGAGATGATATAAATTTTCATATTTTATTATCAGGATCGAGCTTGAAATCGGTGAAAATTCTTCTCCGTAATGGGATAAAATAAGGTAAACGCTTTCTCCCGAAACTTTTCAACTCTGACATTATTATCCTTCCCGACTTTTTTCCATAATTATATTCGATGATCCATCGATTCGATAAAACGGTCGGACAATACAGGAATATTTGATCTGCGCGAGTACGGTTAGAATATAACAAGTAGAAAAACGTTTTCACAAGTCGGTTACTCACTCTCCCGTAGCTGGCCCAAAGAAATTCTTGACCTCGCTTCGCTCGGTAACACTCTAACCCCAGTTGGATATTCCGATTGCATAGCAAATAGTAGCCAATGTACCGGTCCCTTGCATTCGTTATATCGTTTTATGCACAACCTCTATAATCGTCTGTTCCGAGCCGTTCATTGAAACGCTACTGCACGAGCACAAAGCATACGGTTTTCAGTTTTAACATGTGCAGATACCAACTCAGTGATACTGGTTCCTGGATATTCGTCGTCCGATCACGTAGAGTAAAAAAAGATACGTCGTACGATTAGATAAATTTTCTTGGCCCAGTTAGAGAAAGATTAGATGAACTATGGTATCCATTTTATTTCGATTACTTTTTTTTCTATTCGTTCGTTATTGACAATGCGGATATAGATAAGACGATTGAAATTTGCCCGATGGAAGGCAATGAATTCTTCCAAAGACTCGGGCACTTGTCTCGCGAAGAAGAAGAAGAAGAAGAAGAAGAAGAAGAAGAAGAAGAAGAAGAAGAAGAAGAAGAAGTAGAAGAAGTAGTAGAAGAAGAAGTAGAAGTAGAAGTAGAAGAAAAAAAAGAAGAAAATAGAAAGTGATCCATCGACGGGGAGGTTCACTTCAAAGAATCCGCGTTTGCAGTACGTCGTCGCTTGTATAAAAGGAAGAGAAAGAGTTGCGATAGCGTCTAGTAACAGACTCACCGCCGCATAGAAATTCACCATAGACGACGATATCGGCGGAACCACGAGCTTGGTATACCGGTAGCATAGCAACTAGTGGCTGGATGTTCCCGACCTTATGTACACGCCATATATCACCACACGTATACCTCTCGCGTGCCCGAACTCGTTCGTCGAAACACACCTATACACGTAGGTATTATTTCCTAGTAAGAACCTATATTCGTGACAGAAAAGAAGTTACGTGTAGGTGTATAAATATACGTAGGTACGTGGTGGCCCCTAGAACTGAGAGAGGAGACAGATGCGTAGTGCGCACGCATTTGCGTACTCGACACGCGAGCCAGCACCTCTTTTTTCTTTTCTCTCTCCTTTGCACGATCCTTACAAGAGAGAGAGAGAGAGAGAGAGAGAGAGAGAGAGAGAGAGAGAGAGAGAGAGAGAGAAAGAAAGAAAAAGAAAAAGCCTAGGGCGACGTCGAGACAATCGTAGGGTTGGCACGCTTAACAACCGTTTCTTTACCATGTACTAACGCATTACTTTCGAGCAACTCGTTCGAACGACTTCAAATAAAAAGAAAAAAAAAAAAGAAGAGAATAAAAAAAAAAAAAACAAGAAAGTTCACGTTTACTCCATCTATACTTTATGAAACAAGCGAAAAAAAGTTATATAATATTTGTAAATCTATTTAAGTCTATAAAATTTATTATTGTTTAAATGTAATAATCTTGTATAAAAGTTCGAACGTGTCTCATCAAAGATTTAGCGATCTTTCTGATAGATCGCAAAATAGATCATCACCGGAAAGGAAGTCATTCGAGCACGTGCGCTAAGAAGGGAGAGTCGCTGCTAATTCGATCTTCCAACGAGCAGCTGTTCTTCTCTCAAACTACCGTCGGTAAAAAGAAACGCGAGAAGTTAGAAGAAGCGATCCTAGTCGCGAGCCGTAAGTTAGCGAATACATATGAACAGACAGGCAGACAGACAAACGCAGGAGAATCTGAAGAAAAAGAAAGAAGGGTCTTTCTGGCTTTTGGTCGAAAGATTACGACGGTGGTAGCACGTGCCCCATTCAAGACTGGAAGGGGAGCCAGCACCACCCTCGTAACTTAAACTAAGCTAATCCTACCTCCTTACCAAAGCTATTCAAGGCATGACGAGGCAAGCTCCTTTGTAGTCCGCCTTGGATCAGAGTCCTCGTCGATTCAACAGCTTCTTTCCTTCTCTTTTTCATTACGACCACCCTCTGTTCTCTCTCTCTCTCTCTTTCTCTATCTCTCTTACTTTTTCTTTCTTTCTTCTTCTCTTCATTCGTTCTCACTTTTTTATCACTCCATCCATCAGGAAGCTGCAACGTTCGCCCTACCTTTTAATTCCCTTGCTTTTCGACTTGGAGACTACCGATTGGAACGGATTAAAGAGAGAAAAGGAGAAAGAGAGAGAAAGAGAGAGAGAGAAAGAGAGAGAGAAGATCGTAATAAACAGAAAGATTAGGAATACTCAAACGTTATTATCGTACTTACTTTAAACTCGTTTCTCGTCTATGAGCATGAGAAATGACTTTGAAATTGGATCGGAATGGAAAAATGTTGAGAGCAACGGATAGAATGTAACGTTGTAACACGCGTGAGCAAGGGCTACCGTGGAGAGATAGAAATCATAACCAGCTCGTATTCCTATCCATATCCTCTTTCCTCTATGAAAGCTGGTAGGAAAATGTGGAAAAAGAAAATGAAAAAAAAAAAAAAAAAGAAAAAAGAAAGAAAAGAAGTAAAAGAAAAAAAGAAACAAAATCAAGAAAAGATGTAAGAAGGGAGACACGAGTGGCTCGTGTAGGTAGGCATCGATTTGTTAGCGTGGCTGGACACGCCGAGCAAACGATCGTCGCGTGCGTGTAGCTACTCGCGTTTGGCTTGCCTACAATAAATCAGAAGAAGTTTAGGATAGTTAGAACGTTTACACGCCCTTCGGATCCCAACGGGATTCCATTTACGAACGTCGCAAAGGATCGATTTTTGCGGGCGTCTTCTTCTTTGACTCATCGTGCGCTACGACATTAAGGAGACCCTACCGAAGGAAAAGGTCTTGAGAAAAAAGGACCACCCGTCGATTCTGTTTGGTCCATTTAAGACAGGACACAATAGTAACACGCCTTGAAATCGCTATGGACACCACCGTCAGCGTGTTACTGACCATTGTCCTCCATTCTGAGATATAACCATAAAAACCGTTGGGTGTCCTTGATTCTGAAGGAAGTTAGCCAATATTTAACGAACGTGCGGATTCAGGATAAGTTCAGGCATGTGATGATCTTAATTTTCTTCGATAACATAATTAATTTAATTAATTGTTGCGACGGTAATTCGAAGAAATGAAATATTCTCGAAAATGGATATTCGAGATAATGATCGTTATTCAAATACCTTCACTAACAAATTACTTCCTTCTTCTTTTTCTTTTTTTTTTTTTTTCGTTTCTTTTTTTCTTTTTTTTTCTAAGGGCTAGAGAGATGCAAGACAAGCGAATGTTCCTGAAACATTTTGCGTCGGTGCCGTTGAATGGAAGGCACTCGCGGCGCAGAACTACCGAAGAGGTGCCGCAGGCAGTGTATAGTAACAAGGCTTTATTATGGGTAGCGAAATTAAAGTGTAACGTGCAATTACGCGTCAATTCTGTCAACATACTTCGTAACGCCGTAGGACGCCTTCCATTCGTTCGGCCTAAAAGCGTCATTTACGTGATACGCGTCACCGCGAATCACAATGAGCGTCACGTTGCAATTCTTTTCTATAGACTTACGTGCATATATATATATATATATATATATATATATATATATATATATATATATATATTCGTAGAACATATGTTTCTACATTCACATCGTGCAAGACGGCTAACTAAAGTAAGTGTAGGTACACTCGGTGCAATAATTTTCTCGTTCTTATAAATTTATATCAATCCTTAATATATTCGCGAAACTTATGAAATATCGATATAATCTTGATTATCGTAAGATTAAGGATATAATTTAAAAAGTCATAAACCATTGGACGACCCTTTAAAATACACCTCGACGTCTCTTGATACATGAACCAGATACAGTAGACGGACATCGATCGTCTTCACTGTGAAGGAAGACGACCTGCTTTCGGTCTGGTTATTGCGCCCTAATACGGAAAGAACAAATTGAGAGAGTAAAGACTACAACGCACCCCCTGCAGCTTTGCCTTGCTCCCGCGCCATTGTGTATCATGGGTAGAAGCGTATGACAAAGAATGTGAGAAAGAGAGAGAGAGAGAGAAAGAGAGAAAATGAGAGAAAGAGAAAGAATCTGAAAGGTACATACGGCAATGCACCCACGTATAAACACATACATACGTTCTCACACATTTCGTGTGGGGAAGCAAGCTGCAACAAGCAAACTTCGTCATAACGGTCGAGACGACGACGACGACGACGACGACGGAGACGACGGAGACGACGGAGACGACGAGGAATACGGGCGACAAGACGTCCAAGCAGCCCATTATTGCATACAGACGACGATCTTTATGTGAGATCTTACACGAAGTCCCATGGGTTCCCGTGGCGCACGCCCATGACGGGGGAGAGTAAAAGAGAGAGAGAGAAAGAGAAGGGATGCTTACCTTGTGGTTTCGACTATTTTTCTTTCTCCCTTCTCGTCCTTCTTCAGTCAGTAATACTACCTTCTTCGTCTTATTCCCTCTATCCTTCTCCCTTCTCTTTCCCTTTCGCCGCCTCGTAAATCTCTTCGGGTGTTGAAACTTTCGACCAAGACGGGACTTTATACGAACGAGGAAGAATTACGTTCCCCGTTACCGTTTTACACGTCAGTCTATTAACTAATATTAATCATGATTGTATATCGAAATTTTTTAATAGACGATCGATAGATCGTCTTTTGTCTATCGATCGATTATTTAACATAATCAAATATAATTGAAATATAGTGAAATTTCGAAATTTACGTGACTTTTCAAAATCATTCCGTTTGAATGAAAAAAAAAAAAAAAAAGAAAGAGTCAAGAAAAAAGACAAAAAAAAAAAAAGAAAAACAAAAAGAAGAGAAGAAAAGAAACTTCATATATCGTGGATCCATTGAAGATCAATGATATCATTTTAATTGGATAACTTATTTAAACCGATCGTATAAGCAAAACGTTTCGGCATTATCAGTCTCGCGTCATTAATTTACCAATACGCTGAGAGTCCCCTCTCGCTAGAGCTAGAATATCTATACGATTTAGATGTTAAAACATAAGGTTCGCGAACCCCACAGTGTTCATCAAATTCCGTGCTCCGCGATGCGTTCTCCTTGCTGGCTCGCGTCCTTCTTCGGCGATGCTGCTACCGCCGGCGTTCGTTACGGTTACGAGGAAATCTTTCTCTCTATAGGGGTCTCGTAAACGAGAGTAGCAACAGGTGGCAAAGAAAAGGTGCCATGTACGTGGGAAAAGCGTAACCAACGGATATTTCCTTTATAGGACTTTCAAGAATAATTCAACGGGTTCGTTCGATTAAAATTCTTTTTCTTTCTTTCCAATTTAAACTTTTAGAGAATTCTCGTGCGTCACGAATTCGTTAAAAGAGAGAAAGATAGAGAGAGAAAGATAGAGATAGAGAGAGAGAGAGAGAGAGAGAGAGAAGGAAGGGGAAAAAAAAGAGAGGATAAAAAAAAATATAGCGAACCAATCGCATAAGTAGAGCATCCAGAGAAGACGCGTTAAATCAGGTCGAATCTCGTACGGCCGTGAAACGAAGAATTAATGGCTGACACGTATCGTCTTTTCTCGCTTCGATTTAAATGGTAGAGTAGGTGGCGAGCAGAGCGGTATGAGAGAATACACTATACTCGCGGTTTCTCGCAAGAAGAAGTAGGCGGTATACTCGTTGATACGTGGAACCAATCGTTCGTCTCGTTTCCTTCTTCCGAGTGACTCGATCGAACGTTTCCTCTCTCGTTCAGCCTTCGCAGGTGAGAGGCAAGGTAGTCATCGGTCTTTTTAACGCTTCTCGTAGGTTGTAGGTTGCGAGCTAACTTATACATATATATATGCGTGTGTGTACGCGTGTGTGTGTGTGTGTGTGTGTGTGCGCGCGCACGCGCGCGCGCCTATATATATATATATATATATATATATCTTTCTTTTGCTCCCTTTATCTATTTGTCTTCGTCTCTACTACTTCTCGATGCTAACCGAGCCGGTCTGAAGCCTTAGTTTCTCCCACCGTTCGTTCGTTTCGAACGAGAATATCGTGAAAGAAGTTCATTAATTGGCCGACGTACGAAGTAGACGCGAAAGAAACGATATAGTCGAAGCTATGTATGCTTCTCTTTCTTTCTTTCTCTCTCTCTCTTCACCCCTCGAGCTGTCGAGATCCAACGAACGATGTTAGAATGGAATGGTAGGGGCAAATCCTAATGAGGAGCCCCCTACTACCATCGACTACCGACCGCCGGCGCAAAGTAAATGAGCAGGTGCCTCTGGTATGCGCCCCGCCTACGCTTTCCACTTGCTCTCTCGTCTTCTCTACGTTACTTCAACGACGTTGACTCTTCCCTCTTCTCCTCCATATCCAGATAGCATCGTGGAAAAACGGAACGTGATATATCGCCTTGCTACATCGTCTTGCATACATACTTATGTACATACATACATACATACATGCATACATAGTTTAGCTTACGAAGAAATCGGCTTTCCATTTTCAGATTAGGACGAGCGCATTAGAATGCATTAGGTATGCTAACGTCGTAATTCGGAGCGTACGAGAAAGTATCCTATGTATGTAGTATATCTATAAGTATTAGATCTACCAACGAGATATCAAATGGTTATCATAAAGAATGAATCACATTAAAATTTTATTAATTACCATTTATATATATATATATATATATATATATATATATATATGTATACATATGTACGTCGAACGTTCTCTTTGAACCTTCGACCTCGAAGCTGAGACCTTCTCAAGGCGAACGAGAAAGAAAGAGAGAGATAAAGAGAGAGAGAGAGAGAGAAGAGAGAGAAGAGAGAGAAGAGAGAGAGAGATAGCTCGCGACAGCGGTTATATCGAGAAGAGAATTCTCGGAGCTAGACTCCTCTAGTAGGGTGTATATACGTCCGCGAAGTGGTCTTCGAGACAGAACAAATGCGAGTATTTTTTAACTCGGTCTTGTACGGCCGTGCCATGACCGGCTTGTATGTACGTACTACGTACGTGCTCTCGCGCGAACCTCGTGTTTGCTTAAAATCTTGACGCATGACCGTGCGACTCGGACGAGTCTCTGTTTTCAGGACTGGGACGAAGTCGAAGAGAAAGCTGACTTCTCTCTCGACTCTTCGTTGTCTTTGATTTTTTTCTTTTCTTTTCTTTCCTTTTCTTTCCTTCCTTTTATCTTTCTTTTCTCTTTTTCTTCATCTTTTCTCCCTCCGCTCCCCCACCCCCACCTTACCACCGCCCCTCTCAATGAAACTTACCTATATAACTTTAACGCTCATTACTCGTTATAAACCAATAAGAAAATTTTCCTTGAAAAAAAAAAAAAGAAAAAGAAAAAAGAAAAAAGAAAAAAAAATTCATTCCTTCATTTTCGTCTAAATAAACGTTAGGTAATACGCGTAGGATTAAAACAGTCTCTCGTACCATTTCGAAAGGAAAGAAAAAAAAAAAAAAAAAAAAGAAAGGAACGAAGAGTAAAAAAAAAACCAAAAAAAAAAAAAAGAAAAAGAAAAAAAAAGATAGAAAGAAAGGAAAAGAAAAGAAAAGAGAGGAAAAAAAAAAGGAAGAATGAAAGATAAAGAAGCAAAACGTTAGAGAGGCATACGAAACGATTCTCAAGATAAAAAAGGAGAAGCAAAGTTTGAGTTTGTTTAATATACACCTCCGCGTTTATCCGAGCGCGGTGAGTCAACGTGGCGGCTTTAAAACGCAGCATCGAGGCTGTCGGTTCTCCATAAGAGAG
Source organism: Vespa velutina (assembly GCF_912470025.1). Taxonomy (NCBI): domain Eukaryota; kingdom Metazoa; phylum Arthropoda; class Insecta; order Hymenoptera; family Vespidae; genus Vespa; species Vespa velutina. The sequence continues at coordinate 5,271,867 of NC_062189.1, read as the reverse complement.
AAGTCATCGGCCGTCCTTCGTTCGGCTCTCGCGGTATCGGCGACCTTAACTACGAGCG
>NC_062189.1:5249309-5269309 GCF_912470025.1 Vespa velutina | reverse complement strand
TTCATGGCACGCGAGTGCCTAAAATAAATCGTCTTAAGTATTCACGCACTTTACGGTTCTCCATCTGGCATTAGAAGACCGATGACGCGCCGAGGCTTTCGTAAAAAAATGGAAAAAAAAAAAAAAAAAAAAAAAAAAAAAAAGTAAATACGAGCGTCTCGAAAAAATTCAAACGGTCGAGCGACCACTTAGCGAGTACTCTCGAGCCGGCGGACACGTGTCCAAAGCGTGGCCGTAGGCGCGACCACGTGTCAACACCAGGAGAAGGAAAGGCTTGCGGAGGAAAGTTCTTGGAAAAAGAAAGCGCATCGACCCTTTACCGTATAGAAAAAAAAAAAAAAGGAAGAAGAAAGAAAGAAAAAAGGAAAGAAACCAATCCATGGATATCCTCGGATAGAAATAAAAAGATATTTCTATTTATATATAACCGAATCGATGTTTGCGTATTTAATATATCGTGAAATGGGAGAGATAAAAGAAAAAGTAAAGAGAGAGAGAGAGAGAAAAAGAAAAATAGTTCTATCAGGCGAAGAAGGGTAAGAGCTTAACAGAGTTTGCGCGCGCACGTAAGCTCCAACACCCTTGGCGCGTGGGCAGTGCTACGGAGGAAAGGCAGTATAAGAGACCTTCCCTCGCACGTTTGGTCACTCTTTCAAGAGAGACACCTACGTAAGAGAGTATACTCTCGGGCGTGCATAAAAGAGAAGAAGAAAAAGAAGAAAGAACGAGAGGAGAGACGAAGAAAGCAAGTAGACTTGAGCGAGAACGAGTGAGGTCGCGCGCGCGCGCCGGTAAAAACGGCGCGAGGTGGCCGGTCGCGTGCAAGAAGGTAGGGGGAAATAGGCGTGGTTCGCGGTGCACGTCCGTAGTCGTACTAACGCGAGACGGGCTCGTCGTGCGCCCACCTCGAGAGGGCTCGCCGGGGCTCGCGCGAAGGGGGACGAGACTGCCCGAAGAAAGCCGAATAGTGGGGGTAAGCGGCACGGGCTCTCTTAGTGGAATGGTGGGGATGAACGAAGCTACGATCAACTCCACACATTGAAGACGAACCACATGGATGAAGGCAACGGGTCTCTCAAAGTTCACGCACACGAAAATCCAACTGTGGACGCAGCCTGCGCACGTGTAGGGATTTTACATGTGAGAGCGAGCGAGAGATGTAGAAAGAAAAAGAGAGAACGAGGAGAGATAGAAACAGAGACAGAGAGAGAGAGAGAGAGAAAAGAGAGATAGTAGGAGAGAAGAGAGAGAGAAAGAGAGAGGGGGATGGAGAGTGATGCCGAAGAAGGAATAAGGGAGAAGGGGGAAGCGATGTAGAAGGTAGAGGGGGTAACCGAACGCGGCCGAAGGTGAAACCCGCGAGCCGAGCTCGACTCGCAGTCGGCGCGAGACCGCGCTACTGGAAGGGTCGTTGTTATCGTTGACGTTACTATTATTTGTTATTGTTCTTCTTCTTCTATCGTGTCGCGTATATGCACGCACGAATTTTTTCTTATCGATACGAACACATCACTACCTTTTACTAAAACTAATTTTCCTTCTTATTTTCCTCCTTTTCCTCTTGCACCTCATTCTCTTCGATCTCCTCCTTCTCCTCCTCCTTCTTCTTTTCCTCCTCCTCCTCCTCCTCCTTCTTCTCTTTATCCTCTCGCTCGCGACGCGAACTCGATAACGAGAGAAGAAAGAAGAAAAAAAAGAAGAGGAAGAAAGAAGGGTTGATACTCTTGCTCGATTAACCTCCCACCATCGAATCTTTTTCTCCTCCTCCTCCTCCTCCTCCTCCTCCTCTTCCTCCTCCTCCCTTTCGTCTTCCTCCTACTCTCCCTCTCTGAAGAATCTCCTCCCCTTTCCCCTCACTCTATCTTTCTCTCTCGTTCTTCACTACCACCACCACCACCACCACCTCCTCCTCCACCTTCACCTCCACGTCCACCTCCGTTCGTATGTTCGTCGCTGGTTTCTCGCGCGCGCGAACAGACAAACGTCGCCGAGGCACTCTCGCTCCATCGTACTACCATAGTTAGCCCCAAGGAAGAAGAGGATAGGAGGAAGACGAAGAAGTTGGATCTCGAGTCTGTGATATCTCTTGATATACGTGCCTCTCTCTCCCCCGTCCACCCTAATATCTATATATACTCTTGTCTTTTTACTCTCTGCCCTTTACAATACTCGCTCGTCCTTTTCTACTTGCACTCGCCAGAAGTTTTGCGCAAGAAGAGGGTAGCACTCGCGTAGTCGTCGGTGGCGAAAGAAAAAAAAAGAAAAGAAAAAGAAGGGAATGAAAGTTTAGCGTTTTTTCCCTGTTTGATGTGACGAACCAGTGTTCTTTGCGTTACTCCTAGAAGTGACAAAAATTTGTCTGAAAGAAATAAGAAGGAAAGAAGAAAGAAGACGGGATACAAGAAAAGAAAGAAAGAAAGAAAGAGAGAAAGAGAGAGAGAGGGAAAACGTGTATCGTGTGTGTGCGTGCGTGTGCAACTAATTATATATACACATATATATATATATATACACACACGTATATATACATTTAAATGAAGTGAAATGAGCGAGTCTTCTTCTTTGTTGTTATTGTTATTTGTTGTTTCCACTTCTTATTCTTGCGGCGACAAGCAGAATCATAGTGGAGGACGTTGCTCGATTGCCATTTGATCGAAATTTCCTCTCTCTCTCTCTCCTTTCTCGTTCATCATACATACATCGTGCCCGATAGCTGTGATAATACTCTCGAAGGATACTACAAATTTACACTACGACTTACGCTTTTCTTCTATGATACACAACGCGTCGTTCAGTGCCTGTTCTATTGCTGTGATCGCGTGACATTATTATTGTTGTTATTGTTGGATCAACGTGTACTGAGAAACGTCGACGTCTTCCAGCTCAAAGGATCGGAAAAGAAAAGGAGGAAGAATAGAAGGAAAAGAAGAAGAAGAAGAAGAAGAAGGAGGAGAAACATTTTCAGAATCGGAAGGAACTGAATATCGAAGGAAACGGATGCTCAAGATCCTTTAAAATTCGACCGGTAAGCTGCAAATTGTCATCGTCATCGTCTCATGATCGGTTGTCGAATTCTTTTTTTATCCTCTGTTTCTCTGTCTTTTTTTTTTTTTTTTTTGGTCTTTATTTGCTCGCAAACCTCAAAACAATTAGGAATCCGAGATAACAATCGATACCAATTATTAATCGTTATCTTCGACAAAAAAAAAAACAAAAAAAAAAAAAAAGAAAAAGAAAAAGAGAAAAAAGAAAATTACAAAAAAGTAACTTACAGATATTTTATGATATCAATATTTAATCAGATCAGCGAATCTTTTTGTTAGATTTCCGTAGACTATACTTAAGAAATTGCGTGTTTCGTCGTGTTATCATCGAGTGGAAAGTGGAACGGCTTAATCTACGATACACCTTCAAAGAACGATATTATCGATAGGAATTGAGACCTTGTCGAGATTACGTCGTTAAATTGATTAATCCCGCCGCATTTAGCTTTAGCCTTGCTTTGGCGATGTTGTCATTTCTCGATGTTGTCATCTAAAAAGGGACACTCGAAATCTATGGTCCATAGAGCACGATAATAAATAATAAATAATAATAATAATATTAATAATAATAATAATAATAATAACAATAACGATAAAAAGATATTTTAATTCGGAATGGTATTTATCAATATTTTTTTTCTTTCCCCCTTTTTTTTTTCCTCTAAAATGTCGTCGGTTTTCTCTCTCTCTCTCTCTCTCTCTCTCTCTCTCTCTTTTTCTTTCTCTTTCTTTTTCCTTTTTTTTTTTTTTTTTTTTTTCTCAAGAATTCTTTACATTCATCGAGACAACAGCGTGTGTTATATGAGGAAAGAGAGTAAGGAGAATTTATATTCGTAGAAATTTAAATTGAGTAGAAACGTTAGATTGGATACATCGTCTTCAAATTACGAGAATTGTCGGTTGCTTTCTTCTGAGAGAAAAAGAGTAGAGGGTGGTAGGGGGAGAGAGAATCAGCGAGAGAAAGAGAGGGTGTGTTGTGGTAGGGGGAGAGAGCTAAAGAAAGGGAAAGAGAGAGATGTAGCAGGAGAAAAGAAAGAAAAAGGAAGTGTTCTTCTCTCACGAAGTGAAGAGAAAAATGTGTCTCGCCGAGGTATCGGCTAATATCAAAGGCTTTCTCCCATCGGGAACCCTCGTTGACAGAAGAGTGCGTTTATAATCGATGTTGGATAAAGAGTCGCGTGTATATATATATATATACACACACCATATACACATACATACACACATGTGTTTATATGTGTATGTATGGTGTGTGTGTGTATATACTTATGTCGTAGATGATCACGTGCGAGGGCGGCTTTTAATAATGGCATATGCGCGAACCGTTCAACCGAGCGTCGCGACGCTCAGCGTCGGAAGTGGAGCGAACGTGAACAAAGTGGGAAGCTAACGTATATACATGTGTTTGTACATGTGCGTGTGTATTATATATTTCTGTGTGTTGGTCGCCTATATTCCCGTTGCCGCTTAGTATCATTGTCGTTGTCGTCATCGTCATCTTCGTCATTGTTATCGTTGTCGATGGGTGATCACATCACCGATCGAATCCCTTTTCACGCTCTTTCTCTCCCTTTTTTCTCCCTCTCCCTCTCTCTCTCTCTCTCTCTCTCTCTCTCTCTCTCTTTTTCTTTTTCACGCTCGACCTTTTCGTTCGTGAGATAAACTCGTCTCGTTTTATCGGATTTCCAACGGGCCGCGTGCGCTTTGCAATATATCAAAAATTACGGATCGACGAGATGTTTATAGCTAAAGGGACAAAGAAAAAGGAAAAGGATAAAGAAAGAAAAAAAGGAAGAAAGGAAAAGAGAACGAACAAACGAAAACAAACAAACAAACAAACAAAAAATAAATGGAATCTTTCGAGTTTGATATTTTTCGTCATTATTATTTCTTTGACATTTATTATGCACATATGCATGTATGTTGTATGTATTAAACAATTCCATTGCGATAATCATCGATTGTTTTGCGGAAGTTGCGTCTAGACTATAGTAATTCAATTGTTCACTTTCTTTTCTTCCCTCTTATCTTTTTTCTTTTTCTTTTTCTCTCTCTCTCTCTCTCTCTCTCCCTCTCTATTCTCCCGGATATTCAAAAGTAAACCAAAGATCTATCATATTTCTCGGGACAATTCAATTGTATTGAGAAATTTGTTGATTTCTTTCGTTCCCTTCCCCCTCCCCCTTCCCCCTCCCCCTCCCCCCTTCCCCCTATGCCTCTCCCCTTGCTTTCTTTCCGGTGGTGAGATCACGTAGTAGGAGGATGGTTTTCACAGATCGAAAACGGACGTGCCTCGTGACCGGCGCTCGTTTCTTCTCGAAAATCAGCCACGTAGAACGATCTACTGCGACCAATCTCTCCTTTACGCGTGTCCCTTCACGGCTCATGACTTTGGTGAGTACGCACGCGCGCTCCTTTGCCCATGTTCATGCCCATGCCCATGCCCTTATTCATGCTTACCGTGACGTGCGCTCGTGCTAATTCTTTTCTCTCTTTTTCTATTTATCTCTTCTTCCTTTTATTTGTTTTTTTCTTTTTATATCTTCACGTACTAGACAGCGATGAAGGACATATATATATGTATATGTATATATATATATATATATATATATATATATATGCATGTATTCAGAGTTTTTAGAATGATTTATTATATGGTAATAAATAAATGAGATAAACATTATTTTCGTTGAATAAAAATAACATTAATTCGTTCAGGTAGGTTTGTTGACGTCTATATTTAAATTCTCTCATATATTGTATTAAATTACGTACTATAATTAAAGCTTAGGGGGGTATAGTAATCGTGCGAATGATGCCGCCTCCATTGTTTTAATCGACTTCTTCGTTGACACGACCACGCGCGATAAGAGCCAGCAAAGTCAGCGGCCTTCGTTTTGTGCGTGCATGCGTGCGTGAATATCGGAAAGAGGGTGTGTGTATGAGAGAGAGAGAGAGAGAGAGAGAGAGAGAGAGAGATAAGAAGAAAGAAAAAGAAAAAAGAGGTAGGAGACGTAAGACGAATGGTGCACACGAGAAGGAGGTGTCAGGTGTCACGGCTGTCCGGTTTCGTTTGCAAACAACACGGTGCTAGCGGCAAAAACATTTTCTCTTGGACAGTTCAAGCCTTCTTCTATAGATCTCCAATGGTATATATATATTTCTATATATATATATATATATATATATATATATATATATATATATATATATGCGATCTTTCTCTCTGTTTTATATGTGAGTTTTAGGAATTGGTCCAGTATTATCTCCTGATATCAAAGTCCATTGATTTTCAACGCTTATCGTAATGGATCGTTTCGTTTCTGATGTTTTTTTTATTCGTTTACCTACAAACTCAATGATTATTTCAAATCGATACCGCATCTGTCCTTTTATCTTCGTTAAACGATTAAAAGATAATCTTATAAGAGTTTTTAATTTCTAGGTATATTAACGATCGGGCGAATATGTTAGAGAGGGAGGGAAGAGGAGAGAGAGAGAGAGAGAGAGAGAGAGAGAAATACGTAATATACTTTTAATATAAGAATTTTTAATCCTAAATAATAGTAAAAGTATATAACGAAGTGTATACTTTTAAAATACTTTTTACCATTGATATTCGTTGACATCGTTAAAGGATTACATAGAAATGTAATTATCCGTGTGAAAATCGGTCATCGATCCATTAGAAGCTCGGCTTTTCAAATCGATCATAGGAGAAAGGTCGCCGAGGATGTTCCCTGGTTACATCGTAAAACCGTCGATCCGTGTATCTCGAACGGTACAGAGAGGATTAATCGAGCTTCGTGCCGTCGCATCGACGCTGCCACCGTTCGGCCGTCGTAACCGTAGCGACGAAATGCGAGCAAGCAGCTGCGCGCGCGCGAGACCACATAACTTCCCCGAGACGCCCTTTCGCGCATAATGATACATCGCGCCGGACACGAAAGTTATACGCTTTAATTCGAGGCTCGCGCTCGGTGAGCAACGTATATCGATCGCCAATTTGCTATGCAGATCGTAGCCCTTTCGAAGTTGCTCTCGATTGCATTCCCTGCGATTGCACCGTGTCTCTCTCTCTCTCCCCTTCTTTCTCTCTTCCTTCCCCTCTTCTCTTTCTTCCTCTTAATTCCCTATCTCTCTTCCTCTCGTATCTCTTTCTTTCTTCCTTCTTTTTTCTTTTTTTCTCTCTTTCTTATTCCCTTACTTCTTTTTTCAATCTCTCTCTCTCTCTCTCTTTTTCTTTCTTTCTTTTTTTTATGTATATCTTACAATGTAGAAAGACAAAGAGAACAAAGAAATTATCGAAGGATAGTTTGAGACGACTTCGAAGCGTAGAATGGTAGCCGATATCTGGGAGATAAGATTATGGTGTCGTTCTCCTTCGAAAGACAATTACATACATACCTAGCTGGCTTTTATCTCTCAACGTGCGAGCATTATCTTTCTCTCCCACAGTCACGATATAAATCGCTATTATCGTATCTCCCTGTTCTACGATTGTACGAAAATTTATTCGGGGTGGACGAGGGAGGGGACGAGGGGAGGGGGTCTTAGCTCGAAACGATTATAACGTCCGATCCAATTATCGGGAATAGTTATAAAGCTTCCGCCACAAGTCAAGAGAGAGAGAGAGAGAGAGAGAGAGAGAGAGAGAGAGAGGAGAGAGTTCGTTGATTGCTTCGGTGGATCGACGTTCAACGAGGCAACAGTCCATCGATCGATCCAGATCGAGCTACGGATAGCGAAGATCTTTCCTTGCTAACCGACTACGCTCGAGGAAGCTCTCTTCTCTTTAAAGAGGAGAAGGAAAGATGAAGATGAAGAGAAGGAGTAGGAGAAGGAGAAGGAGGAGGAGGAGGAGGAGTCTCTCTTCTTCGATATATCCTGATTTTTGTCGATCCATCGTGCGAGAGGAGATCGAACGTGAGCAATCTCTGGTGGTTGGTGGTACGCCGGCGCAATTAGGAAATCCATTTGGCGTAATTGCGCGAGAAGAAAGCACAGCCGGTAGCGAGCAAGCGGAGCGAGTTGTGTTTCTTTTCTCTTTCTAGGATGATCGCATGAAACTCTGCGTTAATCTTTTCATATAAGATCCAAGCTGGTCATTTATCCATCTTTTCTCTTTCATTCGTCTTTTTGATTTTATTTATTTATTTACTTATTTATTTATTTATTTATTTATTCCCCCCTCCCCCTCCTTCTCCTCACCCCATCTCCTTATATCTTTGAATCTCACTCATTTAAAAGAATATTTTTACTTAAAATCGATTGTACGTGTGCCTGTTAGTGCCATGTGTGTTTGCCCTTCTGTTGTGTGGCTCGATATATGAGTATAAATCAGAATTATTAGTTTTACAAAGAGAAAAACTTATAAATTATAATATTTCAAATGTAACGTAAGATCAGGCGTTAGATTTTGAACGTGAAAGTTGAAAGTGAACGTATATATATATATGTCTCGTCCCATTGGAATTAGAAAATACATATACATACCAGAAGGAATGGACAACGATATAGAATTATATTATTAACGTACTTATCCCCTTTGGATAATAATTTCATCTTATATACTTTTGATCGATTCCCTTAAGAAGATATATCATTTTTATTTATCCATTTTTTGCATGTAATATTTTAATTAAAAAAAGAAAAAGAAAAATCTTCCCCACTCTTTTCGTTTTCATTCATTCGTACAATTTCGAAATATATCGCGTTTGATATATCGATGATAAATTTTCGAAATGGAAAACTCAAACACGTTCGTCGAGTCGCGTAGTTAACCATCCCGAGAAATCTGTCTCGTGTTATTTTCATTGGCATTTCGATCGAGAAAGGGAGAAGAGAGATTTCTTTTCCGGATCACGCCCATCGTTTTTCCGTAATTCTTTCCGTACGATTTCATTTCCCGCTCATGTACTACGATTCCGAGACGTACGCCCACGGAAATCGAACGACGGCGCAACGTAATGATCGGCTATTATGCTAATCCACCACGAAGGCGATTCTCGCGCGATGATACTAGCTGCGAATTGTCAGTCGCGCGTACATCGTACTCTTCGCAGTTGTCGCATCGTTCGTTGTCCCCGGTACGTGCAAGACACGAATGCAAATCGTTCTTTCTATCTGTACATATATATATATACATATATATATATATATATATATATATATATACACACACATACATACACACGTACACATGTATGAAATTAAGTCAGATTTTTTTCACGTTAAAATTTGTCAATTTCTCAAGCATAAACGACACTTAAAAACACGTAATATTAACTTTCTGTGTTTCTATTTAACGTCGATATACCTATTTAATATATAAAAAGTTTAATATATAAAAAGAACTGGTTAGTGTACAAGAAGAACGGGGGGGAAAAAAAAAAGAAGAAGAAAAAACAACACGAAAACATCGAATCGATTCGACAACGATCGATGAATCGAAAAAGATCGAATTACTCGTATCGAATTCAAAGTGGTAAAAATTTTGGTTCTTCTCTTTCTTTGAAAATACGTAATAATAATAATAAAAATAATAATGTCCACCATTTGATTCGCATATTGAATCCTATCGTAGATGAACGAGTCAATTTTAAGAAAAAAAAAAAGAAAGAAAGAAAGAAAGAAAGAAAAAGAAAAGACAAGAAGAAAGAACAAGAGAATCAAGAATCATGAATGAAAGCAACGAGCCCTGAGATCCGGGCTCTTTCGAGTGGAATAGTCACAAGAAAACCGGATCCACGAAAGTAGAAACGAGTTGCGTTATCTAATCTCTAGCAGCCTAGCTTAGGTTTATTTTCGATAGACATATCGACATTCTACGCGTATTAATATTTTTTTGTTGTTGTTGTTCTTTTCTTTACCTATTTTGCTTCGTATTCTTTTGTTTCGTTTTATTTTCCCCTTGTTTTTTTTCCTCCTCTTACTTTTCTTTCGAATGATGTAAAAGACACGTTTTTTTTTTTCTTTTTTTTTTTCTTTTCTTTTTTTCTTTTTTTTTTTTTTTTTAACGCTAAAACGACGAACACGAAGAGACGAAGACGGACTCCATTATTGCCTTTGTGTTCGTCTTGTAAAAAAGTTTTCGATGGTGGTGTGTAAATGTTGAGAAGGAGGAGGAGGAGGAGGAGAAGGATGGAACGAAGAAGAAAAAACAGGAGTTGAAGGAGGAGGTAGAAGTGGGGTGGAAGAGATGGAGGCAGAGGTGTAGAGGCAGAAAGTCGCACGACGTGGCCGTGTGAATCGTTCCTTAATTAATTCTTCGAGCGGACGGTAATGGGCCGAGCGAAGTACGCACGCGTAGGTGGCTGGCTGCGGGTTTCTTCATCGCTCGCAGGTGTTGCCTTCGTGTAATGAACGACCGATTGGTTTTCGACGATATTTTATCCGTCCTCTTCTTCTCCTCCTCTCTTTTTTTCTTTTATTCTTCTCTCTCTCTCTCTCTCTCTCTCTCTCTCTCTTTTATTTATTTATTTCGGGCGACCCTTCCAATTTTCACTAAGACGACCTTGTCGTTTGTTTTTCATTCTCTCTCTCTTTCTGTCCTTTTCTTATATATATATATATATATTTTGTTATCCGTCATAAAATTTCTCTTTTGAAACTTTGAATTCCTAGAAAAGACTACAATCGAAACGATTATTATATTCAAGATACATAATTACAATACGATACGATATAGTATTTTAAAATACATCGAAGTATATCAATTGGTATATCGATGAATATTAAAGTTCACAGTTAGGATTATGTGTTTCTTTTTTAAAAAGAAGAAACCACCCCAGTAGGACGACACGAATATTGGTTTTACTTGTACGCTTAACGTTGATCGGAGAAAGTACAAGGTAATGCGATAAATATATACACGGAGGAGGATAGTAGCGATTAATCGTCTTGTGAAGCGTTATACGTTCCGTGGGTGTATGTGTGAAAATACGAAATAGTCTCTCTCTCTCTTCTCTCCTCTCCTCTCCTCTCCTCTCCTCTCTTCTCTTCTCTCTCTTTTTCTTTTTTCTTCTGTGGATAGCAATGGCGCTAATGGAGCTCGCGGAGGGGTTGTTTATCGGCCTTGACCGTGAATTCATCCCTCTTTAACGAACGACGTGCAAAGGAGAAAGAAGAGAGAGATATAGAGAAAATTAGAGAGAGAAAGAGAGAAGGGGAGAATCTGGTTGGTTGGTTCTAACGGCAAGATGCACACCGAGGTTATCTCGTCTCTTCGCTTTCCCTGTGGAAATCAATATTACTCTCTCACGTACCACCAACAAAGCCAGGGCTCGTTTCCCTCCTTTCTCCTCTTCTATCCTCTTCTTCCCTTCATATGTTGGTGAGCTCATTCTCTCTCTCTCTCTCTCTCTCTCTCTCTCTCTCTCTCTCTCTCTCTCTCTCTCTCTCTCTCTCTCTCTCTCTCTCTCTCTCTCTCTCTCTCTCTCGTTCTTTCGTTCGGGTCACATAAACTCGCTGCAGTTTATTTTTTTCTATTTTTTCTTTGTTCATTTTCTTTTCTTTTTTCTTACAATGTATATAAGAACGTATAAATATGTGTACGTGATATAAATTCTATATTCATTTCTCTCATTATCTTATTCTATGCGAACGGAAAAGCGATTGCTTTAAATCAAAACGATTCGATTCGCTCGTATGATAATTTATTTATGACGATCGTCATTTTTCTTTTCCTTCTTTCTTTTTTTCTTCTTTTTTTCTTTTTTTTTTCTATTTACCCTTGGATTTAAAAGAAAATCGTTCGATATTCTTTGTCACGTACGTTTAACGTTATTTCTACGAAGAATAATATTGTACTTTATTTTTCTAAAGTGCAAGATATTTACTGCTATCTAATGGTGATATTTTCACCTTGTCTTCTTTGTCTTTTTCTGTTTACCTTTTTTTTTCCTAATATTTTCTTATTATTTATTAGCAGATAAGTACGTAAGAGATGTCATTTTGGTGATTTTTAATCTCACTTTAACGTCGTTTCTATTTAGAACAATATTTTGTTTTTCGAACGTATGAAATATTTACAGTTATCAAAGATGATGTGTACTTTCTCTCTCTTTTTTTTTTATCTTATATATATATATATATACACATACATATACCATACCACATCATACTGTCCTTTTGTACGAAAGCACGTGCGCTGGCACGAAGGAACAATGAGATTCGTGAAATTTATGCCTTGTGTTTTCGAACGAACCTTCGGGTACGGGCGCGTGCTTTGAGATAAAAGTGAAGAAAAAGGGAGGGTAAGAAGGAGAGGAAAAAGAGTTATAGGAAAACGATATCCACCGGTTGAGAGCCGTAACCCGTTGCCGCTTACAACGTCTCTCGCGTATGGTCGTACGTATCTGTCGGCGGTTTATGTTCGCGACTCATGTAATACTCCCACTAACGCGAGCTAGATTTAACAGAGTAATTAACGCCCACACACGTACATTTAGCTGCCAAGCGCGATTGACTTTGCTCTTTCTCTCCCTCCTTCTCTCTCTCTTTCTTTTTTTTTTTTTTTTTTTTTTTTTTTTTTTTTTTTTTTGCTTTCTACGAACATAAAGTTCGACACTCGTATCGAATGTCATCATAAAACTGATATCTTTCGATGATATAAATATTATTTTAAGGAGAAACAAAAATAAAATTTGTACATACATTTACGTTATTACTTGTCCTATATTAAAAAGTTGTATAACTATGTGTACATCACGATAATTCACGATTTACGTTGTCTTCGATCATCCTTCGAAAGAACAGGCGCACGTTGCTTCTTCCTTTTTTATTCTTCTAAAAATTTGCATGCTTTCAACGACGATACGTGTGTAACGATAAGGGATAAAATTATTGAAATAGTCGACGTTAATTATTGAATAAAATTAGCTATGAAATTTTTCTTTTTTTTTTTCTTCCCTTGTTAAAAACACGTTGAGAAAAGTTCTTTCACCAAGTGAGAAACTACTTATCCTATACTATCTCTGAATGTGTTTATATGGGTCAGGAGGGATGCGTGGCGCCTATCGATAAGCTCTGGAGGGTTGTTCGAGTTCAAGGTCGCGCATCTTGTTTTAGAGTTTGCGCAGTGCAGGCGGACGACCAACCGACCGACCGACCGACCCCATGGTAATGGTGGTGGTGGTGGTGGTGGTTCTCTCGAGTCCCTTTCGAGATAAATCACACGATACGTTCTCGACTAAGAGATAAATGGGATTATTTCTAAAGAGTAAAAAAAAAAAAAAAAAAATAACTAACTTTCGATATTATTTCTTAAGGAAATGTCAATGATACAAATGTCCAATTGATAACAGTTAGGTAGTATATAAAACAGGTATATAAAATCGAGGCCGTGTAACAAAGTATTACCGAAAATAATATTCTCCCTCGAACTATGGTATTTACGATGCCATAATATAAAATAATACTTTCAGCCTTTCTTTCCTTTACCTCATCTATATTTCCTTCTTCTCCTTCACTCGTTTCTACTAGACTATACTCGATATACTTTCTACGTCCTCACTCCGTTTCCTTTCTCTCTCTCTTTACCTCTCTATCTCTATCTCCCCCTTGCCCTCTTCTTCTCTCTCTCTCTCTCTCTCTCTCTCTCCCTCCTATCTTTCGCGGTTATTCGCTTCCGTAACGGCCGTTGAACGATCGCTGGCGCTAGGAAAACGATCATTCTCTATGGTCGAACAGGTAGCTGGGTTGGGCCAGGTCGTTAAGTAGGTGTACATACCTGCCGCAATCGCGGAGTCGCCAAAGAGCCTGGCTACTGGAGTTAACGAGTCTTCTCCGTGCTTTTCTCCTTTCTCATCGTCTTCCTCTTTTTCTTCTTCTTCCTCTTCTTCTTCTCCATCTCCTCCTCCTCCTCCTCCTCCTCCTCTTCCTTCCTTCTTTCTTTCTTTCTACTCTTCTCTTTTTCATCTTCTTTTTCTGATGATCCTTCTTTCACTGCAGCAGAGTGTAGGTTCGCGAACAGGTATCCAAGCTTGTCTTCTACTTCTTCTTCTTCTTCTTCTTCTTCTTCTTCTTCTTCTTCTTCTTCTTCTTCTTCTTCTTCTTCTTCTTCTTCTTCTTCATCGCCGTGTGGGCAGATAGATGCAGGAGGAAATGCATCGAGATATCGATATCCAACCACGCGCCTCCAGCCGAAGATGAGGAACGTCCACCTTGTCCCGTGCTCTCGTATTCGCGGCTCGTATATACACACACAGAAGTCCTCTCTTATCTCCGATCGGATCTCGTCGTCTTGCTCTTAAAGCGACCGGCCGTTTGACGTCTCTCGACGATCTTCCTTCAGTGGTGCTCAAAATCATTATGAGACTTTAACGTAGAAAGAGAAAGAGACGAATAAAGACGAAAGATAGATAGAGATAGAGATAGAGATAGAGAGAGAGAGAGAGAAAGAGAGAGAGAGAGAAGAGAAAGAGAAAAAGAGAAATCGAATGTCCTATCCCATTTTTGTTTTTATTTTTCGAGTAAACATTCTTAGCCTCGAGGTGTCTTTACTTCATTATTCTATCGCGATCGATCGAATTGAGACCGTCATTAAATATGTGTACCTATCTATCCATCTATGCATACCACCACATGTATTATACTTCGTTTAACTCGCTCCTTTTTAAATTGCGGTTACTTTTTGCGGTTTTAACGAGAGGAGCTACCACTTCATCATCGAGATTACTCGTGGATGAATTTATTCTCGTTAACATCAGCGTACGTATATAAGTGCTCTCTCTCTCTCTCTCTCTGTCTCTCTCTCTCTCTTTCTCTCTCTTTCTGTAATTTGTTATTATTTTTCTTTTCTAATACGTAAGAAAGGATTAACAATTTACGTTACCGGAAGAAGAAGGGTACCGTCTCGTTAACACCAATAGATATCCACTTGCACCTTTAATACTAATAATAATTAATAGGATTACAAGGTAAATCGTTTGCTATATCCATATCCATAGTCATCGATAATGACTATTATTAATTTAATGATCGATCGTTAAAACGAATGATTCGTACGGTTGAGAGTTGCCTGTAGAAATGGAGGGGAGGGGGAAAAGAACGGCAAGAAATGTCTGTTCTTTCCTGGTCCTTCTCAAGGACGTCGTCGATCAGTAGCGGTAATCTAGATTTCGAGAAGAAGAACAAGATAAAAAAAAAAAAAAAAAAAAAAAAAAAAAAAATAAAAGCAGAAGAAAAAGCAAGTGACGTTAATTCAAGCATACGTTCGCTGTTATTTTAAAAATATACTCCTACTTAAAGGTGTCAAGGGGAATAGGGTTTATCTGGACGTTTCAAAAACGCGCGCATCGAATCGCCAAGAAAACTTGGCAAACGAATTTGTCCGTGTAGCCGAATGAAATTACATCGAAATTTATACAGGATTACCAACAATTTCCTTGTTTTTAAAAAATGATCGAGCAACGAGGAAAGAGAAAAATTATATGTAGGAAGAAAAAGAAAAAGAAAAAACAAAATATAGGAAGAGAAAAATATCAACGAAGTACTTCGATAACTTACCCCTTTCTGATAAGAAAGATCGAAGAATGGCCGTCGTTGAAGGTGAAAGGCGAGATTCGATTTTGGTGTTGCTAGGATCGATCGAAGTTTGGTTTGTTGTACACCTGTTGCCGGTTTCGTGGACCAACTTAAGGTCCCTCCTTGGCGGCTCTTTCTCCTCATTTGTAGACACACCGGCCCTCCCACCTTCGTCTTATTTGTACATGCAGGTATCCTAACGGCTTACGTTCTCTCGCTTGCTCTCTCTTTTTCTCTCTCTCTCTCTCTCTCACTCACGCATACTCTTTCTCCTTCCTTCGCCTTCTTCGACAGTAATAAATTCTCTGCCGTGTCTCCTTCTCTTCTTTTTCTTCTCTCTTTCTTTCCCTCCCTCCCTCCCTCTCTCTATCTCTCTCTCTCCCTCTGTTCCTCTCTTCTTCTTTCTCTTCGCCTTCTTTCTTCTCTTCCTTCGACTTTTCTTCGTCTTCTTGTGGTCCGCATTCGCGTTATTCCATTGTGTACTCACTTGTTTAAAAAAGAAAAAAGAAAAAAGAAAAAAAAAAGAAGATAAAGAATGAATCCGGTCGTTTGCACTTCGGGAGCAGTTCTTTTTTTTTTTTCCTCACTATCTTTGTTTCCTTTTCTTTTTCTTTTTCTTCTTATTCGTTGTGTTGTGTTGTGTCTCTTTCCAAGCACGAAGTATACTGTCAATGGGTGTGAATTGGACTCGACCATGTGGAACGATATAAATTTCTCTTTTTTTCTTGTAACTTCCGAATGCTTTGTAGTATTGTAACAAATTTTACATAAATCCATACGTCAACTTTGACGTCTGTTGTTATAACACTCATCAGTGCAAAAATATATATAATGAAATATTGTTTTTATGAATCGCGATTATGATTTTTATTTTTTTTTTTTTTAACAAATGTTATAAATGTTACAAATGTTCCAAATAAAATTGAAAAGAAGTTCAATTCTATTTCATTTTGGCTTTTGTAAACTTGCGTATTATTTATTTCTTTTTCTTTCTTTTTTTTTTTTTTTGTTTCTTCTCTCTTCTTTCAACTTTTAGCGCAAAGGTTCGAAGGTGCATCGATTTAGATGTTAATTATGCGACACCGGTATATAATCGCGCAGAGTTGACCGTTAACCGACGGGTACGTCTGTAAAAAATGTCAGTCGTCATCGACACGCCAAGCTTCATTGCAAAATTTTTGTTCTGTATATTTTTATTATCAAGAAAATGCGTGGCTTTTATTTGTCAACGTTTGTTATTAAATAAAACGTTTGCAATCAGTAAGAGTATATACCATATATAAATTTATATTAAATATAATAATATACAATATATAAATTTATGTTAAATATAAGAATATATATATATATTTGTATACATTTATATATGCATGTATAATATTATATTTAAAATATATACTAGAAAAACGATGGGAGCTTAAAAAGAGTTGAAAATGTGATAAAATTTTGTTGAATTATTTCACGCTTGATTACGTGCCACTAATGATATTCGTAAATAATTTCTTTCTCTCTCTCACCCTTCCTTTTCTTTTTTTTTTCTTTCTTTCTTTCTCACTTTTGAATCATGTTCATTCGTACTTTTCAAATCGTTCATTGAGATTTATTTCTTTCTCCCGTAACATTCTTCGTCGTTGGTGTTCATCTTTTTCTCTTTCTTTGCTTTTCCTTATTATTATTATTATTATTATTATTATTATTATTATTATTATTATTATTATTATTATTATTATTATTATTATTATTATTCTTTTTCTTTTTCTTTTTCCTTTTCTTCTATCGTACACGTCTAAACGAGGAAACCACCTGCGGCGTTATCGACACGTGTAGAATTCTACTCGTTCAATCGTATTCTAACTCATTCAAGATGGTAAAAAGAAAAATCCTATTTGCCTATCTTTGAAACATACATACAAATCACGTTCCGTTACGAGCAAACTTTCATAAATGTTTCCGGCAAAAAACGATTACATTCGGTTGATTTCTTAACACTTTAAGATAGTTAACCGATAATTAATAATTTACTTGTATAAAGGAAGTAAATACGTTCGAGGAATGATTATTAACTTGTTAATCAAATCGTTAATTTATACATAAAAATATTCAATTTATTAATACAAAATTTTATTCAAACAATCAAATGAAATTTTTTCGTCTCGTTGTTATTACGGAGATATGTTAGAACGAGAAAGTAGAAGAGAAGAATAAAAAGAGTATAAAGTCGATCGATATAGCTAAATAAAAGCTCTTGGTAACTCGTTAAATAAAACACGATGATATAGTCTTATGAATTGTTTATAGAGAAATGATGCTAACGATATCAAAATATTATTTGAAAAACTTGAGAACGATTAAACGGTTAGGCTCTTTTTTTACGATGATCAAGATAGTCGCAATATATATCCTCAAATCGATTTGATAACATTAAATCTTTCGATCGCAACAGTTTGATTGACAAAGTGATTTTTACATAAACATTGATTACAATGTCAATTAAAATATATATGCGCTAAATGAAACATTTTATAGGATGTATTACGCAAATAGTTCTATTGAATTTTTATCCAATTACTTTTCTTGATTTTAAAAGATACATTATAAAATATTATTATTATTATTATTATTATATAGTTCTAGTTTATTTAAATAATTTTTACTTGTACAAAAAATGAAAGACGAATAATACGCTTAAAGATTTCTTTACGCGACGATTTCGTTTCAACGATTGAACTATACGTTCGACATAATTAAAAATAAAATATATATCTAAAAACAATAGATAATGAAACATGTCATTGATTTTATACAAAGGAGAAATCCTATTCTAAAGTAAACAAATGCACATAATAACACACAATATATTAGTCTAAATGGGGGGGTTTTTTTTTTTTTGTTATAAGAAATTCGTATAACGATTAGTGACGACGATCATTTGAGCCTTTTGTTCGACGAGTTTACAATCCATCTTTTGTATTGGTTTGTCAATGAAACAAGTAAATTATCTTCGTGAAAATCCTAAAATATCTGTTTTAAATCTCAACGAGGAAACTCGGATTGTTATAAAAGAATCTTCGATAAAAAAAAAAAAAAAAAAAATAGAAATGAGTTGTTGTTTCCTATGTGGAAACAACGAAAAGCTAATTCGTTTACAAGTGAATGAAAAATATAAGATACATTAAGTTGTATTTCATGTAACTTAATTTGTATGATATTAACACAGAAATGTTAAATCTCATGTTTTGTTATATTTCATTCGAAGATTTTATTGACGATAATAAATAGCATATGGTCATGATAAAGATATACTTTTAAAGTGAAGATTAATGTGAAAGACGTTGAAAAGTTAAAGGTGTTAAGATGTTTAAGATGTTAAAATTTTTAGAGAAGAAAGGATGTCAGACTCGTTTAGATGATCAATATTTATTTCCCATAGAATAATCCCATATAGGTAATAAATCCCTATATAGCCTTAAACTTGTCAGACCGTTGTCTTGTAATACAGATATACAAAAGTTTCTAACAGTGATTTTAATTGAAAGAGAAAATTTTTTTCTTTTTGTCGAGATCAAAAATTGAATGGATTTTAAATTAATCGATCCGTCCGGATATACACTATAGATAATGTACGCCTTTTTTTCGAATATTTTTCGAAACAATCGAGGAAGAACGTGTGTTTATTTGATTGTTGATTTACGATCGACAGTTTTGCGATTTGGTTGGATTTTCTTTTCTTTTCTTTTCTTCTTAATTTTGTTTTTTTCTAAATCGATCGAAAGAAAAACGAGTAAGGGACTTTGCCCTTAGCAGCGATTGGTTTGTCTCCTTACGTCATCGCGGACTACCTGCAGTCGGAAAAGAGACTAAAAAAAGACGCACAGCCCCGGGTCCGATGCAAACGAGCGAACTAGGTCGTCCTCCTAAACCCTCGTTGGTTACCGGAACCCTACGAGACCCTTGCCAGAGTCTCTCAACCAATATTACAAATTTTATTTTTACTTTCCTATATCGATTCGATCGACGAAATATAATCAAGAAAGATTTTGTTGAAGTTCTATGACATCTTTTCAGCTGTTTATCGTTTCTTACAGAAAATACTTCTTTTTCTTTTTTCTTTTTTTTTTTTTTTTTTTTTCGAACAACACCCGGACGTCTTCCCACGACCACGTCCTTCCTTGATAAGAGTTCGTCTTTACGCTGAATTAAGCGTAATCTTAAAGGAAGCGGCTAACCAGATACGGAAGTTTGCCTACTGAACGAAATCGTAATACCATATGAACTCATAATAAATTTAGATAAACTTTGTCCTGATATTTCAAGGAAACAGATGGAACGTCGAAGGAAAAGATTTTTTTAAGTTGGACAAGAAATATAAGGGGAGGGAGGGAGGGAGGAGGGTGAAAGAAAAAAGAAGAAAGGAAAATCCCAGAATTC
>NC_062189.1:5239309-5246809 GCF_912470025.1 Vespa velutina | reverse complement strand
CAGCTCATCGTTATTAAAATTTAATAAAGATGAGTAAGGATGACCGGTGACCGTGTGAAAACAGCTTAAGCTCCTTTAGGCATACCAAAGTGGAGGCGTTCGGACCTTTAAAATACGAGAAGATCGACGCTAATGCTTTTGGTTTGTCTTCAGGGACAGCGTGGAATCCCGATGGAACGCGAGTCCCTCATTTGCGCTTTCGTATAACTCGTTACTATGAACAAGTCCTTCAAGGACTTCCTTGGCCGCATCGAATTCCATTTGGTTATGGGTTCCGACTAACACGCTCGTTCTATCCCATTTTCGAAATCTTTTTCTTTCAAAATAGAAAGGAACATCTAATTTCTTTTTTATCACAATAAAGAAATAAAAAACAAAAGTTTCTTCATTTGCGTTATAGGCTATCTCACGTAAAGTTTTACAAGCATATATCGAAATAACACATATTAAGAGAAATAAAATTATATTTGTAAAAGGAAATAATATAATGTTCTTTTTTATTAATTAAAGGTCTGCAGAAATCAATTCTTTCTTTCTATAAATATATATATATATATATATATATATATATATATATATATATATATATATATATATTATATACACAGTCTTCACTATCATATACACTTTCTATAAATATATATATATATATATATATATATATAGTCAGTGTCTGTAAAATCAATAGTTCTAATGGCTCGACGAAAATATTTTGTGTAACACCTAATACGGACCATTCTGTATAATTCATTTCTGCTTTTTTTTCTTTTTTTTCTATTTTTCTCAAAACACTTTGTATATTTCATCGATATATTCATAGATCTCTTCGATCGATTATTTGTAGAGTGCCGATGATGGGCCAAGAAAAAAAGAGAGATAGCGCGATTTAAATAGATAAACGACATCGCGTGGGGTCGTCTGTTGTTCAAACGAAGAACTCATTGAAATGGCCGTGATATCTCGCGATATGTCTTATGAAAACACATAACATAATAATGTGCAGACTTTATGGGTCGATTATCGGCGCGGGAGTCGGCGAGATCCCATTAAACGTGGCTCTAAGCTTCTTCTCTCGCTCTTAGGTGCCTCAGCGTGTGGCACCTGTCCGCCTCTGAATCAGTTCTCTTCTTTCCGAGGATCGTGACGCTTCTACTACCTGAAGCTGCTGCTAGCTGACACTCTTTCTTACCTTGTCTCATCTTCTTTCTCTATCATCGTGAAATAAAAATCTCATGAAATTTGTTACGAATAAAAGATCTTTCCTTCGTTCATTTTCGATGTTTCGTGATAAAGAATTAATTTTTTTTTCTTTTTTTTTTTTTTTTTTCTTGATTATATTCATCGATACAGTATCACTTATTCATCTTCGATTTATTTTTAATTCAATCATATACCGTGGTAT
Source organism: Vespa velutina (assembly GCF_912470025.1). Classification (NCBI taxonomy): domain Eukaryota; kingdom Metazoa; phylum Arthropoda; class Insecta; order Hymenoptera; family Vespidae; genus Vespa; species Vespa velutina. The sequence continues at coordinate 5,245,407 of NC_062189.1, read as the reverse complement.
TTTTGATTACAATTTCAAATAAAATGAAATTCAGTTTTCGCCGGTAATCGTAAGATCTTTAATTTGAATGGAAATTAATCTATATATGGTTGATCGATTCGAAACATTGATTCCTTCTTATCTATTTCACTCAGAACTTTTTTATTTCTTTAATGTATTAACTTCAAGTGACACGATTTCTAAGAAATAAAACGATCAACCCAGATACGTTTCGCAAGAGCGCTTCATCGCATCTATCATCGGTAAGCTCACGTCTGAACGATAGACCGTAACAAAGTGATAATAATCGGTTTCGATAATGATGCATACTGTGTGCGGTGATAGTCCGTAGTTCTGCAACTCGCGTAGCGGTAATTGGGGAAAAGAAGAAATATTATTGGTGCGAATACACGAGATGAAGAAAAAGAAAGAAAGAAAGAAAAAAAGAAAGAAAGAAAGAGTGAAAGAAAGAAAGAAAAAAAGAAAGAAAGAAAGAGTGAAATGCAGTTGAACTTGTCGAGAGTCATCTCAAACTTCTATCAGTATTTTCTTATTACATAGTAATAGTCTAACGCCATAATATTTAGACTACGCTTAGCTGAATACATCTCTACCGGAGCAACGAAAACTTAATGAGATACATATTTCGAGTTTAATTTGTTGCATCATGCTCTACCATTTTCCTTGCATCTCTCTCTCTCTCTCTCTCTTTCTCTTTCTCTCTTCTCTCTGTCTCTCTCTCTCTCTCTCTTTCTCTTTCTTTCTTCTCTCTCTCTCTTTCTCTCTCTCTCTCTCTTTCCACGTAACGACTTCCACATCGAGATGAGTTCCTCCAGAATTCTTGGCGATTCAACCGGAGATGAAAGCGGTGCATTTTGCGAAGTAATAAATCGTCCGCATTAACGAGGCACTGCCGCCTCCTCTGCTGCTGCTGCTGCTGCTGCTGGTGCTGCTGGTGCTGCTGGTGCTGCTGGTGCTGCTGGTGTTGCTGGTGCTGCGTTACTGTTACTGGTGCTGGTACTGGCTGATGCTGATGCTGGTGCTGCTGGTGCTGCTGTTGCTGATGCGAAGAGTCGCGTGAAAAAGATAAAAAGAGAAAGAAGAGAAGAGGAGGAGAAAGAGGAGGAGATATGGGATGAAAGTCGGTGAACCGAGTCGATAATTAGCCTTTACGTTTTTAACATCTTATCGCCGGAGATCTACCGGATAAAGAATTATTCTGTCGACGGCGGGGAACGCGCACGTGTCTCGAGTTCACGCCGTTATTATTTATTAACTCCAGCATATCTTTGTCGTGACGCTCTATTAGAGCCAGGTCTCTTCACCAGTGGTTTTGTACGCAACGCGATCGTTAAAAGAGTCGCATCTTTTCCAACACGATTATCGTACTTGGAAATTTGCCAGGAAGTATCTTCTCTAGTCTCTTGATTTTTTTCTTTTTCTTCTTCTTCCTTTCTCTCTCTCTCTCTCTCTCTCTCTCTCTCTCTCTCTCTCTCTCTCTCTCTCTCTCTCTCTCTCTCTCTCGCACTCTCGTTTTTTTTTCTTTTTTAATAGCACCATTTTCGTTGCTGAACGTCGAGTAATTTAATGAATGGAAAGGTTGGTAGATATAAAAAGAGTAAGCGAGGAGTGAGAGAAAAGTGGGTGACGAAGCGATTTCATAATTAAAACATGTTGATTCGAGTTAATTAAATCGAACTCGGCTGAAATCACGTTCAGTTCGGGACACGTTTTTAAATATGTACTCCTTTGATGTGGGGACTCCACCCACTCGTCTTCTCTTTTCTCACTTTCTCTCTCTCTCACTCTTTCTCTCTCTCTCTCTCTCTCTCTCTCTCTCTTTCTCTAGGACATTCTATCTTTTTTTTTCTTCATTGCCGAACACGACAGCAGCATGATCGAAAAGTCGTTCGTGATAATTAACGAGCTCCACAAGCGGTTGTTATCGCATCGAGATCGTCGGAAGAGATCGTACAAAAGGACGGCTGCTGCTTGACTGACTAAGGTTGGCTTTAAGGTCGAATGCGACTTTTCGACCTTAGCGAAACATGCCACTTTAATTTACATCGATCGCGTTCTAATCGTGGAAAAGCTCTTGGGAATCGTTCGATCGTGCTGAATCAACCGGGACGGACACACGCCATTCTTTCTTGGCGTACCCTTAGCTTACAACTTCTTTATTTTCTTTTTGTTTTCTTTTTTTTTTTTTTTTCTCCTTTTGTCCTTCCCTTCCTTCAGCACAAGCCCTTTTTTCGTGCGATCTTACGATACGAACGAAAGGAAGGAAAACACACGAAAGGGGTTTTATTGCGGTGATCGTGACGCGATTTCCCTCGGGGAAACTTACGTTCAGCAGAAAAGATCGGTTAATCCGCTGTACGATGAAGTTGTAAACGCGAGAGGTCGAAAAGAAAAGAAGAGATAGATAGATATATAGATAGATAGAGAGAGAGAGAGAGAGAGAGAGAGAGAGAGAGAGAGAGAGAGAGAGAGAGAGAGAGAAAGAGAGATTCTGAAAGAAAGAAGGAACGAGAAAGAGAGAAAGAGGAAAGACGGGCTTAGTAGCATAAATCAGTTTCCGTTATGCGTCGCTTGGCTGAGCAACGCTTTTGCGTGTCAAGAATAAGAAGAGGGATAGATACAGCCGATGAGTGGAGGATTCTCTCTTTATTTCTCTTTCTCTCTCTTTCTCTCGTTCCTCTCGCGATCTCGAAGGAGCAAACGTGCGGCGCCTTTTTCGAATGCCAGCCGTGATCGCATTGAAATGGACTTCTTGGCCAGATTACACGGCGATACTCGGCAAACGTGTCTACCATTTGTCGACGACGAGAGGTACTAAGTAGCGAGTTTCTTTGACTAATCGTTTCTCCATTTTTCCTCCCCCCCTTCCCCCATCCCCTTTACTCTTTTCTCCCCATACCCGAGAAAGCAAGACTCATCGATCCTCTTCGATTTGTTCTTTTTCATTTTCGCGATACTGCCAATCGACCAGGGAGCAAGACAACCAGGTTGTAAACTTAAAACAAAAAAACAAAAAAAAAAAAAAAAAAATAAAAAAAATGCTTTAGGAAGTCGATAAAATTGCTTTTGACGATCGCATTTGTTAGTTTGTTGCATTAGCCTACTTTTATCTGGAACGTCGAACGTACTTTTTCGTTCTTTAACTTTTTTTTTTGTTTGTTTTTTTTTCTTTTTTTTTTTTTTCGTTCACTTTTTTCTTTCTTTACAATTTTATCGTATCTTCTTTTCATCTCGAGTATCGTACATAATTATGTACATATACATGCATATACATATACATACATATATACATATATATATATATATATATATATCGGAGAAGGATATCAACCGTTTGTCCTTCATTTCCATGGTTACCAAACGTATCTAACTATCTATCAATCTCTTTCACCGGATTGACAGCTGCACAGGTAAGTTGGCGGCGACTGAGTTGGAGGAGGAGAAGAAGGGGGAAAAGGAGGAGGAGGAGGAGGAGGAGGAGGTGGTTCGAAGTCGGAGGTGATGGTGGCTCGCTCGTGGCGTGGCGCGAGCTATACAATCGTACGAAGGATTACTTAGCGCGGTAATGACGATCGGTCGGCAGATGGCGGCCGTGATAAAAACTCGTCTTACCACCGTGGCCGTACTCGGCATATAATACCTCCTCCGTACTTACCCTCTCCCTCTCTTTTTAGCGCGAATACTCTTTACCTAACGCCCTGCCATCTTCCATCGGGCGTGCCTTCGTTCCTTGCGAGCTTATCTAAAAGCTGGATAAACCGCCATCACCATTTTCTCCTTCCTTTTTAAACGTACCAAGACGCGATTCTCTATCCAACACCTACGAGAGAGATACGTATAAGAGGGTACCTATTTCTATAAACGAAGACAACGGCGAAAACGTCGACTAGAATCTTCGTGAGAAAGGATTTTCTCTACGAACGTAAAGGAAAAAAAAAAAAAAGAAAAAAGAAAGAAAGAAAGAAAGAAAGAAAAGGAGAGATGAAGGGATTAGGGTAAATATTTCTCCATCAAGTCCAATCATTTTACGATAAGAGATAAGGAGAATAGCGATCGACTCGATTATATACAGCTGGTATAGTACCATCAATGTTACTATTTACGGTACTCACTACTGTTATAAGATGGAGCGGTACGCTTAGTTTCGTTACGAAGTAATAGATATCTTGTTATTTAACGAGTTACTGCGGTTCTCCACTTTCCGCCGGCTCGTGTTCCGCACCGAAGCGCGTGCAACGTCATAAAGATCGCGTTTACGTTGCGTTCGATGTTCCTTCGTTTCTTCTCATCCTTTATCTCTGCATTTTATTCTTCTTCTTCTTCCTCTTCTTCTTCTTCTTCTTCATCTTTCGCTTCGTCATAACCACGGGATGTTGCTATGGTGAAAGAAGACGACGATATCCGCACGGCATCCGCTTTATGTATCCGCGATTTTATCTGATCGTATTGCAAGGCATAAATGGAATTCATTGACATTCGTGCTAATACTCGATAGAAGTTATTTCAAATTTCAAAACTGAGTCTTTCAATAATATACGTGTAGATCTTACCTATGTTAGTGTCTATAAAAATTAGATGTATAGTAGAAGGCAGATGATAGTGAATATACTAAGGGTTCGTTCTCTGTTTCACGAGCTACGTGTATATATAAATATATATAATATATATGTATGTATATATAAATGTCTACTATGCGTTTCTTCAAAGTGCGTACATTTGCGTTTAGAAGAATCAACGCAATGTGTATGTATATATGTATATATGTATATATATATATATGTGTGTGTGCATATGTCCTTCGTTAGTTTCATGGTCGATCGATTTAGTTGAAATATACGAGAAATAACGTGAAAAAACGTAATCGGCGACCGTGAGGTTGTCAAGGAAAGAAAGTAAAAAAAAAAAAAAAAAAAAAAAAAAAAAAAGAAAAAGAAAAAAAAAAGAAAGAAAGAAAGAAAGAAATAACGAGATCGGCGTGAAATGGATTTGAGAATCACTGTGTCGTGGTTAATCAACACTCCGACAGACAAGATCCTTTTTGTCGCGTCCAATGAGCAGCTCCGTTAATTTCTTGCCTCCACTCGAGAGGATTTAATTTCGTAACTTTACGATCGCCTTGAAAAAAAAAAATGAGAAGAAGAGAGGGAGAGAGAGAGAGAGAGAGAGAGAGAGAGTGTGAAAGAATCGTGATCCTTCCCTTTGAAACTGACGAAACATACGTATCTATGTACGCACGTACGTATGCATGTTCCATTGATCGGCATCGATCTTTTTCGATCATTGCATGAGCGTAACGCCTACGTCCGACGGTGTCGAATGTCAAACGCGGATCGTTTCGGATTGATTTACAGGATGGGATATTCGTCCTGCGATCGAAGACGAGAGCTTTTTTTCCTGCTTCTGAATCGATTCTCGTCGTTCGATCTTCTCACTGACATTACTGTCTTGGATTATACGTTCCAAACGATTCTTCTTTACCGTATATTTTTAACAAGTTTAATTTTTTAATAACTAAGTCTTTATTTTCCTATTATGCATTATGATCATTCATCTATTTATTTATTTATTTTTTTCTGGCTTTTTTTTCTTTTTCTTTTCTTTTTTTTTTTTTGTGATATCTCTATATCACGTAGAATTTCGACGATTGTGGGCGAAGAGTCGTAAGAAAATAAAATCGAAAAAAGAAAAATGGAAAGAAAAGAAAAGAAAAGAAAAGAAAAAAAGAACAAAAGTATTGTTAGAGAGAGAGAGGGAAAGAGAGAGAGAGAGAGAGAGAGAGAGAGAGAGAGAGAGAGAGAGAGAGAGAGAGAAGGATCTTTGGATATTCGCGGCTGAATGCGTCTCGGTCGAAGTATGTAATTTGAAAAGGCACTCGATGTCTAGCAATGATTTATGTAGGACGCGTAGCGTTTTGCGGTATATAGAGAAACTACGATATGACGACGACGAGGAGGCTATAGTGGTGGTTGTTACTGGCACGCTCATTTACGGATAATCCTATAAACTGTAACATATTTCACGTTTACTACCGCGGCTTCCTTTCGCTCTTGACGCTTCTTTACATTTTGATAGAACGCCACGCGTAAACCGAACTATAC
>NC_062189.1:5164309-5234309 GCF_912470025.1 Vespa velutina | reverse complement strand
GTAAAGTAAAGCGACGGTAATGAGTTGACCCTCTACGAGCGTCGACCGTTTTACGTTTTCATGGTGTCACACAAATCGTACTAAGAGATTATTTTGCGAAAGTGGGTGTCTCATTAAGGCTCGAGAGGGTTGAAAAAGGATAATCAAGAAAGATCGAGAAAGAGAGAGGGGGCTGTACACGTTTTAAAACACGTAATCCAAAGGAAGAAAGGAGATGGAAGAAAATCACGGAGGACTGCTTTACGCGATGGCGTGCAAACTGCGCTCGAAAGAGCGAAAAAGGAAAGAGTAAGAGAGAAAGAGAGAGAAAGAAAGAAAGAAAGAGAGAGAAAGAGAGAGAGACAGAGAAAGAACGCCTTGTGATATTTGCATACGGGCGATCGCGGCGTTCGCGCATATGAGGGGAATGTTTACGATATCCGCATAATGAGAGCGTGGGTGTTTCTATTAAGGCGCGGGTCTATACCTGCCGGTTCGACCGTCCTATCCAACGTCGATCTTCCTCTCTCTCTCTTTTTCTCTCTCTCTCTTTCTCTTTCTCTTCCTCTTCTTTTTTCTCTCTCCCTTTTTACATTGACGTTCGTTGCATCGAATGAACCAAACTCACCGTCGGTCTTTTTCCCTTTCCGGCTATTACATCGAGTACAGAAACGAGCAAAGTCTTTAGCAAGGGGTATGGTGGATAAAAAAAAAAAAAAAAAAAAAGAGGAAAAAAAAGGAAAAAAAAGAAAGAAAGAAAAAAAAAATAAAAATTAAAAAAGAGAAAAAAAAATGGAGGTTAGTATCTCATAGAACTTTTGTGTGCTTGCTCATCGTGTGTTCTAACAGACCGCATCAAAACAGGCAAAGGAAAAGAAATAATACTGCGGAGTAATTAGCAACGATCTAATCTTGGGTACGACAGTTCATTACTTTGCAAGTTCTCATTCATGCTACTAACCTAAATCCGTTTCGCCAGTGCGATGATAAAATCGATCGATCCGCGAGATACGAATGAAAAGCTTTACGGCCGATTGACGAAGGAAAGAACGGTACTAACGAATGAACGGACGAATGAGCAGACGGACAAGCAGTCGGTTGGATAGACGTAATTGGGAGCGAACGTGAGCGCAGTGGTTCCATGACACCCACGTTTATCCGTCGTGCGTATTTCTCGCGATAACGTTACATAATCGAATCGATCGGACGGTCAAACGAGCCGACGTAAATGTTGGCTCTTATGGCGCGAGAAAAGAAATTGAAAATTTTCAACCGAATAAACATAGTTCACTTATCAATGTCCGATCTATTTATCTCTCACGGATAATTTACTTTTTAGGTCGATACGTAATTATTATATTAATTAGCGGATACGATAAGGGATACATATACCATTTTTAACAATAGATCTCATATTGGACGTTTAATGATTAAATAATTGTTTCGAATTTGTTTGTTTTTCTTTCTTTTTTTTTTCTTTTTTTTTTCTTTTTTTTTTTTTAATTTACGAAGATATCTAGATGACTCAAAGCAAACTCAATAAACTCGTGAGTGAAACGATCTTATCGAATAGATAGTTAAGGACAGTCGTTAACTCGTAAACATATTAACATCTCGATAATCGTGGCCATCGATGACGAAAAGAAAGACAGAACGAAAATGAAAAAGATAGAAAGAGAAGAAAAAAGAGAGAGAGAGAGAGAGAGGGAGAGAGGGTTCGTTCAAGAAGAGCATACAGCAAAACGATTTAACATAGATGATTTTTCCTGTCATGATTAAACTCACGCAAAGAAGAAGAAGAAGAAGAAGAAGAAGAAAAGGAGAGGTGTAAAGTGTGTCGAGAGAATGTTAGCAGTGATTCCTAGAAAATATATAGGTACGAGGAGAGGACTAGTCTTTTTCTTGTATCTCCTTCTCTCTTAAGAGAGTTTAAACTTTAAACGTTTGCGTGCCGAGTTCGAGGGCGACAAAACGAGACAGGCTTAAGGAATCGCCCACGCCTTGTACACTGTCGCCTGTCAGCCTCGAATTAACCCGCAATTACGCGATAACGTTCGTCGTACGAGCGCTGCCTTCGAGAGAAGGCAGTTTTTCTTTCCCGCATTCGTGTATTTCTTCCTTGTATACGTGTACACGTTCGTTACGTTGCGTGTATATACGCACTTGTGTAAGTAGTTAAATGTTAGCATGCGACGATTTGAAATTCCATGGAAGGTCGTCTTAACGCGAATAAATCGAAACTCGGTTTTACATCGTCCCGTACGATACGTCCGTTCGAAGGCGGCGTACGGAATTTTATATCTCCTTGATGAGCTCTCTACCGCATGTCCGTTCATACATAGTATAACACGATCGTATCTCAACATGCGAGAAAGTATACTACTTATACTACTTATTCGAGATAATTTCAACAAAGAGATATTGTCCTCTTAAAAATTGATTTTTCAAAATTTATTGTCTTCAATGATATCCTAATATATTCTGATTTAATATTTCCTCTTCCTCCTCCTCCTTCTTCTTCTTCATCTTTTTTTTTTTGCTTTTTTTTTCCTTTTTCTTTTTTTAACGATCTATGCTCTTCGACGTATACGCAATCATACTGCGTTTTGCATTTAGCAACGCCACGATACGGCAACGAGAGAAAGAGAGAGTGGAAATCCCACGTATGTACTCGTCGAGTACGACGTATCTACATAGAAACACGAACTCTGCGCACCTAAATTTCGGAGTCTGCAGTTCTTCTGCAGTGCGGCGCCATGACTCTTTCGATGCGACTGAGAGAGACAGCGTGCAAAATGAACCGCATCGACTATGAAACGTTGTAGCAGATATAGTAACAACTAAATATGTTTTTCTCACTAGCGAGAGAATAAAGATTAGTCATTAAATATCTCTGTAAAATGATAATGAAATAAATGTCGATAAATAAATATCGATAGATTTTCTAAGATAGTTTCAAGGAAATCATTTTCGACGTCCTTCTTTTTATATATATATATATATATTTTTTTTTTTTTGTATATATTATCTATTGATTATATCTATTTTATAGATAGGACTTGACTTTAAATCCATATAAAATATTTTAAAGGTCTTGACATAGATAATCATCAATAATATATTCGACGAAAGTTAGAACAGAAGTTAGATACTAAATTGTTATTTATTAGAGATAACGATACGTCATCGTACATCCCGGTAATGTAGAAAAAAAGGAACACGTGTCTCGGACGTTTTTACAATGACTTTTTTTTTCTTTTTATTTTTCAAATTTTTTGTCTTTCCTTACTATTATGTCGACATCATACATAATCGTACATAGTCGTACATAATCGTATATGATCGTAGCTATGTATAATTAAAGCGAATCAGTCTGATCAATTTGTGAATTGATTGTCTATGGAATTCGATCATTCAGATCGATTGATTAATATAGGCCAGTTTTATTATCGTTCACTGTTTTTATCTTTGACTGAATACGATAAAATGTTTCTTCACAGAAAACTACTTCTTTATCACGATCTATCTACTCGTTTTCAATTACAACATTATCATTGTAAATATAGGCTTAATCAATCTTAAATATTAGAACCGATTAGTTCTTTTAAATAGAAAGAAGAATCGATATTATCCAAGCGTGTTGTTTCGACACGGTACGTGGATATTTTTTCTTTCCTTCCTTCCTTTCTTCCTTCGTTCCAGGTTTTGATAAATTTCCTTTTGCACGCCAAAAGGTAATCATTGACGCAACTGCACCTGTTGATGACGCGAGAATGAGAACGAAATTGGGTAATGAGAAAAAGCTATTTAATTTGCAAAGAGAGAAAGAGAAGAGGGACGTTATCGTTCTACGTGTATGTGTCGGTGCCTTAATCGCTTTTACAGCCGGTACAGGTGACTTCTTAGGTGAGGGCAAGAAGAAGAAGAAGAGGAGAACGAGGAGGAGGAGGAGGAGGAGGAGGAGGAGGAGGAGGAGGAGGAGGAGGAGGAGGAGGAGGATGAAGAAAAAGTAAAAGAGGGAGGAAGGCAGGGAGGGAGGAGGCTCCTCCATTCTCCATGTAAACCTTGCGCCAGTCAAGTTACACGCTCGTATATAACTTTCAGGTGTTCCTTCTTCTGCTCTTTTTGAATTCTATCGAGTGCCGGTGGTTGAGCTCTCGCGATGGTAACGTTGTTGGTCGCTCGTTAATGATTCTTCGCCAGTTTTACACTCTCTCCCTTGTACGTACGAAGTGGGAGGAAAGTGAGGGGGGAGGGGAACAGAATGAGGGAGAGTAGCGAGGAGAAGGAGAGAAGGAGGTAGAGAAGATGCGCAAGGTGCAAGCTATAAAAAGTCAATGACGTGAAAGAACGACGGTGATGGCAAAATCGCAAGAGTGTTTAATTATCGAAGCGAGGAACTCGCGAGGATGTGTCTACCGATCGATCGAGTAACGACTTTGACTATTATCGCACCAATGAGATCTCGTACCTAATAACGATCGTTTTAGAAACTCAAGACGTATTCCTTTTCTAACAGAGGAGATGAGACGTTTAAATAATCAAAATGATTCGATCGGTAGTTGGAGAAAATGGCGATAAGAAAAAGAGATAAAGAGGAAGAGAAATAGATTACTTCGAATCGCTCCTTAAATCAAGCTCTAGTTGGCAAGTTGACTGTGCCTATGTTCTACACTATTGCTATCTCTTATTCTGTTCTCTCTCTTTCTCTCTTTCTGTATCATCTATCTATCTCTCTCTCAGAACACAAATTACCGAGCATTTAATTACCGTCCAATATCCAATGAATAGTCATTAATCACGTTACCGATAAACCGTAATTTTCCGAACGACGATAAAATCTGTCACACGACGTACATACATACGTAATAGGTATACATGGCGTTGTGCGTTCGTTTAGCTTCACCTGATAATACCATGTCGCTCCTTTCAATTCGTTCCATGGCGCAGAAACTTTTATTGCCTCGAGCTACTTTTATCTAGTATTATCTGTACCCTTAATTAATTCATTCAAATGAATTCGTCCAAAGTTTAGCGTTAACGTTTAACGTACGTCGTTGTTTTTAAAATGAAGATTAACTTAACTTTTGAACTTTCGAACAAATTAGATTTCAAAATAGATTTAATGAAAGTCGATATTAAAAAGTTTCGATTTGAAGGAAGATCAACCGACACCCCCCCCCCGCCTCCCCCTCCCCCCTTTATCATTTCAAAGTCGCTTCCTCCTACTGTACGAAAGTGAAGAGAGCCATCGGGCTTCTCTTCGGTAGCCCGTCTGGTTTTTTGGTAGCAGTTTGTTGGAGCCTCACCGCCACTGAGGCGAGCTTGTCTGCCCTAAGGCCGAGTACTCTCTTTCCTTCCGAGGGAGAAATGGTAGATAGATCTGAAGGTAGCAAAGGATACGAGTCTATTTACGATTCGATCAAGAGAATCTTCTTTATCGAATTTATCGAAATTAAATACGAAAGAGATAAATGAAAAAAAAAAAAAAAAAGAAAAAAAAAAAAAGAAAAAATATTTAAATGTATGAAATTAGTCATAGGTTTTATTTTCTACATTTTCTTTCTTTTTTTTTTTTTCCTTTTTGTTTACTTTCTTTTTTTTTATTTTCCTTTTGTTTTTCTTTCTTTCTTTCTTTCTTTCTTTCTTTTTTTATTTTCTTTTCAAATTAACACCGTAATCACAATCGTGTGATCATCGTTTAGCTCGAACAAGATCTCTATTGGAGAAAGAAATATCGAAGCTGAGTTAAAGCCATCGCTGATCCGAGACGGAGCACCCGGTATATCGGTAGATCGTGCGGGAGAAAGATCAAGCGCTCCACCCACGCCCACGTCTCAACCTGTTCTCTGTTTCTCTCGCGTCGAGCCGTGGTTACAGGTGCCTCCTTCGGGGCATTCCTGCTGGAATTCTTCATGGATGATCCTCTCCTCGCTTCTGCTCGCCTGCAAATCCACCTACCACGATCGGAAAGCGACGTTCCTCGACCACCTCGTCGTTCGGACCAATGTATTCGATGATCTCGATCGAGATTCGTCCCCCGAACTTCTCCTTCAAGCGAGTTAAACCCGTGTGATCATTTTTCTTGAACCTTCGTAACATTAATATTTTTTTTTCGAGAAACGAAATGATAGATAAACATGTCCTTGTTTATTTATACGATCCACAAATTAGTTCTTTTATATATATATATATATATATATATATATATATATATTCTTTCTCCTTACTCCTTTCTTTTTCATTTTCTTCTTTTTCTCTTTTCCTTTTTATTTTTTTCAAACGAGATCCAACAATTTCTTATATATTCGATCTTTTAATATTCTTTTTGGAAGATTAAAGAAAATAGCATTCTTCGAGAAGGTATCGTAATTATTAAAAATATCTTAGCAAAAAAGGGTAGGAAGGATGATGACGTTGATAACGATAAAGATGATGATGGCGACGGAGGTAGGAATGGGGAATAGGGGGGATGAGCCAAGGAGTAAGTACGCCCACACCTTTTTCTCCTTGGGGACCTGTTCTCGGCTTTTACGTTCTGACATCTTTTCACTTCGTTTACGAGTCCCCTTTACGTTTTACGACCGATCATCGGAGCCCTTTCTCTCTCCAAGAGATTCTACCGAGCGGCCGCTGTTTGGACGACCGTGCACCGTCTTGATGACGAGAAAGAAAGATGGAGAGGGATAGGAAAAAGAAAAAGAGGAGCCGCCTTTATTTGCTTAAATGCAGCGTACGCGCGCGCGCGCGAGAGAGAGAGAGAGAGAGAGAGAGAGAGAAAAAGAGAAAGAGAAAAAAAAAGAGAGAGAGAGAGAGAAACGAGGAAGGAAAAAAGAGTGCAAGATAGACATAGACGTCGTAATCGTTTTAAAATCATCGTAATCAATAGCTCTTAATATATATATCTTATAAATTAAGACTCTTCTCCAAGTTGAATTCCTGTCATTCAAGACAATTTTTTTTTTCTTTTTTTAAAGCTAACAACCCACCTCCGTAAGGCTGCATATATATATATATATATGTGTGTGTGTGTGTGTATGTAGATTTTCGAATGCCTAACGAGAGACTTAACGACTTCGTTGAAGAGAGCAAACGAGAACTAAAGTTCCTTTGGCAAAAAGTTCTAGAATCCAATTTACAGTCATGATTTCAGTCGATTCGCAGACCATATGATGTACTTAATCTGAAATTTAAATGCATCCGACACGTACCTAGTCGTTTACGCGCGATTTTATGACGGAACATCGATGTCGCGATAAATGAAGACGAGAACGTCGAACGATACGAGATAAAAAAAAAAAAAATGTTTTTTATATGTTGTTTATATTAATTTTGAGTACGTGTTTAGTTTGAGTCGCAATTAGACTTGGAAAATGCAACATCGAGTTTCTTATCTTAACATCGCTGGGTTACGGTCTAATACCGTAAGAAACAAAATTATAGTTGGTTATACCTTCGTATCTTCTTTTATTTAAAGACGTCTCGCTTTTATTTAATGGCGAAGTCTTGTACGTCGGAATAGTCCAATCCAATCCATAGGAATCTCTCGACTTACAATCGATTTATTTTTGACAGATTTAACGAAAACTGTCGACGTTCTTGATCCAATTTTCTTCCGTCCACTCGCGTGAAAATTTTACGAACGATCGGTAAGTAAAGATGTGTGACAGTTCTTCGAGCCTGTCCTTGGTCGCAAAATCGATCGATACGCTATGATATCTGAACTAATAATAATAATAATAATAATGATAATAATAATAATAATAATAATAATAATAATAATAATAATAATAATAATAAAAGGGAGAAAAGTAGGACATGTTAAAAGGACATGCTAATCATTAAATTTCTTATTTCTCTTTTTCGATTTTGATTTATGCATCGGTATAGATGGATCGAACGGGAACAAAGTTGATCCATGATGAACGAAATCTATCATTGATTGTTACAGGACGAGGTGGGAGGCAGTACGACGGTGGTAGCCGAGGGTGTAATAGGCGGCATAAGGGGCCCAGGCGGCGGGTGCCGCGCATCCTCGATGACGATGGCCGAGAGCGCCGTGGAGGACGCCGCAGCCGCGCCCCCGGGTCCGGCCAAGCCGCCCCCGCCTTCCTGTACGAACAACAATACCCTAGCGGCGACGGCGAATCGTAACCATCGGAATCCACGAAAGAGAAAACGACTGGCCCAAGTACTTGACATTCTCCAAGCACATAGAAGCTCGCCATCGGAGGGTGAGGTACTCAGGTTCGAAGGTAACGGGCCAGCATCCGAGGAAGAGGAAGACGTTTTTGGTTCGCCGAGATCGTCTTCCAGGTCGGCCGTCGACAGTCCGTCCGGTTTGAACGTTCTACCGTTAAGGTTCAAGGACGAGGAGAGTCCAGTGACGCCAACAGGAGAGGAAGAGGAGAATGCGATGTCGACGATGTCGACGATATCGACGATGTCGACGACGATGACGACGACAACGACGACAACGACGGCGACAACGGTCGGCGAGGGCGAGGTGGAGCAACGAAACAATCGTCATCAACATCATCACAACCACCATCATCACAATCATCATCACAGAAGCCGTCACAATCACCGAAATCTAACGTACAACAATAAAACACGGCAGAACACAAATCAGAAACAATCGTCCACGTCGAATCGTTCCTCAACGGGCAAGCTGAACAACGGTGCTTGTACCTGTGCCCAATGTAGTCAGTCCCCTAATTCGGGCGGCATGATGTTGCACTCACCTACGTCGCCGTTAACGCCACTGACCCCGCTGACCCCGTTGACACCATTGTCCCTACCACCGCTCACACCGGGCTCCTTGAGCTCGTACAGCTTCGAACAGTACATGCACACCAAGTACCTGCCGGATATCTATCGCGGACGCAGTCATTCGGATTCCGACGTGGTGCCTGGCTGGGAACAGAGGATACCACCAGCCTCGACATCCTCGTCGATGTCGTTGATGGTAAATCACCCACCACGTAGCGGTTCGTTAGAAAGTGAGACGACAAGTCCGCAGGAATTACCGTTGGATCTTTCGATGAAAAATCTGATGGCGTCGGCGGCCGCTGCGGCTGCCGCAGCGGCCGCAGCAGTGGCAGCGGGGGGTAATAGACCTCCTGCACTTCGACTTTTACCGGCTGGCATCGTGACGAGGGGTTCCGTGAGCGTGCCGGTTGTCAGAGGAGATGTTGCCTCGCCGACAACGAAGGAGAGCGTTGCCGTGAGGTATAACCTCGAAGTTTCGCCTGTAGTCGAGGAGATGCCGCCTGGTGCCGATTTAGCCTACGTTTGTCCGGAATGCGGCCAGATGTTTAGCCTACACGATCGTTTAGCGAAACATATGGCGTCGAGGCATCGCAAACAGGGTCCGCAGGACGCTTCTGCAAAGGCATATCTCTGTGACGTGTGCCAAAGGAGCTTCGCCAGGTCGGATATGTTGACGAGACATATGAGGCTGCATACAGGCGTAAAGCCTTACACGTGCAAGGTATGCAACCAGGTGTTCAGCAGGTCCGATCACCTCAGTACTCATCAGCGAACGCACACCGGCGAGAAGCCCTACAAATGTCCAGACTGTACCTATGCGGCTTGTCGCAGGGACATGATCACTAGGCATCAGAGGACCCACAATAAGTTCCTCGAAAGTCAAGGAAGAGCTTCAGGAGCAACAGGGACAACAAAAACAGAACCAGGTTCGCTCCCATCAGATGATGGCAGTCCTACGTCCTATGGGCAGCCTATGCCAGCTTCTCCTTCTTCAACCGGCGCTGCCATAAAGACCGAATGACGACGAGCCGTCGGACGACCCTGGTTCCTCACTTCTCCTCGAGCTTCGGTCTCTCGAAGAGCTCGCGGACGAAACTTTTTCGCTACTTCTCTTTCTATTTCGATTGCTCGCGAGCTCGAGCGTGGAACCTCGCGTCGTCGAGCGCGCGAATCTCGACGCTGAAGGAGGACTCGTATCTCGGACAGTATTATCCTAATCCTTTATTATTCTCCTCCTTCCTCCTCATTCCTTCCATCCTTTTTTCCATTCTTCCTATTAATCCTATTCCTATTATTCCTCTTCCTCTTGCCCGCTAGATCGACACGATCGCGTATAAGGAAAGTCGCTTTTCCTTCAAAAATAAAAGACTTTCTCGCTCTCTTTTTCTCACCGATCATACTCTCCGAAGCGTATTTCAATCGTAAATCTACGCGTATACACGTGCCAAACTCGTTTTCCTCTATTCAACTCCGTACTCGTTGCCCTGTCGAAACGACATTGGAAAAAAGAAAACAAAAAAAAATAAAAAAATAAAAAAAAAGAGAGAAATTATCTTTTAATCTCTCGTCAAATGATTTTTGACAAACTCATATAAATAGGAACAATTCGAGGAGACGCTACATTTAAATAATGCGATTATTTAAAAATTAAAAGATTGTTTATATAAAGTATTTTATAAATATTCGCGTCACACTCGTTCGTTCGTTCGTTCGTACGTACGTCGTCGTTGTGCCAAGCGCGAACAGTACGGAGCTTTTAGAAAGTGATTATCATCTCAATTGTTCGAGATTTCTCTGAATTCATCGTAAAATTTAACATTTCGTCGTTAGAAAAAGAAAAAAAAAAAAAAGAAAAAAAAAAAAAAAAGAAAAAGCCTCGTCCTATATTCGATTTCATTTCTACGAGATTCTATATTTTCATTTTTTATTTTTATATAAATTATTCCATTCGGTTGTTTGTTATTTAAAACGAATCTCCTCGCGAACTTTCAAGAGAGATCCGCTCGTTTATTTGACGAAATTGAAAGGAAAGGATGAGACAAAGAGAAGAAGGGTTACAAAATATTGATCGATAGTAAACGAATTGTACCTGCAGAAAGAGAGAAAACTAAAAGTTGAAGCATTATATAGAAATATTTAGAGGTAACGTTAATTAGTATGTAATTAATTATTATTATATTACTATTACTATTATTATTATTATATTATATTATATTATTATCATTATCATTATTATTATTATTATTATTATCATTATTATTATTATTATTATTATTATTATTATTATTATTATTATTATTATTATTATTATTATGCGTTAATTATTATAGTAGTTGTTAGCGTTATCATATATTGCGGTAAAGACAACCGAGAGACATAATATTTTTTATATCGTTCTTAAGAAGAGAGTTTGGATTCTTGATGGTCGAGAATTAAACTAAAATGAAAAATAACGTAAATACGACTGAGTTGAGGGTTGTTACAAAATACGAAACGATCTTTTAAAGAACTTAGATCGAAAGTACCCTTCTTTAAAAGCAGAAGATTAATACAAGGGAATCTCTTGAAATATCGCGAATAATTATTAGAAATGAACGAGTTGGACGAGCGAATTTGCAAAAAAAAGAAAAACGAAAAAAGAAAAACGAAAAAAGAAATTATTTAAGTAGTTATATGCATCATTTGAGATGCCGAATTATGTTTTCTGTATTCATTTTATCGAATCAATCGAAGTCCGGGTATATAATGAATCATTTTATTTTTCTTGCGTTGTTTGTTTTTTTTTTTTTTTTCTCTTAATTTTTTGAATCTTTCTCTATCTGTCTTATCCATCTATCTCTCACTTTTTCTATCTCATTTATTCGATGCGAATCTATTTTCGTCTTCGTTTCTATCTCTTTCTCTCTCTCTCTCTCTCTCTCTCTTTTTTTTTCTTGCTCTCATACGACGACTTTCCGCTTCGTAGACATATGGATATATCATTAATTAATTATCAATCTTACGCATCGAACATCTTGGTCGTTTGCCCCTATCCTTGCCATAATTCGATCCGCGCGCCTACGCGCTTCACGGACACCTGTAGACAAGACATACAAATAAATGCGTACACGCAACGTACACCCGGTAGAAAATGCTAAGTACCCACGCACATATAATACATACATCCATCCATATACACACACACACACACACACACACACAGACATATATAAAATAAAAAGGAACAAATACACCCGATCTGTAGCGTACGTGCGCGCGTACCGAACGCCGCCCGTATTTTATGTATTGTATATCTGTATTTTTGTATATCGAGAATTTTTTCTAATTATATCTACCGTTTAAGCGTTTCGCGAAGAACGAGCCGAATAATTATTAGCCGTTAATGAGAATGTAACGTCTGCTTGCCATTTTAGCCGAGCACCTTGCATCGATTGATCGTTATTGCTCGCGAGGTGATTGGCTCGCTAGAAAGGATGTGCGAAGAACGACTCGACGAGACCGAGATTTCGCTGATATTGTTAATTAAAAAATTCTTTCTTTTCTCTCTCTCTCTCTCTCTCTCTCTCTCCATCTATCTCTCTATATCTTTCTCTCTATCTCTTTCTCTCTCTATTTATCTCTCTCTCTTTCTTTCTCGCTCTTTCTAACTCATTAGCACGATTTAATTGAATTTCTAATGAAAATTTATAAAGAAATATTTTCTATCGTTAGATCGATGAACATAGTCAGATATATAAGATCACATAAAACAATCAGGATTAATAAATATTATTTGTAACGCGGCCACCTCTTTCCTCGATGTTTTTATCATTTAATATCTCGAATTGACTTAGATATTTACCAGCGACACCTTCGGCTCGATGGACGCGTTCCTCGCGCGATTCAGCCTTAAAATGAGAATCTCTTGCGTAATACGAATCCATCTCTCATAGACGGATGAACAAAAAGGAGAAAAAGAAGAAAAAGAAGATGAAGAAGAAGAAGAAGAAGAAGAAGAAAAGGAAGAAGAAGAAGATGATGATGATGAAGAATAGGACGAAATAGAAGAAGAATATGATAATTATGATGATGATTATGATGATGATGATGATAATGATGATGATGATGATGCCGAGGAAGAAGAATTGGAAGGAACGCGTTCGATGTGTCCTCGGGCAATCAAAAATGATCGCCGTGCCAGAAAATCCGCTCTTGTAACTATTAAACGCACATTAGCCATTCATTATTATTACGAACAAAAAAAAAATATTTCTTATTATTAGTTATTAATATCTTTCTCTTATTATTATTATTATTATTATTATTATTATTATTATTATTATTAATATTATTATTAATATTATTATTATTAATATTATTATTATTAATATTATTATTATTATTATTATTATTATTATTATTATTATTATTATTATATATCGCTATATTATGCCTAGTTACATTGTTAAGTGATTAATCCTGTTTAATGCTTCTATTATTTATTTTGTTATGCAGTTCACGTGTCGAGTTTCCCCTCTCCACCTCTTTCTTTTTCATTCTTTTTATTTTTTTTTTGTCCTCTTTATATATGTACAAATTTGTTCTTTTTCTTTTTTTTTCCTTTTTTTCTTTTTTTCTTTCTTACAATTTTCTCTCGTTTATTAAAGAAATAAAATTAAATTATTTTTCAATATTCATTGAAATTACATCGGAAAAGTGCTGCCTACGTATATATCTCGTACGTATTTTTCGTTTCGAACGCAAAGATTTCAATTTTTTTCTCCGATCGAATCTCGATCTCATTTATTTTCTTTTTCTTTTCTTTTCTTTTCTTTTTTTTTTTTTTATTATTTCATTTTCTATTTCTTTCTTTTTTCTTCTTTTTTATTTTTTATTTATTTTTTTTTTTTTTTTCTTATATCCTTTTCCTTTAACCACTCGACCGTATTCCCTCGACGTGCTAAGAGCTTCCCTTTCTTTATCTTTTGTAACGATATAAAAACAAAAGGAGCGCTACGCGAAGTTTTTGTGTAAATTATTGATGATGACGATTGTGTATGTTAATTTATAAATTATGTTGTGTTTACGAATCGTGCCAGAAAGGAAAAAAAAAAAAAATATAATTTTTTCAACGAAACTCCCATCACGGTTTCTTTGGTTTGTTTGTTTTTGTTTCTTTTTTTTTTTTTTCTTCTTTTTTATGTTTTTTTTTTTTTTTCTTTTTTTTTTCTCTCTTCTATCGTTCTCTTTCTTTTCATTCTATTTCATTATATTTGTATGCACTTTTATTCAATCTCCTTCTCCTTGGTCACGCACTCATTATTATTTTTGCCATATTTCTGCTTCGCCATCGACGATAAGCGGAGAAAAATGAATCGTCAGACGTGCCTTTTGCAACGTGTCAGAAATCTTCGAGTTTCGAGCGTTTACGGTAGGCAAACTTAAACATATCACTTTAAGGCTGAGGATGATTTAGAGAAAAATACATATGTATAATATAAACGTATAAAGCGTAACGTCCAAGGAAAATATTTTTTCAATGCGAGAAGCGAGCTCCCTTCCGCGACAAACTCGAACGAACGTTCTCGTTTGTGTTTTATCATTAAAATAACTGTCGTGTGAGACAATCTTATCCATTATTTGGATTAATATTATACATATCGCGGAGAAACGAGCGAGCCTTCGTCTTATCAAATTCGTACGAATATTCACTTCGTAATATCGTCATCCTTTGTATCCGTTTCTATAAAAACGACTTCCACACAATTTTCTCTTATCTCTGTACATCGAAATAAAATTGAAAGAAAAACAATCAGAATCTGTATGTCGTTGCACTTTAACGCTGGAATATATAAACACACGATAAACGTTTATTATTATAATTATTCCAATTCGTCCTTTAATAAATATCACTAAAGATTTTTCTGCAAATTGTTTTCACATGAAAATTTTAGGTAAGTAACCAATCCAAAAGTTCGTATCGTAACAACGACAACATCGAATGAATTGTCGACGATTATTTATTTTATTTTATTTTATCTTATTCTCTTTATTTTATTTTATTTTTTTTTTTTTTGCTCTTTGATATAAATTTTCAATGCATGAGCAAAGAAATATTAGTCGATCGAAGAAGTTTATACGAGTCGCTATCAAACCGAGAATATTTTGTGGTTGATTGGTGAACGTGGCAGTAAAAGTCCAAGGATAATACATACCGCGATTACGGTGAAATCGTTCATTTCCTGTATTCTCGCGTGGAAATAAGTCAAAATTGAAAGCGAGAGAAAGGCTGAGTCATCTTAGTTAGCCTTAGTATCTGCCAATTTGAATGTATCGAAATTCATTAGAAATTTTTGTCAGTGTTTGTTGCCTAAAAAAAATGATTATCTAATTTTATCGATATATTCATTTATTACGATGAGGATAAAGTTCCACATAAAGCCGAACGAATAGCCTCGATACGTTTCACGATCGATAGATTGTAATTATCGACTTTATCTTGGCGTATTTGTACGAAGGTCGGGTACGTATCCTTTAAGAATGTGAAATTATTGACCTCGACGTCTTCTCGTTCGTATCACCGGCAAGATAGAGAGAGTCGAGTCACGATTTTTAATCGGACACAATGCGAACGTGGATCTCTATAAATCGTCTTAGCGAAGACGCGAAATGAAGATTCTTTGACGTACGTACTTAACTTCAATATAAAGGAACTCTTTCAATCGATCCTTCCTTGAACGAGGTAACATCAAAAATTTATAATTAACGTTCGTAAATCATTACATAGATATATCCGTCATTTCCCGAGTCGATTATCTATCGATAATTATCATTCTACGAGTCTCGATTCAACTTTGAAAATCGAATAAGGTATATGTAGTACCTAATTAGATGTTATTTTTTCTCTCTCTCTCTCTCTCTCTCTCTCTCTCTCTCTCTCCCCCTACTAAGTAGATCTGACATCGACTGTATATCGGCACACGACTATCGGACAGCACGTGATTCACGTATTTAACAGAAATAAAGCATGAGACCGAGGACGCATTAAAGGTATACAAGCTCTTTATCTTACGGCCGCATAATGATGTTCGGCTTGATTTACGCCGCACTCGGGATTTCAGGTAGTACCTCATTATACGAGTATTATATGCAGCTCGCAACAGTAAATATATATATACGTATACTCTCGCACGATATCCTGTTCCATACGATCGATACTCCGGATAAGTGGTAATAGAATAATCGACGTTTCATGTAAAGGTATGATATACGGATAATCGGCTTTTCAATATATCCCAATATCTCCATACAACAATATTCTCTGACACAGTTTTTTTTTTTTTTTTTCGAACGTCCAATACGCTTTCCTGACACCCTTGATGTAGGTACCTATCAACTTACTACGGTGTCTACCGTACTAATGGTAGAGTGGATAAAAGCTTTGTAATTGAATCAACCTAGATGCATTCGTCTACGTAAAAAAAAAAAAAAAAGCAATATCTACGTAAATATATAGTATAGAGATGCAGTCGAAAACAATAAATTTTCATGGATCAACGAAGCATCGAAATATTGAATAATTTCACTTGGTGTACGGGGCTATTGTCGTTCAACTTCCCGACATCATGAGAGAGAACGAGAGAGAGAGAGAGAGAGAGAGATAGAGTATATCGTATCTTGTTATCGTACAGAGAACGTGACGATACTATGATATCCTAGAGGGAGATCAGCAGCAGGAGCCTTGAAGGAGTGCTGATCTTTGCAGGTCGTCTACCTCGAAGCTCGCGCATCGACTGAGGTCGCTTTGAAAGAAAAAGAAAAAGAAAAAAAAAAAAAAAAGAAAAATAAAGAAAAGGAAACAAAAAAAAAAAAAAAAAAAAAAAAAAAAAAGTAAAAAAAAGAAAAAAAGAAAAAAAAAGAAAAAAAAATAAATAAATAAAAAAGAAACGGGTCGGATCTTGTGGTACTCGTGAAAATGTTAATCCTTTTTTTAAATAAATAAAATCAGCTAACTCGATAGAAGTTGAAAGGGAAGGGAAAAGGAGCTTCGGGGTCACAAATCAATCTATCTCGCTTAAGCGAAGCGAAACGGTGTCTCGGCACGAGAACCAAGACGAGATTTATAAATCTCGTCGTGGTCCGCGCTACTCGAGTTTTCTTTTTCGCGGAACATGTATCGGAGATAGGTAGAGAGGCTGGTAAGTAGAGGTGGTAGTTGTATCGACGCGAGGACGGCAGGCCGGCGCGATTCTCGTCGCAGTGTTTTCTCGCTTTTTCTCACCTTTTCTCGCACGATCAGCTTTACTCCAAGTGAGTCCGTGCTCGATATAAATTATTACGATCGTGGGCAACCCAGCAAGAAGCGTACCGCCACGCATTAGAAATTGTGAGCATTGCTTGCTTGACTCCTGTGGACTCTCTACCCTTTTTTTTTCTCCCCCTTTCTTCCACCTTTCTATCTGTCTTACTGTCTGTCTCTTACTTTTTATCTCTCTTTCTCCCTCTCTCTCTCTCTCTCTCTCTCTCTCTCTCTCTTTTACTTTGATCGCTTCGAGCGGTCGATCTCGCGATCGTTCTTGTCACCAGTCCCCGTTCCACCCACGCCACACGAGATCGCCTTTCTACGGCTTGGACCGGTCCAACTTTTTGTCGCGACCACCTCGGCCCGTCCACCGGTCCTCCTCCTCCTTTGACTCTTTTCTCTCTCTCTCTCTCTCTCTCTCTCTCTCTCTCGTCCACTTATCTATACATCTTCCTCTCTCTCTCTCTCTTTTCTTACCTCCCTCTCCACAACTTTCGCCATCCGTTCGTCTACCGTCCATACGCCTTCTTCCACCTTCGCTCCCTTTCTCTTTTGTTTCTTTTCTTACGCGAAGGAGGAGGTGGAGGAGGGGGAGGAGTCTCCTGAACCGTCTCGCGTAAAAGTATCGATCGTATGTCGCGATAAGGGCACTCGTCCGAAATGACTCGTCGCCCTCTTTCAAAGCGGCATCGTCATTGCCAACTGTTATACTTTGTCGGTTTAATAACGGGTTAACCGAGAACGTTCTCCGTTAAGGATCGATGATCATTTTATTCTTTCTCGATCGAATCCTTTCTTTCTTTTATTCATATTGTCAATAAATGGGTGTAAGATTTATAGAAAGTAGATATTATTTTTAAGATTTGTTTTAATGCTGTAATCAATGATCAGAAATATTTCATTGGAACGCCCTGTAAGTAAGTATATCTCGAGGATAGTTACTTATAATGATAATACGAAAGAAAATAAGAAAATGAAGTAAAAAGGGAAGGAAAAAAGATTGGAAAGGGAGTATATATATATATATATATATACTCCCTTTCCAATATGTATATATATGTATATATCTTGGCAATAGAGTAAAAAAGAAGGAGTGAAAATCATCGATAATTATCTATGTCGATGTAAAGCCGCGAAGGGGAGAAATAATTATCCGGATAAGTACATCAAACCAGCATAATTCCTGTGATTTAGTGGGAGAGATTCCAAGAAAAAGTGCTTGCAACAAGCTCAAGAACCGGAAATGGCCAATAGAAGCGCTTAAAGGTGAAGACTAGCGTTAGAACGAACAGAGATAGAGGATGCAATTCGAATGGAGGGGAAAAAGAAAAAAGAAAAAAACAAAAATACCGGAAATCAATTCTCTTCAGGAATTTTTTATTTTATTATTTTAAGTATATTTCAACGACAATACGATGGGATCTCGATGGGATCCCAATTTTAATTATTAAATGGAATCTTTACGAAAAATAAATTCTTATCGTTCGTATTTATTTATATTCGATCGTTTAGTTGACATTTTGTTTTAAACTTTATATTTGAAAGAATTTATATTGTAAAAAATAAAAGAAAAAGAGAAAAACAAAATCTTATTCAAATAAGTTTCTTTTACTTATACGACATACAAACAGAAATAAACTTTCGATGTATTTTGTTTAACACGTTAACTATACGAAAAAGAGCTCGCGTTTTTAACTGTCAGAACTCATTCCTCGTTCCCTTTTATCTTTTTCTCTTTTACTTTTAATCGGATCAAATTTAATCGGACGTTTGTGATCACCAAAATGCGATGAATGATAGTGATATCGATTAATCCGTATCTGTTGTCTTTTTTCACTCTAGCGAAGTCAAAAATAAAATAACAAAAGAACGATATCGATGTAACAAAACTGGATCTTGATCGGTGAGAACGTTAATAACATCATCATATGATCGACGATGACATCGCAAGGATCGTTATTATCGTACAAAATCACAAACAAACTCTACGACGTACCGTGATAGAGATATTCCACTTATTCCACTTAGCTCGGATAATTGTACGCGTTTTCTCGAACATTATATTGTAATTATCGGCTATTTGCCAGGACGAAATCACGAGTGCCGCTGTTGTAAAGCCTTTCAAATGGGTGCTGCGTTGAGTGCCGGTGGTTGTTCGCTTCGAGAGGAACGAAGGAAGCAAATGATGGGAGAAAGGTAAAATCGTAAAGTGTGTGTAGGTATTTTCAGTTCGAGAAACGTTCGTCTTTATTTCTCGAGGCGCCAACGACCGTAAAATAAAATTCTTTTCGATCGATGCGACACGATTTTGCGGTCGATATCGCTCGAGGATCGGTTTATGCGTTTATGAAAGAAAGAACAAAATAATAAAAATATATGATAAGTATGTCGATCGAATAAGAATCGAAGAAATATTTATTGTCTGTTTAATATCCGAGTTTCTTCCTTTAATTTATTGTCTTAATATTCCTACCGACATCGTTTGTATGCAAGTAACTAATAACTTACGTGGTATGTTAAGAATCAGTAATATTTTTGATTATTTTTATTCATTTCATCGAAGTTATTATTATTGGTTTATTAACTATCCATATGTAATATTTATCATTTAATTCGTCAATTTATTCGCGATTTGTTTCTAATCATTCCAACATATACCGCGATTAGAAAGGACGTAAGACGCTTTCCAATGAAAATTTCGTTGGATGATTCCTTTCGATCTCGCGAGGCCTTCGAGCGAGAATCGAAACTGAAGGAACGAGAGCTATCGGCCGGAAGTCTCGCAATTACGATCGATCGAAATGATTGAGAATTACGGGTGCGCCGTGTTCGAAGGTAACCGCGGTAAGAATTATATCGGCGCCTCAGAACTACCGGCAATGCATTCGAATTCTTCCGTGAGACTCGTAATTATTCCATACGGTCATTAGTCGCGTATATATCAAAGTTTGCGACACGTGAAAAACTTTCGTATCATTCATCTACGCCATTTGTTTGTCATATACATATACATATATATATATATATATATCTTCTTTTTCCTTCTTTTATTATTATGTCTCTCGTTGGAAGTTACAGGTTGGCTCTTAAAATATTAGCGATCGGCAACGGTATCTCTTTCAAGCGCTACCATATCAATTTACATCGGTGTGAGTTTTAATCGACCTATTTACGATCGAACCACGAAGATCGATCGACGTGAGTAACGTCAAAGAACGGTTTAAAACCGTTTTAGCTTGCTCCGTTTGCTATCGTAACGAGCTGCCTATGAGTACTACTCGCACGGTCCTCGCAGCAGCTTGCTTGTTCGTTCGCCTTGCGTATTCCCGAGCACGCGTTCGCCGTAAGTGTGCCAAGAAATCGTAACGGTGGCGCACTCTTAGAAAGTTAATCAAGCTGCTAGACAAACGGTGCTTGCCAGCTATCTCGTCCTTTTGCGTTTTGCCTTTACGAGCGTAGAAAAAGTATACTCGAGAAAATTTAACGTGTCGGACGTATGTAGGTATGTATGTATCTCGGTAAGATTTATGTCTCATCGTTGTATCACGATGTTCCGGAAGTCGTACAAAGCGCCAGGAGTTGGAATCGAGTTGAGAGTTTGTTGCGTGGGAGTAAGCGAATCGTTTATCGATCGTTCACCGCGAGCAAACCCAAGAGATAGAAAAAGTTTTTATCCGAAGGAAGATTAACCGGCTCGGTTGGCAGTTCTTGAACCTTAGATCCGACAACATTCAGGACCACACAGAGCGCCCTAATCGGGGTTGGCGTTAATTAATCGCTATTAATTCTTTCCGGTTTCTTCTTGTTGGAAGTTAGAACGTCAATCGGAGGATATAGAACGGAGGAATAGCGCGATACTTAAAGAAGAGAGAAGAAGATGAAAAAGAAGGTGGGAGGGGGAGGGAAGTAAAGAGAAAAGGATAGAGAAAGAGAAAGAGAGAGAAAGAGAGAGAGATATGGCTGTAAATTTCCGTTATGGGACTCCTCGTAAAGCCGGCTCCGGCGGCGCGATAAAAAGGCCAGTCCACAGGTTGCTGCTCCCGAGGATGACTTTTTATCTCCTTCTTTTTCGGCTGAGAATCGCTGGGAAAACTGTCGAGCGTAGAGAGGCGGCTGTCGTCTTCTCAAAGGTGTCTCTTAAAATTCGTGGGACACCTCGATCGGTGGTAGGAAGAAGCATCGTCGTAGAAGAGAAAGAGAAAGAGAAAGGGAGAGAGAGAGAGATAGAAAGAGAGAGAGACGCTCGTTAAGGCGGCTTTGCTCATCGGCTCGTCGCTGCCTCGTAATTGCTGCCACTCGCCCACGCGAAATCGCGCCAGGCGTAAATACGGCTTAATGTCCTCTCCCTTCTCTTTCTCTTTTTCCCACTCTCTCTTTATCTCTCTCTCTCTCTCTCTCTCTCTCTCTCTCTTTCTCTCTCTCTATCTCATTCTCTTGCACACAATTTCTTTCTGTTCTTCTCGGCCCTTTAGATTACTCGGCCGCTTCTCTCGAATGCCGACGAGCCTCCGAGTTCCCTGAATTTTTTCTCCTCTCCTCTTCTCTGAAGATCCTGCGGTGGCAACGATTTGATTAAGTCGAATGATAATTTGTATCGTCGACGTTCGGGACTGACGGCGGTATTAAAAATTATAACTCGCGTAAAGTTCCTTGTCCCCCCATAGACCGCCAATTTTATTTAAAATATTAATAATAATAATTGTCATAATGTGATTGACGAGAAAAAGATTTGTAGATTGCTTTAAGAAAATTTCGATCTATATAATATCATAAATCTATTCCTCTTTATTTATAATACTACTATTAGATTTCAACGCGTATTTAATATTAAATCCGGTTCTATAATAAATTCCATTTTGACAGGTGCCTGTCGAGAAATGTCCGATTTTCCAACTCGTGTTCGCGATACCCGAGAATAATAAATTTTCGATTGACCTAACCTGCCGAGATATACCAAAAATATGTGCGGTCAATCGATGTACAGGGAAATAGCATTTCGTCGGTTAATTCACGTGAATTATATTCCATGGAGAACGTAAATAAACATGGATGCAGATAAATTTGCATTCGCTTCACTTTTCCACGGATAAAGAAAATCTTTTATAGAATAACATCCTTTCGATAGAATCCAACAAACGAAATTTGATCTGACAAAAGTTATTTCAAAATCTTCATTCAGATAAGAATAGTTCATTCTGATCCGTTATAAAGTCATACTTCACTGCCTCTTTTTTAATTTTTTTTACAAAGCTTACCAGATTTTATTTGAAGAAACGAAACTAGTCAATTAGTTCGGTTAAACCGGATATGATAAATTAATTAAAGGATTTAGGTCGCCGACAGTAGTCGCGAGAATTCTGAATTATTTAACGCTGGATTTAGATCAATATGAACTGTTTTCTCTCTCTCTCTCTCTCTCTCTCTCTCTCTCTCTTTCTCTCTGTTTCTTGTTTTTCTTTCTTTCTCTCTTTTTTTTTCATCTTTTAGATTGTTCATTTTCAAAAAAAAGGTTTACGTTAATAAAAATAAGTTATAAAACAATCGTTTCTCCTTTCGATTCGTATATCGAATGCAGGCAATTGAATCGAATGGACTGAATGCGAAGTATAAATAATGTAGAGCCATCGGTCGTTAGGTTTAAAAGAGCTACCTGTTCTCTCTCTCTCTCTCTTTCTCTCTCTCTCTTTCTCTCTCTCTCAGTCTCTTCCTACATTTCTTTCGGACTCTGGTGATTTTCATTCTTTGAATTAAGGTACGCAACCTTACTACTGAAAGACAGATTGTTGTGGACTTCGAAGCTGCTTTTACAGCGGAAACAATGATTTCGATTAAACAAGAAAAGAGAATGACATGACCGATCGCGGAGAGGATTCGTTAAGCCGTTTATGCGTGTTCTTGAAAATCGTCTGATTCGTGATCCCATGAATTACATTTCTCATTGGAAATCTTTTCTGATAAAAAGAAAGAAAGAAAGAAAGAAAGAAAGAAAGAAAAAATAATATTATTCCGACAAAAATTAAACGTGATGATTTGTAAAGACTTCAATTGTTTAAAAGTCAAAAGCATTTATAATTGTTCTTTCGAAGATAGTAACGTGCAATGGATTACAAACTGTTCCACTTTATAGAATATTTTATTTGATATATTCTCTTCTTCGTGTACGTTTCTATTAACTTCTATTAAGATACTAAACTTTTTTTCGAAATGATCGGTGAGAGATCGCAGCAGGGATTCAGGAGAGATCGCTAAGGAACATAAGAAGTTAGGTAAAAAAGAAGGAGGGAGAGAAAGAGAAACAAAGAAAGAGAGAGCGAGAGAGAGAGAGAGAGAGACAAAGAGAGAAATAGAAAGAGATAGATAAAGAGAGAGAGAGAGAGAGAGAGAGAGAGAGAGAGAGGGTGTCGATAGTTTTCTCTTAGCGATAATAATTCCGACCTCCCGCACAAATCGCGTAAAGGAACGCTCCTCTCGCTACAACGAGAAACGTCGGTGGGGTCCATAGAGACCGCCTACGTCGAGACCAGATTCTGTATTTGGCCGGTTACCAGGCCCCCCCTTTGACTCTGCTGTACGCTTCGATTAGGTTTACTTACGAGCGATCTGCTAAGGAGACGCCAGGTTCCACGTCCGCGGGGTACCTGTGCCTCCTCCTCTTTCCCTTCTTCTCGTTTACTCGGTTACGTTCTCTCCTTGTGTTCTCTACGTAAGCTTATATAGGGTGGACGATCGAAAGTAATCGATCCTTTAGTTACTTAATTTAGATAAGCTATTTTATTACCTTCGAAATTAAATATCATCTTCGTTTCGTTCGGAATTTTTTCTTTTATATATATATACATATATATATATATATATATATATATATTTATATATTTATATATATATATATATCTTTCTTTTTTTCTTAAATTCGTTATTATTTAATCACGAAGTAATCTATAATAACTAAACTCAAAAGTATAATATATATTATACGATTTATAGATAAGCATCAATGTTGCGTTTAAATGATTAAAAATAATAATTTCGACAATAGAGTTCACCCAGTATAAAACTATCCACGTTAAAGTATCGACACGCTACACTTCTATTGCTTACCTCCTTGCTCGACCAGCCGGCTCTCCCATTAGGAGTGTGTCAAACCCTGCGACATTTATTGAGCGCCAGCGGAATGCCCTCGGCTCGAGTCTACTCTACCCGGTTGTCGGCGCTCGTTGCTGCCCGCTGATTTTGTCCAGATGTGGACTGAACGTTTGCGCCAAGTTGTTCGCCTAAAATGGCTAAGCCTTGGCCAATCTATAAAACATCGTTCGTTCTATCGACGTGTGTACCTACTCCCTAAACGCTCTCGCTTCGTTCACATTCGTTCGAACGACGTTACTTTTTGTGAATTCTCTCGTCTGACTCGGATCATCGATATCGATCGATGACGTATCAGAAGGTAGAGAAAAGGGAAGGAAGAGAGAAACGGATCAAAACCTTCTTCGATCCCTCACTGTTTCTACGAAATACATCGAATACATATACATATATATATATATGTATGTATGTATGTATGTATGTATGTATGTATGTATGTATGTATGTATGTATATATATACATAAGTACAACTTTAACGAGACGACGAGAGACGGCCAGCTCACGGTAGTCGATCTTCGAACGCCGCATTGACATTTTCTTGTTAGTTAAATGTCTTAATATATGGATTCGCGTAAACTTACCGACACGAGGGTTTGTCAAGTCGCGTTAAAATAGCTAGTCCAAATTATGTGGGATCGCATGCTAGTGTAGAATTCAAAATCTCGTTTACCAACACAGAGATATTCTACGAGTTCAATGTACGAGCTTTTAATCGATCGTTTGTCATTGTCAGTTCTTGGATACTGAATTGTAGGAAACGACCGATCAAAGTCGTCCTTTATGTTAAATAGTAACTAAGATAAGCATGATCGTGTTCACTTTAATGAATCTTTGGAATAGATTTCTTCGATAAAATCTTAAGTAGTGTCTTTCGATGTTTACCTTCAATATGTTTCTTTACGAAGAAGAATCAAAAAGTTAATTATTTTTGGAAAATTGTTTTTAATCATATAATACGCGAATTTTCTCTATCCTTATTTAACTCTCTCTCTCTCTCTCTCTCTCTCTCGATCTCACTCTGTCTCTTTAATCTATGTATGTCCATTTCCGTCTCTCTTCCTCTCTTGACGGGTTCTCACCGTCGCACTGATGGTAATTAATGGAAAAATGTTGAGCGATAGAGCGCAAGGACTTCTTTTCTGTCTCTCCCGATAGGAGTTACGAGCGCAAGAATAACGCTTTTTCTGTGACACTGCGCCGAGTTAGGCGGTTGTACAGACGTAGAAGACGTACATACGTAGAAGAACGTAGCTGGAAACTCGCATTCGCAAAAGCAGAAGGCCGTGATGCTTGCTTCTCAATGACCTTCGAATTCCGTCGAATATCTTCCAGGTTTTATTGACTATGAAATGATTTTTAATCATCGAGTGAAAATTTTGATTACGTATTCGTATGTAAGTATTAAAAATTTATATCGATCAGAAGAACGTTAAAATCGCTTAAATAATAGGATTTTTTTTGTTCGTCGAATCTCTTGATACGTTTCTAGGAAAAAGACAAAAAAGAAAAAGAAGTAAAAAAAAAAAAAAAACAAAAAGAAAGAAAATAAATAAATAAATAAACATACACGCATACAAGCATTTATTTCTTTTCAACAGGGATTCACACGAGTTGCGGTGGTTTCATCGTAATTCAGCTATAGCACAAGCTTTTTCTCGCTTCCTTGGTAAAGCCGAAGGGCCAGCTCTGACACAATAAATGTCCTCGAATCTGTCTGTCCCTCTCTCTCTCGCTCTCTCTCTCTCTCTCTCTCTCTCTCTCTCTCTCTCGGATTCCACATGGACGTATTTCTGGTTCGGTGGATCGGCGGGTGATCGTCATCTCTGAAGGGAGGATTTATTCGTCGTCGATTTACAATGCTTTATGGTGTCGGTCTCGCTGGTTCAACAAATAATTGCCAATTAAACGCACGGGTCATCGATCGTTAGTCGTTTACCAATTGCGCAAAGTATCAATCGATGTGTATATATCCTCTCTATTCCTTAGACTTCGTTAGATCTCTTTTTAGTTCTTTTATAATCGATCGACATTTCTTATTTCAATCGAGGATTAACAGGTAGATAGAGATACTTATTAAGTTGTTAAGTTACTTTAATGAAAATTCAAAAGGATCAAGATTTCGATGAATGTTCTACATCGGAGAAAAAGTTTTTCGAGGTGAACCGATCGTCGGCATCGACCATCCCGTATATCCGACGAAAGAAAAGACAGAGAAGACGCCCCCGTGCATTGTTTACCAGGTCGACCAAACGGAATACAATACTTACCGCCTGCCTAACATGAATAAATGTATTTACGATTTGACGTAGGTGTGCCCGCATACCCCTGTCACCGCGAAATAAAAAAAAAAAAGAAAAGAAAAAAAAGTAAAAAACGAAGAAGAAGAAAATGGAAAAAAAGGAACAAAAAAAAAAAGAAATCACCAAGGTACGAGCCCTCTGTTGAATTCCGCGCGTAGAAGACTCGTCTCGCCGTTGTCGTTCGCAGAGTTCTCTCCTTCTCCTCCTCTTCTTCCTCCTCCTCCTCCTTCTCCTCCTCCTCCTCCTCCTCCTCCTCATCCTTTTGCCATCCTTCCTTCGTGGAAAAAGATCGTCGCACGCAGGTGGAGAACGAGTTTCACCGCGGGACAAGGACAAAAAAATCTCTCATAGTATCGACAGCTCGATCTCTTTGATCCTACGAAATTACCTTTAATCGTTCTTCCATTTACCTCCCGCAATTCGCCAACCTAATTTTCAAGAAACGCTTCCTCCTTTCTTCGCCATTTCCTTGTTAGGTAACATTAATCAGAAGTGCTACAGTAAGGAACAATAGTGATATGTTACAGATATACCTAGATGAGTAAGTACGTGTATCACTTTCATTTCTTCGAATCGTTTGTTTTTTTCTATTTTCTTTTTTTTTCTTCTTTTTTTTTTTTTTTGATCAAAGAGAGAGAGAGAAAGAGAGAAAA
Organism: Vespa velutina; assembly: GCF_912470025.1. Lineage (NCBI taxonomy): Eukaryota > Metazoa > Arthropoda > Insecta > Hymenoptera > Vespidae > Vespa > Vespa velutina. The sequence continues at coordinate 5,207,183 of NC_062189.1, read as the reverse complement.
TTGGATGAACGTTATTCACGTTACGTCACGTTCTTACTCTATTCCTCCTTTTCTCGTCGACTACCATTTTTGGTACCTTTTCCGTTGTCCTTTCGGTCTCTCCTTTTCTCAAAAGGTGCTCCGAAAGTTTATGGCTGCAGAAAAGGAAGCGAAGGAGAGAGATATATGCGTTGCACACGGCACGCACTCAGTTACGTACACGGGGATGCTGCGTAGACTCAACGAATAAATATAATGCCGCGCGCGGTGCGGCGCAATGCAGTGCGGCGCGGCGTGGGCGGCCATTGTTCGCACGCATAAACTCGAAACGCCAGAGAAACCGACCGTAAATCGAAGATTTCGAAGTTAATGGTCGGTACCGCGAGATACGTTCTTTCTCCCGTGGGAAGACCTCGTTCCTTTCCTTCTTCACAACGACGAGGGAACAACCGTTGCTTCTTTCTGTTTTCCTGTTTCAGGGACGCTACCAAGACTTCGGATATCCCACGGGAGTAGACCACTTATAGATAATACGGTAGAACTTCTAGTATCCTAATCATATTGTTTAAGAAAAGAAACATAGTATTCTCAAAAGTATTCTTATCATTTTGCATAAAGATAATAATCGATGTAGAGTTTAAGTATAGATATAATTTTTTCACGATAAATAATAAACAAGAGGAATGATAATTAAAACTGATAATGATCAAAAGGAAAAAAAGTACACACACATATATATATATATGTATATATATATGTATACATATATATATATATATATATATATATATATATATATATATATATATTATCGGTCGAAGAATAATTTTTAGATATTTGCAAACATTTTCGTTTGCATGAAATAATTTTATTATATCAAAGAAAAGGGGGAAAAAAAAAGAGAACCGATTCTACTATCCTAATAACATTAAGAATCACATATCAATTCCAAATAAATCTGTTGACTTCCATAGAAAAGTTTATCCGCATTAATAAGCCGTTACTTCGTATCTTCTTTTATTTCTTATTTTTATAATGGAAAAAAAAAAAAAAAAAAAAAAAAAAAAAAAAAAGAGAGAGAGAAAAGGAAAGAAAAGGAAAAAAGAAAAAAAGAAAGAAGAAACGAGAATGTAAAGCATCCGTGTACGTGACGATACGTCAGCTTGAAAAAAATCACTATAATATGTATCAAACGTTCGAAACGAAGTAACAATTAGAAACTTATAGATACTATATATCTATCTATCTCTCGTAAATCCCGTTCTCATAAACGTATAAAGTATAGTTCATGGTACGGCGATGATACATCGATTTTCCACGGGTGTATTAGCAAGCTGACGAAGTCAAAAGGGTAAGCACGAGATCGGCTCGGTAGCAGGCGCTTATAGAAACCCCCGAGGAAGATCACGAGGTGTTCGGGATACTGTTCCGTAGTAGTCCGCGAGAAACGATCTCTCTCTCTCGAGTTTGAGTTACGCGTGTATCATGCGCGTTACGAGGAGGCTACGAGGCTACAAGGCAACGAGATTTGTGGCTGGATGAGAGGGATGGAACGTAGAGAGGGATACTCTTGGGTAGGGGAAAAGGGGAAGAGGGAGACCGCTTATTACCAATGCGAAATCAATTTCAATTTTGCCCGGGTTCACCACCTGCGATGCGAAACGGCGACCTGCACGTTACTGCTCGACTCTCTCGCACCTTGCTTCCACCGAGATTACCTCGCAGGCTCGCGTACTTTGGTATTAGGAGGCCATGAAAGCTACGCGTCTATTACCTGCTCGATCCTTTCCACGCTAGTTCGTCGTACGTAGTCACGTATTTATGTAAGTACGTCTCTTCTATCATCACTAGAGAAATATCAGTACTCATGTATCAGTATCGTAACGAATATCTACTAACTAATAATTATTGGATTTCTTATTTAAATAATTATTATATTAGATTGCCCTTATGCCATAGGTATATTCTACGATCGTACGTATATATTGGATTTTCTTTATCTCAGTATTATTTTGGGATAATGTGATATTATATTTTTATTCGTTTGAAATTAACGAATTTTTTTTTCTTTTTTTTTTTTTTTTTTTTTTGGAAATAAAACAAAAAGAAAATATATATAAAAGAAAATATGGTAAATTCTTTTCTTTTTTTATCTTTTATTTTTTTTTGGGAATTATGCTAATTTTAAATTCATCCGAAAAATATCAAGAAAGAGAGAGAGAGAGAGAGATAGCGAACGAAGGATTTATATAAGTACGAATGAGTTAGAAGGGTGCCAACAAAACGTTGCTACCTACGCGCTCAGAGAAACGCGTAACGAAGACAGCCGTAAAGATTGGAAAAAGGGTGGAACGATTCCGAGTGTCTTCAGTGGCGTCTTCGACGTTATTTTCGCTCGCAGCTTCGTCTTACCGTTCCATCCTTCTTCGGTGGATCGCTCAAAATCGCATTTAAGCGTAATGGTCAATGGCTGCTCGTGATTAGAGGGCATTACCGGCTATCGTTGGGGCCACCCACAAACCTTAATCAACCTCGAGGAAGAATCCCCTTTTCTTCTTTCTCTCTTTCTCTTTGTTCTCTTATTCTTCGTGCGTCTTTCCCGCGCGATCGGTATATATCTACTTTTATAAAAACAAAAAGACAAAAAAACAAAAAAAAAAACAAATATACATATATATATATATATATATACATATAGATATAAAAAAACAAAATAATAATAATAATATTTCGTTTTCTTAATCTTATTCTACATATCTTTATATTTATATACTATATAAAATATATTATATATTTTCTTCTTTTATATGTGATATTAATTTTCGATCTTTCGATCGTAGCGAGATCGTTCGAACGTATCGATCGATTTATATTCGATTGAACACGAACACGAAGATAAATCGATGTCGATACTACTCGGCCAAGGAGTTTTCAAATAAAATTACATCCATTCTTAGTCCACTCGAGTAGTACATTTAATTCTAGAAATTTTCCTAGATTATACCACCGTAAGTTTCGCCGAATGGAAGAGTAAGGGAGAGATTGCCTTTCCAAGAAGCGCACGTAAGAGACGTACATTTTTACGTAGGAAGAAGACAGAGCTGAATCGTCGGATGGGTTTATCGCTTCGACCAATTTCCACCTTCGCCGCTTATTCTCTTTCTTTCTCTCTTGGTTACGTTGGAAGCGTCTTTCACGAAGCGTTAGCTACGGAATGGAAATACGCCGCGACCAATAGGCTTTATGGTTATTGCCAGGTGGATAGGCGAGCACAATCCTCTCTCTTTCTCTCTCTCTCTCTCTCTCTCTGTCTTTCTTTTTCCATCTCTCTCTTTTTCTCTCTCCCTTTTCCTTCTTCTCCATTCTGTTCAATGTTCCTGCGTTCTCGCGTCCTCCGCGACGATAAACTCGCGCGTAACGCCTTCGACTTTCACCATAAAGATCGCAGGACGTGGCGTCGGGACGGCGAGTGTCGTCGAGAATACTTTAAACCGCATATACCTACTATACATATACGTACGTATATACAAACCTATATGAATATTGTCTATTCGTAGAATAAGCAAGTTCGAATGTTGTGTCATATCGTCGTGTATTTTGAATTCAATGTTAGGTTCGTCTACCTAAATAAGTACCTACGATAAATTATCTGATGGCGCGTGCGATAATTAAGTAACGGTAAGGTACGTCGATAGAAAAGAACTTCTTCGGAAGTTCCTTTTCTAAACATCGTCGTCGGACTACTGGATGTTGCAATTTTCCGTAAGTCTTTCTCTCTCTCTCTCTCTCTCTCATCCTCTCTCTCTCTCTCTCTCTCTCTCTCTCTCTTTTTCTTTCTATCTCCTTCTCTCTCTGTCTTTCTCTTAGTCGTTTTCTCTTTCTTGAAGCACGATCGGTCACGCCGACGCCGACGATGATGATTTCGATGCCGGTAGCGGAATTATGAAGCGTAAAATTACTCGAGAAGTACAAGAAGAGGGAGCTGGGGGAAAGATGAAGGCGTAGTTACACGAGTCGCGTAAAATCTTCGACTTCTGCCTTTGGTAGGTAGTAGAAAGTATCGCAAAAGAGAGAGAGAGAGAGAGAGAGAGAGAGAGAGAGAAAGAGAGAGAGAGACAGAGAGAGAGATACAGACATACACACACACACATATAATGGCATACATATACGCAGACATACAGACAGAGAGAGAGAGAGGAGAGAGAGAGAGAGAGAGAGAGAGCTAGAGGGAGAGAGAGAGGGAGAGAGAGACGGAAAACGATCGGTTTGTGTTATTCCCGGTACCAAAGTGGATTGTAAAATGTCGTGTATTGATTTATTGGAAATCGCTTTAATACCACCGCCCACCATTCCCCTTCAGCTCGTTTTCTTGCAGAGAAACGTTAGCTCCCCGACATTTATCGTAGAAATTGCGAAAGTAAGAGGCAACGAAGACTCCGTCAATGTACTTTTCGTCGTCGTCGTCGTCGTCGTCGTCGTCAAAATCATTCCTCGAACGTACTGTACTCGACGCAGTACCGTAAAGACGCGTAAGTAATCGCGAAGGGAAGAAAATCGCGCGGCGAATTCTGCGGTATAGACGGCGGAAACGAGCCGCGAAGATTACGACAAAAAAGGAACAATTTTAACGCGTCTCTTTACCTCTCTCTTTCTCTCTCTCTCTCTCTCTCTCTTTATATATATATATATATATATATATATATATATATTTTTTTTTCTTTCTTTTTCTTAATTCTCAAAAGCAACGGAGTTTAGTACAAACTCGTTATTCTCTCGTTCAATTTTAACATCAAAAGAAAAAAAAAAAAAAAAAGAAAAAATAAAAGAATAATCTTTAATAACAAGATTATTTCAAAGTTTTTCGAAATGACCGTAGTCTTATTCGGTCATAGATATCGCATTGACGCGAAGATTGTAAAGTTCAAGATAATTTTGCGGTTCCGTTCCTTAATATCGCCCTTCTTTATGGTCCTTCCATCGGTTTTTGGATTGACTCAGTTGGAAATAAAATTTCAAGTTATGGGTTTTCAAACGAGAACCATCGTACGGCCTATACCGCAATCGTGAACGCAACTGTGACGACTTTACGATACATTATCGTGGTTCGTTGAATAAAGGAAGAACTTAATCGGCAATTAGAATTGGTTCTTTACGTAAAGAGAAAAGAAAAAAAGAAAAGAAAAGAAAAGGAAAGAAAATAGATACGTTATTCAAGATACACTTGATCAAATCTTTCGTCGATTTACAAACGAACGAATCTTTCTTAATTTCCTTCCTTCGATCAAAATTTTTCTAATACGATATAAAAGTACGTTTCGTTATTTTTCTTTCTTTCTTTTCTTTGTCTTTTTCTTTCATTTTTTTTTCTCTTTCTCTTTTTTTAAATCAAATCACCGTACTAGAAATGATACTTCCTGACCTATAAGAATCACGACCAAAAGTCGAATCCTCGTTTAAACTTTTTCAAGTTATACGAGCATCGAGATAGTAAGTCTTTGCGCTACCGTAATCGAGTACAACTTCCTTATAACTTCGACGGTTCGTCTCTTTAGTGGCCTTGTCTCTCTCTCACTCTCTCTCTCTCTCTCTCTCTCTCTCTCTCCCTTTTTTCTTTCTTTCTCTCTTCAAGTTGCCACTTTCGAACGGGAATAATTCCTGGTTGTTGGCGAGAGGTGAAAAACAATCGTCATTATTCGCGCGGCGGTAGCACGTGCCGATCGCAGAGTTAGCACTGAAAGCTTCAGGTTTGAGCGCGTGGTCGTTCTCTCTCTCTCTCTCTCTCTCTCTCTCTCTTTCTCTTTCTTTCTCTCATGTAAATCCTTACGTTCCGTGTCTTTAGATGGATATATAATGGTGTTGGTAGTGGTAATAGTAGTGGTAACTAGTAGTAGCAATAGGTGCATAAGGTTCGCAAGGTACCTTTCTCGCTCGCGCTGTGTCGCGTCGGCGGCCTTGTAAGGCCACTCGCCTTCGCTTTGCGCTCATGTTCGAACGATCGAGCGCTTGCACAGCCGCGGATCGTAGAGCAAACGATCTAGGCGCGAGCACGCGTGCCGAGACACGCTTCGTTCTCTTTCTCTCTCTTTCTCTCTCTCTCTCTCTCTCTCTTTCTCTCTATCTCTATCTCTATCTTTATCTCTATCTCTATCTCTTACTATCCTTCTATCTTTTTATTTCTTTCATTCTTTCTTTCTCTTACTACAGTGTTTTATACTGATGCAAACCCAGCTCGTAAATCGATTCCAGAGGGAAAGAATCAAAGTGGTAGACAAGAAACGATCGTGCTCTTTCAGAAAAGTAATGTTTTTCTTTTCTTTTTCTTTTTTTTTCTTTTTTCTTTTTTCTCTTTTCTTTTTTTCTTTTTTTCTTGTCTTTTTTTCCTTCCCTTTTCGCAAGACGACCATTTCGAATAAAGATTTTTCTACGATCGATCTTATTCAAACGGAGTTCACAAGTCGTGAAAGGTTTTTCTTTCTGAGGGAAAGGATGAAATTGGGACTTGGCCGAGATCGGTGTCGATTTTCTCATGTAAATTTCTTCGTTGAAGTTTACGCGGGATCGACGTTACGATCATAACACGGTAATTTAACGAGCATATCGAATCGAGATCATGATGCGAGCGGAAGCGACGGATTCGATCCGGGCCGAGACGAATCAAGATTCGATGATCCTTCGATGAAAGTCGGCCACGTTCGGGATAATTAACGATCATTTTCTTGTCTCCTTCTCGTCAATGTATAATCCTTTTGGAAAAAAAGAAAGAAGAAAAGAAAAAAGAAACACAAAAAAAGACAAAAAAGAAACAAAAAAAAAAACAAAAAAGAAAAAGTCGAGCACTGCATAAAGTCTCGTTGAGTAAGTAGGTATATTCGAAAAATTGTAAGAATTGCGTTCATTAGTTCGATACGATGGATTTTCGGGACAATTAAAAAAGAGAGAATCAAGTCGTGAAGAATTCGAAAGTCCCGAACGATTCGGCGAGTTCTTTGTAGTACCTACAAGATAATCTCGCGCACACAAACATACCAATATACATACATTATACATAGATAGCTACGTATACGCGGAGACAGGCAGAAAGCTTCGCTCGATTCTTCTTCTTCTTCTTCTTCTTCTTCTTCGTATCGACTTCGATCTCTTCGCCATTTCGCGATATCTTTAGCCGCAGGCTCTGCCGAAGAGACTGTCGAAAGTGAAAGGAGCCGAAGAAATCAAGATGGATCGTGCGTTCCTTATAACGCAGGTTTTCTCGCTCCAGCACGCACCTCCGCCTCCATCTTTAACCATTGAGACGAGTTCCAAGGACTCGCCGATGAGAATGCGGATCGATAGCTACGATCTTTAATTTCTTTTTTTGCTGTCTTTTTTATTTTTTTTCGCCTTTTTTTCTTCTTCTTCTTCTTCTTTTTTCTTTCTTTTTTTTTTCTTTTTTTGTTTTCCATTTCTTTTTTTTTTTTTTACCCAGAAAACACACCGATCGGGAGACGCGGTAATGATTTTCATTGTCGTTTAAAATATCGAGAGAAACGTTAGATGTTCTAGATATAATCGAACGAAGCCAATTAGAATAAGATCGGGGAAAACTACGTAGGCTCGTCTTGTAAAAAGAAATAAGATGTTATAATAATTGGTTACTTCGTCGAAAGAAGAGTGAGAAGAACGAGTATAATTTCTGGCGCCGGATACGACCATTAGCCGCGAACGTAAAAGCAATGTATCGAATCTATTATGCATTCCTGTGGTTGGCAATTATAATGATTCAATGATCCGCGGATTCGAGCTTCTGTGTAAGCAACAAGACCGCGTTACCTCGCGGTGATCTTTATACGCATTGTTCTTATGTACCCATCCGTTATTGGGTATAACTATCCTTTTAGTTATTAAAGAGACACATCGTAACATCGAATTCCACTAACTTTTACCAACGATTATAGATCTCAAAACGATTAACGTTATGCATGGATCGTGTTACCAACGTACAACGGTTAAAGATTATGTCATCGAAGTCGTCGCGTCGAACGATTAATCCGCCTTTCCCAACGATCGCTTTCGTAGATAACTTTGAACGTCGGTTTTATATCGTTAAAGAGAATCAATGAGCATTCCTATGAATTTCTTTCTCTTTTTTTTTTCTTCTTTTCTCTTTTCTTTTTTCTTGTTTTTTTTTTCTTTTTTCTTTTTTTCTTCTTCATCGGTCCATCTCGCGATACACGAAACGAGGGCCCGTCGTAAGTAAGTCTGCCGAAAGTCATGGTTGTATTCGACGGTCTAACGGATTCTTTTGCTTTCCCTTCATAAAATCAAGACTCTTGGTAGATCTTAAATTTTTACAAGGTACACTTGAAGGAATATTTCTCCTTTGATTTTGGCGCTCGGATGGAAGCGAAAGCCGCCGGCTAGAACATTTTCTTTCGAAAATTCATGAGGGAGTGTAAGATAGATGGACGATTTGCAAAGGAATAAAATAACAAATTTTTTAAAGAGAGAGACGAGAGAGAGAGAGAGAGAGAGAGAGAGACAAAGAGACGGTAAGAAAAGAATGACGGTAATTTCGTACGTGAGAGAAGGTTGAAGTATTGAAAGATGCGTGGAGGGTGAGGGTATGAGGATGAAAAAAGGAAGAATCGAGCGGTACCACGAATTTAACGATTTCGCCGGCTTTACGATGGAAATCCCCGCCCTTATTATAACGCAACCGAGCCGGTTTCAAGATCGCCCTTGGGAGACATGCTCGCGCGAGCGTCTTCGACGAGAGGCACCCGCGCTATTACGTCATTAAAGCGTCCAATAAACTTCTTTTACTACTTCCTCGAGAATTGCCGCCGTCGTCGTCGTCGTCGTCGTCGCCGCCGTCGTCGTCGCCGCTGTCGCCACCACCGTCGTCGTCGTCGTCGTCGTGATTCTTTCTTCCCCACTTTTTTCTTTTCGTGTTTGTCCGGCTTTCGGTCCTTCACCTTATTCTCGAGACGTTACCCTTTTTGGAAAAAAATTCGTCATCGCGCGCGTAAGTACTATACATATATTTCGTTCTAAGAAGAAGAAAAATGAACATAGATGGTAAAAGAAAAAGAAAAAAATTTCACCGAGTCGTAAGAATTTCAAATGTCGTTCGATACGTCGCCAAATAATTTGGAAAAATGATAAACTGTCGAATGAATTATAAATAACACGAAGGTCATTGTTACGCGTTAATTATTATCAATTCGTTTGTATTTTCTACGAGAGAATTATAACTCGGATTATCTTTCGATCAACGACAATTATGAGATCGACGTCAATGCGTACGAACGTAATTAATAGTTACGACGAGGAATCGTGAGATACGATGAGAAAATCGAAAGGACCATTTCGCTCCCTCTCCCTCTTCTTCCCATCCCCAATTGGATATTTTGGTTTAATCATCGTTTCCCGACGTATCGGCAGTGAGACGATCGTCCAGATCTCATATTCTACCGATTGGAAAATTATTGTCTACGTTGTTCGTCAGCTTCATCGATTCTACGAGGCAATATCCAGGTCCAGACTTATTCTCTGGCATCACTTCGTGTGCTATTGACCCTTTTTCACTACAGGTGAGTTGGGAGGGGCCTTGGACAGGTAGATACACCTAACCCACGTACCGTAAGAGCCGAGATTCTCGTCTAACGGGTGACCCTCCGAAGTATATTTTTTTTCGATACCGATCGTTGAAACTTTTCCTACGAACGCTTTCGTTTAATACAAGATCTAAGATAAGAGTACGAGTGTATTATTCCGCGTCAGTCAAGGAAGCGGTATTTTGTCGTTATCTCTATCTCTAATCAAAAGTTCTCCATCGATTTCAGTCTAAGATCTCGTACTTTAATCGAGGGTCCATGGTCCGCACGCGAAATAGCCTCGATAATCGCGAATGATCGCTCGGAATCGCATGAGACCTCGTTTGGCGCTATCTGCGTAATCCTGAATGCGGTTCGATTATATGAAACATATGTTACGCTGCGGTATCCCTAGATATACTCTCGAGTCATTATATGTATACCGTCTCACGAAAGTAATCGCCGTTCTCGAAAGCATTTTATTTTTCTTTCGTACACTCTTCTTTGGCAGGCCTTCGTCGCCACGGAAAGAAGGAGGTAATCGCGTTTGTTCGCAAGTCGATAATTATTTATAAAAATAAGATTCCCCCTTAAGATCTTGTATATGTTAGGGAAAGACGTGCTTACTTGGTAGGTAAGCAAGAGAGAGAGAGAGAGAGAGAGAGAGAGAGAGAAACTGGATGCGTTCGTTCGTTCGTTCGTTCGTTCGTTCGTTCGTCTATCCTTACGTGCATGCGTGCGTACGCGCGCGCACATACGATTAAGTACAATTAGCGTCGGCTATCGAGTCTTCGCATCTTCAAAAGTCACCCGGTATGTGGCACGAAGCGATGCCCGCGTAGATATGCGGCGAGAGTGAGCATAAGGTGCACAAACTACCATACATGCCCTTGCATGGCGCTCGCGTGTTACGACACGAGCACACGAGCATACGCGTGCGTGCGTGCGCGCGCGCGCGCGCGCCTCTTTGGCCGCGTGTGAGCGCATGCGAGCGCACGCCCTAGCACGCCACCGAGACGGTTCTACATCGCTATCGTTATGGCCATTAAGTACATTGTGCTCGGAGGTGTTTTCTATAATGGATTCCTGTTGTTTATTAACGGAAGGCCCTTTACAAAGTGCTGCTGTTGCCTCCTTAACGACGCGCATCCTGCACCATCGACTTATATCCAGTAGAGTCGATTCTCTTCGAATGTGAATCTCTACCTCATTCTCCTCCATCTCCTCCTCCACCAGCTCTTCCTACTCTTCATCCTCCTCCTCCTTCTTTTCTTCTTTCTCTCTGCCAATCGTATACTTCGTGTCTAAACTAAACTCCGCTGGACAACGAGAATCACATTCTCGAAGTACGATCCTCCACGATTGCGTATCAATAATTATACGATTTTAATATCATTGCAAAGCAAATACCCATTATATATTGTGGTAAGTATTTTACATAATGATTTTTATTTCATAATATACCGATACATAAAACTATTCAAGGATTTTTCTTATCACACGTGTTAATAATACGTGATATTATAACGAGTAAATAGACTATTATTATTTGTAAAACGTTCGAACTCGTATCTTTTTTTTCTTTATTCTTTTTCCCTTTTTCTTCTCTTTTCTATTTCTCGAAAAAAAAAAAAAAAAAGAAAGAAAGAAAGAAAAAAAAATTCTCTCTTCTGTTTCTCTCTTTATCTTTATCTTTTATTTGTTATTATCCGGCACATTTTCCGTCCTCCTCGTATATGTATTGGCATAGTCCCTCGAGCGACTAATCGACGACGTCGTGTATGTCGCGTACGTGCCGTTCCATCGTGTTACGGCATCCACGCACGTGCGTGCACGGCCGGGCGCCGCGGGAAAGGCGCGTGCGCATTGCGAAATATCAAATTTAACGAACTCGAATAGCGCGAGAGTAAAATTGAGAGGGGATAACAGGTGCGTTATATGTATATATATGTGTGTGTGTATGTGTGTGTGTATCTATGTGAGGTTTTAACAGCCTCTCAATGCTTGAACTACGCCTTCTAATAATTGAGAAGCGAAAAGAAGGGTATCAAGAAAAAGGGAGATAGAGATAGATTGAGATAGATAATCAACCGTTTTACATATATAACACGAACGCTTGATCTCTTTGCTTAGGTTGCATATATGAAAGTACCTGTTACATGGCGCCCACGGAAATCTTCTTGTCTTATTGATAATAATCACATTGCTGCAAATATCATGATTAGTGGTCGACAATCGAGTCCGACTATTGCCGGTACTCTGACTCGCGCCAAATATCAGATTTTCTTTATGATCTTATTAATGCTAATCTTTATTTTTTTCTTTTCTCTCTCTCTCTCTCTCTCTCTCTCTCTCTCTCTCTCTCTCTTCAAGTTTCTATAGAAATTTCTCTTTTATTTTTCTTACACGCCATTCCGCCTTATCGTTTTCATTCATCATAATTTAAATATCAAAATAGTCCTTAGAACGAACAACAACTTATTTTCCATAATTTAATGATTAATATGTCTGATATGTTTTCGAACGAATTCTATTAATACGAGAGTTATAATTTTAGCAAATGTTTTTATTAAAACGATTTGAATAAATCGATTCTTTCAACAACTTTACACGATTTTTATAACTGAAGATAAGTCTAATAGAATGCGTTGTAATTTATTAGAATCGAGCGACAATTTGTACACCCACATGCGTTTATTCCACTTTCATTTAGAAAGAAAACTCATCAAAGAGAAACATTGATTCTAATCGATATGCAAAGCTGTATATGTCGTCGCGAATATCGATACTCGAAGGCATAAATTTAACGAAGCTCCTGGTCTAACTTCCTAGCTATCTTCGTGTTACCAGTTACCACCATCTGATAACATAAACACTATTTATAAAAAGAAGAAAATGAAGATGGAGTAGGTTTATCGCATTTCTTTCGACGGCTCTAACCATAAACATCGTTTTCTTTTCCTCTCACTATTTCTTTTTTCTTTTTTTTTCTTCTTTTTTTTTTTTTTTTTTTTTTTTTTTTTTTTTTTTTCTTTATCATTATAACTTTTCTCTCTTTCTATATCTCTCATTATTTCTTTTATAAAACGATACGTTTACTTAATCGCTCATTAAACGATCTAATTGCACGAGAGAGAAAATTTAATTATTCCAACCTTATCGTATCTTATTTATTCATCGTTCTGGTGGCAATTTCAATGTTGTTTCACGTAGTAGCAGGAAAATAAATATGGAGAAAGAAGGATTGTAGGTATAAAGCTGATTTCTATTGGTAATTACGTCGTGGCAAATATTTCACGATTATCTCGCGAAATCCGAGTGGGCTGTTGCGTTTCTCGTCGCTCGATACGATACAGGATATTTTCATTCGTCCTCAGAGAAATGATGTTTCAGTGGAGACTACAGGAACGAAAAGAAAAGAAAAAAAAAAGAAGAAAAAGTAAAAGAAGAAGAAGAAGAAGAAGAAGAAGAAGAAGAAAAAAAGGAAGAAGAAGAAGATGCTGCTGACCGTTCGACCCAAGACTTTATGTCCAGGGAGTATAATATCGCGACGACGAGCTGTTGTAAATTTTCATTCCTTAATGATATCGTCCTTCCGGCAGACATAAATAAACGAAAGATCGCAAGTTTAGAATTTGATCAGCTGATTCGTAATAAAGCATAAATAAAGCGTCGATCTATTTTTGTATTTTTCCTTTTTTTTTTTTTCTCTTTTATTTTTTATTTTATTATTATTTTTTTTTTTTTTTTTTTTTTTTTTCATTAGCACAGAAAAACATATATAAGTAGTAATTGTTTTTTCCTTTTCGTAGAAGCTAAAGTTTTCTCAAAAAGTGGATAAAATTTTATAGTTCGTAATTTCCCAAAAAAACGTTAATTACGAAATAAAAAATAAGATACGACGAGAAAGGAAGAGACGATTACGTCGTACAATTTTATCGCTCCGTATTATAAGAAGAAAAGAGAAAAAGAGAGAGAAAGAGAGAGAGAGTGAAAGGATTCGGCTGTAAGGAAAGGCGTGCGTTAATTAGTACGAGATCGGAGATCACTTTTGCACAGGTTATCGGCTATTAATTAGGTGAACAAAAAATTCTCCATCAATGCGCTCCCCCAGGCTTCCCGGAGTCGTATTTTATCGATTATAGACGCGTACGCGTCAGCTTGCGTTAGAGTTACGGTCGAATAAAAAATCGTATGTGAAGAAACGGAGCTGGTAAGACGTGCTTTTCGATCTTCAGAGAGGGATAATCGTCGAGGTAGGTGAAAAAAGTGAAGAAAAGCGAAACTCTTTAGGTTCTTCTTGCCCTTCTTGTCGAGCCGAATACGATAGGCTCGCACGGTTTGTAATTAAAAGGCGATTTAAATGCTAATGGTCGGCCAAGTAATTAAATGGTGTCACACTTGTGCCGGTCCATAATAGTATCGATTACTATTATTATTATTATTTTTATTGTTATTATTATCATTATTATTATTATTATTATTATTATTATTATTATTATTATTATTATTATTATTATTATTATTATTATTTCACACGTCGAAAGAAAGCTCATATTCAACTTAAATTCTAACATAAGTAGATCGAAAATGTTCTTTTCTTCGTTCAACGAAGAAAATAAATCTGCTACTTTCTCGTTCCCCTAAAATAAAGATATTATTTATCTATTTACATTCGGTCTCGTGCCAGATTTATATCGACATAATGAGTAACGACAGTGAAAAAACGATTAGATAGGATTTCTGTTAGGAACGAATAAACTAAAGGAGTGACGATCTCTTTAAAAAGGAACACGTTTGCGTTGATGAAGCGTCGTATATCGTCGCTGGCTACGGAATGCGGTGGAACGCGTCCGTAAATAGATCTTTTAATTGATTAATATATCATTCTAAAAAAGAGTTTGGTTTTGCTCGAGCGCTGTACAATCAAGAGGGAAAGTATTGGAAAATCGGTCGGCTTCGAGGAACCATTAAGGTTTCTGCTCGGGCGGTTCGAAGATTTCTCGCGTTGGTTAAATGCACCTTGACGACGACGACGACAACGACGACGAAGAAGAGGAGGAGGAGGAGAATGAGGATGAGGATGAGGACGAGGATGACGACAACACGACCATGGTTTTCCTTCTATCGGTTAGTATAAGTTATCATACGTTCGATATCGCTTCAAATGCTGGCACAGCGCGTTTCGCGCTCGTAAGCGTAAAAGTTAATAACGCTTATCGCGAGGCCATTGATCTTCGACGATTGAGAATTCATTAAATAACGTGAGCCCGTTAACTTTGATAAAGGTAAACGAAGTGGAACCACGGCTCTTATCCGCGACTGATGAAATCTACGACTCTTGTATGTCGTTCCAAAGGGAATTACGAGGATGGGGTTAACTCGACGTAACGATGAGAAACCAATTTGAAATTATTTTCAATCGAGGCCGAGTAAAAGTTAAGAGAGAGAGAGAGAGAGAGAGAGAGAGAGAGAGAGAGATCCTTAACGTACGTTGTATATTATGAATATATTAATCGTAGTTATTGTCGTTAGCAATTTAACTTTTAGATAGATAGATAGATAAATAGATAGATAGATAAATAGATATATATATGTATATATATATATATATGTGTATGCATGTATACGTATAGAGGAAGATTTTAAATGGGGACGACGACGAAGGCGAAACGAATTTGATCGATAAATCGATATTACTCGGACAATACTTTGCGATTCGTCCTGCCAATCGTAAACCTTCTTTCATTTCTTTACAATGTTTCTCAACCGAAATAATTCATCTCGTGTCTGGCCCTGACTCGGCAATGTACTTACATATGTATGTACTTTTAACGGTAACGATCGTATGAAAAACGTGATCCTCTTTTTCGAAAGGATGTAAAAAAAAAGAAAAAGAAAGAGAAAGAGAAAGATAGATAGATAGATAGATAGATAGATAGATAGAGAGAGAAAGAGAGAGAGACAGAGAGAGAGAGAGAGAGAGAGAGAGAGAGGAATTTAACTCAACTCGATATCGAGACGATCGACGGGGTGCTTCTTCTCGCGTCACGAAAATTGATTTATCGTTCCCTCCGCTTCTCGCGGTTAATAATTAATCGTAGAGATATACAACATCTTTCTTTCTTTTATTTCCATATCGGAGTACCTTTCTCTCCGAAGTTAATAAGCGACCTCGTCGATTAGCAGGCTCTCGTCTAATCTAGCATAGGTGCTCGAGCACACGCGTTGCCCTTCGACCGACAAACCGTTTCCGATCGTTTCTCTTGGCATTCTTCTTTTTTCACCCTTTTTCGATAGAAAGAGAAAGAGAGAGAGAGAGAGAGAGTGAGAGAGAGAGAGAGAGAGAATCGATCCTTATCTTACGTTAATACGAAGTATTTGATCGCGTTGGCACCCAACCGTGTACCATAGAAGATACTCTCTCTCTCTCTCTCTCTCTCTTTCTCTTGTCGATTAAGACGTGACCGATGAAGAAAGAAAAGAAAAGAAAAGAAAAAAAAATGAGTTAGAGAGCCTTATCAAAAAGACGTCAAGGCAATTCCCTTTTCTCTTAGGGGTTGTGGGCGAACGCGTAGGCGTGGATATTCCATGAATATATTCTTCTGCATTTCTTGCTTTCCAAGAGAGTGAACTCGTAAGGGGATAAGGTATGCCACCTTCCTCGTAACTTTCGAAAATGAATTATCTTCTTCCTCGAGCTCCCTCTTTCTCTACTGGTACTCTCGTAATCAGTGATGTATGTCTTTCGGTAGCACGCTCGGGATTATTTCCGCATAGAGATACTAGCTTTATGTACGAGCCAAGTATACTTCGATGTAGTAGTCTCGTGTAAGTGAGATTTTAAAGAATTTATTAACATCGGATTTAACGTCGCATAAGAAGCGCGAAAAAATCGATCTTATCTCTCTAGTCGCGGACGCGAACGAGGCATAGGACGTTCTCGGTTTATTACAAGACGATAAAATGAGACTGGAGAGGGGAAGGGGAACGGTGGAAATATATTTCCTCTTAACCGAGTCGAGCAATAATTGTAAGAATGTCGACGAAAAAAAAAAAGAAAGAAAAAAAAAAAAAAGAGAAAGAGGAAGAGAAGGAGAAAAAAAAGATAAGAACACTTTGCAACGGAAGATCTGAAACGACGATCTAGATGAAGAACCGTGAATCTCTTTGCCAGTTGAATTTACTCACGGCCTTTTGCTCTCTCACATAAACGAGACCTTTAACACCCTCGCGCGGTGACTCTGTCGGTCCCTTTGCCCTTTCTCTCTCTCTCTCTCTCTCTCTCTCTCTCTCGCTCTCTCGCTCGCTCTCTCTCTCCCTTCCTCTCTTTCTTTCTTTCTTTCTCTTTTTTCTTTTCTCACGAGAACACGAAGAGGTATCACTTGCAACAAGCTACGTCCGTCCGTCATTGTACTCTCTTGAATTCTTTAAATAAGAAAAAATTGTATATCACGAGGATGACAATGTTTAAAGAAACTTTATCTACGAAAAATCATCTTTAATATATACGAATCAATCTAACTCGTAATATTGTGTACCTTTTTATTATTAATATTCTTACGTTTCTTCAATTTGTACTTTACGTATATATTTCATTGAAATAATTAAATCTAACGTTTGTAAAAGGAAATAATCATTGAAAATAGAGCGAGAATTCCAAAGACTCCCTAAGGGTCTCCGACCTTCTTGTGCTCGACTTTAACGTGTAACAGGTTGCCACGTGTAAATGGTTCGCCTGTAAAGAGCCGCATCTTACCTTACCTGAGCGTCACGGCCTGCTTAACGAGACGCCTACCCACGTTAGTTTAAAAAAGAGAAAGGAGAGAAGAAAAACTGGCTCTCTTTTCCACGGTTCGTTCATAAAACTCTCTTTCTCTACTGAAGGGCCCTTGACTATCGGGCGCCTTTTATCTGACCCGTCGCAACCCCACGGAGAATTAAACAATTACGACGTGGTCGGTGAACAAGTCTCGTAATAAAAATTCTCTTATTTCTTCCCTCATTTCGTTTCCTTGGAATATAACGTTGTTATATTTGTCGAGGTGTTAGAACGCGCTCATTTCTACGAATCTTTCCTCATCGTTTCGATCGATTTACAACGTGGTACGATCCTTTTTGAATGTTTTTTATTCGATAAAACGACAAGATCTCCTGTAAGAGATTCGAAGTTATGCATATAAGTTGTACGCACTTTACACATGTAATTTCTCTTTATATCTTATCTCTCTCTTCTTCCATTCTTCATTGTCGAAGTTCGTCGCCATGAGAAAACATTCTTTGTCCATTGCACAGATCGATATCGATTAAAATCTCGATGAACGTATCGATAAATCGAAAAGGCGTTGAGGTAGCAATTCGAATCTCTTTTTCAACCATTTATTTTCTTACAATCTCGGAGATCCCCTTTTGATCGAACGCGATCGACTCGCTTGATTGATTAATCAATTACTTTGTGAAGCTCATAGATAAAACCAGAGCCTCGGGAGAACTGTGATCGCGTTAATTGATCGGTAATACCACGGTGATTAATTATCACGAATTGATATTTAATCGTATTCGTTAGCGAACGAGCTCGCTAAATCACAACGTGTCACCGGTTAAATAGGACAAGACGAAGAAATTGACAAAGAGAAAGAGATCGAGAATGACGATGAAAAAGAAGATAAAAGTCGGACCATGTGTATGGATTGGGACATTAATATAACATACGTTCAGTCAAATAACTTCAGACGGATATCGAATTATTTCTATGTAATTTTTTCTGAATCATTACAAGCTGATTATAAGTGTCTGATTATAAATGGATTACGAGAGACATCCCCAGTAGGCTTTAATTATCTGATCATAGCGGACCCTCCAGCGACAACCTGTTGCTTTCTTCCTTTACGTTTATACTGCGATAACTCTTTGCAAAGAGGTTGCAAACTCTTATTAGGAGTAAATAAAGGAATGTCTTTCCTTGACATTCTTGATTTAGTTGTTGCATTTTTTTTTTTTTGCTTTTTTTCTTTTTTTTTGTTTTTTGTCTAATTTTTTCATTTTATTATTTTTTCTCGAATAATATTTTTGATAGAATACATATGTAAGTACAGTACATAAATATTACACGTTAAGTCTTTCACGAGGACAAAACGTACAAAGTCGTACATTGGCGTGGCTCCCTGATATCGTTCTGGAGAATATACGAGCTATCTGGTGCTGATGAATCGTTCGAAAGTTCGGCCCGTCTCGAACGGCCACGTTATCGGGCACGCTATAAACGGAATCGTAAATCCTTGAGACGATAAATGACAATTGTAGCTGACAAGATCGGCTGCCGCGAGCGTACGAGTAGCAAAAAGGGAGGACAGGAAGGAGCGGAAGAAAAAGGAAAAAAAAGTGAAGAGGGAGAAAAGGGGTTGCAAAGGGATATGACGATTGCTGTTAGCGAAAGAAACGGGAAGGGGGGGGGGAGGTGGGAGAGAGGTAGCCAGACGTGTAGGAGGATGCAAGATAATGTCTCGGATTACGTGGGACGTTAATAAATTATTATTGCGTTCGAGAGATCCCTCCCTATAGCGAATATCATTATTGTCCTTCGACGAATTAGTTACCGTCGTGAAGTCAAACGACGAAATAAGCTAACAACAAATAGAATCATTATTACAATCGTTCCAACAATAAGATTCTTTGATAACGTTATGCAAATCTTAACGCAATCGAAATTATTCGTCAGTAGAAAAATTTCAAAATTATTCTTTGTTAACAATGAACATAATTCGTATGATCAGGTAACACGTTTCACCCTATATAATTAGTAATCACAGTTATCGTTTTTCTTTTCTTTTTTTCTTTTCTTTTTTTTCTTCTTTTCTCTTTTCATATCGTCGAAACAATAGTATTATACGTGAGTTTCGTCATTTTGATATCGTCTAAAGAATAAAGTAACTATGACGAAGTACTCGAAGAGAGAGAGAGCTTCGTGATGAGCATCCCGACTAAAACAATTAGCGAATGCCAACTTTCTTGATCGGAATGCACGTGGGAGGTGTAGGTGTTCGTAGAGACTCGGAGATGATTCAACGTCCGATTGCATTAATGGGGGGAGGGGGGAGGGGAGAACGAAGAAAGTCTTTGTCTCGGTTTTGGTAGCGGAAACTGTGTATTCTGACTCATTGACGCCACCATTGTCGCTTCTCGATTTTTTTTTCTTTTTTTTTTGTTTTTCTTTTCTTTTCTTTTCTTTTCTTTTCTTTTTTTTTTTCTTCTTCTTTTTATTTTCATTTACGCCCTTTCGTTAGGACAAATTCTTACAGGACAAATTCTTGAAGATATTTCCCTTGATAAATAGGAAAAAGAAAAAGAAAAGGTGGGGAAAAAAAAATAAATAAATAAATAGCTATTATGGAGTTTTATCGTAAATCGAAAATTTTTTTTTTTTCGGGGACTACTCATCGATAGATTTATCGCTTAAATATATCGTTGTCATTATGGATGCCGATAAATCTATTCCCGTCGCTTTTACGCTTCGGCTCTTTCTCTCTCATCGCTACTTTGTGCGATTCCTGTCAACGAGAAGTGTCTTTAGAAGAAAAGCGAACCGACGAACGACGTTGACGGCTGTCTGGCAGAATGACAATTATTAATGTCCTCGGTCTGAATTCGTTTGCTATGACTAAAGTCGTAACAATTTTCAATCCCATAAGTTTTACTAATACATTCAAAAGACATATAGACCTATCTCCTTTTCCTATTAATGATTTTTATTTATTTTTCTTTTTTTTTTATCTCTTTTCTTTATTTCCTTTTCCTTCGTCGTTCAAAATTTAACAATCGTACGAACAGGGATTATCATGATTTAAATGATAATTCGAATGTATTCGAATTGAAAAAGGGAAAAGTAAGTGGCATTTTATGATAGTGAAAACAAGTCACTAGTAAGAGTGTATTTTAAGAGAGTACACGTTGTTGAAACTATAACGAGGATACTCGAAGAGCACCGATTACACGTTCCAACGATAATAAATTTTTTCTACTTACGATACTAGTCAACTTTAAGCATAAACCTTTACTTCTTAACGTCGTCGAATGTTATTCCCTTAGATTAAAAAAATATCGAAGGAACGAGCATTGCTAGTGATGTCGACACCGTTAAAAGAGTTAATCATATTAATTAGGAAAAAGTCCAGAGGCAATGTAGAAGGATACTTCGACTACGTAACCATGAATTAAATTAATGAATATCCATTAAAGGGTTGAACAGAGATACACGATAGTACAGGATAATAGTACGAGGTCGTCTTCTGCATGTAGTCTCGATGGTAGAAAATAGTTGTTAGTTCGTCAACGCCGTGGGAATTGATGTTTTTGTCGAAGTAGTATGTATCTCAGGCGCGAAATACGACGTCGAAGAGGGTACGGTTGATCGTTACGGTTCGTTGGAATAAGTGTCATACCACACAGATGTCTCATTAGGAGCGATTAAACGAGATAGTTTTAACTCCAGTGTTAAAGATTTATCGGCGTATATTTCCCCTGAGTCATTTGGATACGGGCATTAATTACACATCGCGATATTATCATCTTGTCTTAAGAGAAAATCCAAGATAGACGGAGAAGATCGTTTCAGTACGATCGATAAATAAAATATATAAAGGACGAGTTTCAGAAGGAACTCTTGACATTTCAAGATACAATCCTCTATTCTGTTTCTATCAAATCTCAAATGGTACGAGTACACTAACTTGTTTGCGTAATACATCGATTAATTTTACTTCGTCAACGTACATATACACGCATAGTTATATTATATATATATATATATATATATATATATATATATATATGTATATGTATATGTACATATCTATCTATCCTACGAATCGCTACGCATTCACAAATAATTTATTTGTTCTACGATCACGTTGCAAGGTCGAAACGTCAATTTGACGTTTGCGAGCTGGTATATAATTGGTACGGGACATCGTCTTACGTATTCGATAATGCAGAGACGCCAAGAGAAGGTCGTGTGGGCGTTGTTACTCGAGACAGCTTGTGCTCGGGAATATATTAAGTATAAGACAAAGAGAAATATTCCGTGAAGTCTGATTCCAAGAGACTTGCACGTGCATCCAAAATTCGATACTTATTATCACTGATTATAAAATGGTATTTTTTTTTTTCGATATTGCTTTCTTTGAGTGCACCATCATATAGAATCAAGAAACGAAAGCGTGATATTGATGTCAGACCATTAATGTAAGTGTATTTAAGTATATACTGAAAGTCGATACTTTTATACAAAAATTTCTCGACTATTTCTATGAAATTTATCGTCGAAGTATTACTTTGTTCGTAACCTTTTTATTTTGTCTTTTGTCAAAACATCGTATTATGATAAAACAAACGTTTGTATTTTGTTATTATCCTACGTTTATAACAAATATAATGTGCTTTTATGTTTTCGAAAAAATCTTTTTTCTTTTCTTGTTTTCTTTTACACCTTTCTATCTACCAATATGTATATATATATATATAGGTAGATAGATAGATAGAAAAAAAAATATATACAGATATTAAATATGTAAATTTATTATTGTCCCGAGACGCATAATACTAGTATACAAATCGTCATATGTCGGTTCGGATTATCGTTATCGTTCGGAGAAGTCTGAGCAATCTTGAAAGAGTCTCGGTCCAGCGAGGATCTCACCTGCGAGTGGAAGAGCCGTTAGCACCTGCCGAACGAATTGCTCGCTCGTCGCGCTCGGTGGTAGGTAACGCACACGGAAATAGCGGCTTCGCGAAGAACACTCGTTCGTTACGTGCCCGCAACACCATAATAGCGTTCGCCTATGAGCGTTGTGCTGCGTTGCACACGGATTATAAATAGTCGCGCACGTGCCGGACTTCGGAGTCACTAGATTTACCGAATACCGCTATCTCCCGGAAGTCAGATAAAATTCGTTTAACGTTAAGACACTTCGTTGATTCTTTCTATCTAATAATCGCGAATATAGTTACATATACGTATAAATATATTTAACTTACATCTTTATAAAACGTACCTCTCTATATAATTGCGACATAATTCGGATGATTATGATAAATCGATCAAACAGAAATTTATGAACAATCGTATTAAACGCATAAACATATAGTTCAATATTATCCCATAGAGATATTGTGAAAATAAGAAATGTCAATATTCCGCGAATGTATTTATAATCTAATTCCATGAGAGAAAAGTCAATATGAAGTATCGAAAACAAGACGGATCGATTCACGATATATCCGATAAAATAGAAACGCGTTCGAGGTGTCGTTAACATCGAAAGAAGATGAAGATCTCGAATGGAGACAGCCAGAGGAAACACGTGTCGATCCTATCTTTGATCTTAGGTCGCTGCACGAAGCGAGGTGTAGCTACCTACCGGAGTAACTTCGAAAGAGAAAGAGAGAAAGAGAGAAAGAGAGAGAGAGAGAGAGAGAGAGAGAGAGAGAGAAAAGATTGTGGATCGAATGAAGGGATCCGAAGGGTAGCTTTTTCGCGGATAGATAGGACGACAAACGGCCGTCTTTGTTGAACATCCGTCGCGGAACAGCGACCGTCGTTGTTCGACTAATGGGCTGCGCGTTTCTCCGTCTGCTTTCACAGCCAGCTGATTATGACATGTTGGTCGCGTCTGCGAGCTGGATACATCATACCACGTGTTCCAGCCACCGTAACGCCATTTGCTCGGCTAATGACTCGCGGACATTTAGCGACTAGAGGCGCCCCTCTTCTTCTCTTTCTTTCTTTCTTTTTTCTTCTTTTCCTTTACTCCTTCTCAGTTTCCATTTCTTCCTTGTAGTCTTTTCCATCTCTTTCTCTTTGCTCTAATAGTTATCGAGATAGCTCTATTTAAGAGGGACACGTCATTCCGGTTATTGGAATTGAATTCTATACGGCTCCATGTGATATCAAATCTCGATGATGATTGGAATCCTACGTATTCTTATCCGAAGGACGATCGTGAGGATTGCC
Organism: Vespa velutina; assembly: GCF_912470025.1. Taxonomy (NCBI): domain Eukaryota; kingdom Metazoa; phylum Arthropoda; class Insecta; order Hymenoptera; family Vespidae; genus Vespa; species Vespa velutina. Next base: position 5,183,621 of record NC_062189.1, on the reverse strand, counting down.
AGTAGTTAAGAACGTAGTATAACTCAACAAGTCGACTCACGTAACTCGTTATAACACGATATCTTGCTCTCGATAAGTTGCGATCTGACAAGACGAGTCCGTTTACTTTGACTACCTATCTCTTCGACTTCGTTTTACATTTTGATCGAAATCTGACGAGTGAAAAAGTCAAGAAGGAAGGGTTACGTCGATTGACGCCCCCGTATACTGTTTATGTAGTCATCGTCTCTCTTTCTCTCTCTCACGCCTTAACACGATTCAGACAGGAAACGATTCCGTCGTTTCCATGTCCTCCGACGTGGAAATGCCGTCTTACGCCTCGACTATGTGACGTTGCAATTATTCATCGCGTATGGTTGCGAGTAACAAATCGCCAGTCAAGTGGCAACACCGACGTTGGTTTGCGCAAGAGGGGCGAAAGACAAGATCGAGAGAGAGAGAGAGAGAGAGAGAGAGAGGGGGGGGGGGCTGGTGGGGGGAGGAAGGGAGGGAGAGAAAGACAGAAAGAGATAGAGAAGATCCGATAGAGTGCGAGAAGGAACGAGAGGAACTGAGGTGGAACTCCTCCCACGTACGTCTAGATGCGCGTCGGTAGAACGTAAATTTAGCACTAACGCATTATGCACGCTCGAACTGAGTCGCATTGGGCGTGCGATACCAACGCGACTCACATCGGATACGCGCACCGTCGCGTCTACGCGAGGAGTATCTCGCGCTTTTCACTAGGGTGCAAAGCACAAGGGGCGTTACTTTCTTTAGCTCTCTCGCGGAAGATACAACGATTTAGAACGGTTGAATGGTTAATTAAATTAAAATCGACATATTAGCAACGACAAAGTGAATTTACGCTTCTGTATTTATCATTTTAACGTAAATGTTAATATTATTATTTATGTTAACGATAAATATGTTTTTTTTTTTTTTTTTTTTTTTTTAATGTTATCAGGACAAACGAAAGAAGCTCTTTCTGATTGATTAAAAAGGAATTAAAAAGTATTTCATTAAGTTACAAAGAAGAAATCTATATTTATGAGAAACCACGGTGGGTAATGAAGACGAGAGCCTTATCTTTCCGCAGTTAGTGTCAGAAATCTTAATTAACGCCTTTATCCATGCCGCCACGTTCTTAGTTCGGTTTGATTAATGTACGGCTTTAGTATCCTTTGTAACGGGGGCGCGGTATGACTAAGACACGCAATTTACGTTCGGCCGAGGTAGGAATGTCTATTTTATTCCGTTGGTAGTACACTAAATGCGCTTAGAAAGTGGAATGGTTTAGATTAAATGCGATTTAGACTGTGCAGAGTGACTATATAGCTAACGAATTCGTAATAGTCAAGCAAACCGGAAATACATTCCGTAAAGCCAATGATAGAAAGAATTTTTCTATTTATTCGAAGACTTTTTTTTTTAATTAATGAATTATCGTAATCGTCATCGTCAGATGGGACATCGAATCCGATTTAACTCGGCCGACTTACGGAATATATTTCCATCCGTTATTTCCTCCATTCGGGCCATGGTACGAAGAGACAAGAACGGCACTTCGGTCCCACAATAGTACCACGAAGACAAATGTCAGCGATAAAATAACGCGAATTGATGTGCGATGGTTACTTTTACTATCTTCCTACTTTAGACGGTCCTACGAGAAATTCTGTGTTACTTTCTAACGGATTAATCGACAAAATAATAAAAGAAACGACAAAACCTGAGGAATCGATGCTAATATTATATATATACACACACACACACACATATATATATATATATATATATATATATATATATGTGTATATATATTTTATTTATTTAGTTTTTCTTTTCCTTTGTTAATTTCATTCTTAGGACCGAAGAAACACGAGATCAACGGATCCATTAGTTTTCCTTTCGTCGGCACGAGCGATTCTCGGTATTTGTTAGCTCTCACATTTGGTGCGATCGCTGTGCCTCCCACAAAGTGGTCCAACCGATTATATTTCCCGGTCAAAGGCGGTAAGCGTGGAGAAAGATAGGGAGGGAGGGAGAGAGAAAGGGAGTTAAGAAGTCGGCGGCACGCCGGTGCATAATCCGGAGCATTCATTAACCGTGTAGTCATAATACTGTCCTGATGGCAAAAGCAAAGGAGTTTCGAGAGCTCTTTCGTATTGTAAAAGCGTGCGAGTGGACACATCCGAATTAACAAATGGAGCATGAGGACGCGAAATTAGCGAGTATCATCATCTCTTTCTTCTTTTCCACGATGACAAAGGTAGGAGGAGAAGGTGGAGGAAGAGGAAGAGAAGAAGAACGAGAAAGTAGAAAGTAAAAGAGGTGGATGAGAAAGAGGGAAAAGAGAAGAGGAAGACGAGCGGCTTAGAAGAGGCGGACAGTTCAGAGACTAAACAATGGCGCATTTTCACTCCGACGCACACCCACTTTTCTTCTTCCTTTGTGCGGAGGCGTCTGCCCGTCAGATTTGTCTGCCAGACTCTCGTAGATAAAATCGTTAAAATGCTCCTAAGATTGCTTGAGACTCGTCCTTATCATTTTGAGTTATTAGTTTAATCGAATTAAAATCAACTACTCGAAAGACGATATCTTAAATCAATTCTCGTAGACTTTGTTTACATTCTTCGATCTAATTATTTATCTTAGATGAACAAATTTTTTGAATGTATCACTAGGAAGATCTCTTAGAAAATGATTCTATTGATAAATCGTTATAAAGAAGAAGATTTGTAGCATTTGGCATAAAATAATGAATATAGTAATGCATAACTGGTATTCCCTTGAAATCATCAAGTATTTGACTATTTAATGATAATCCGTCGGTTTTACGAACAAGCCAATATACACCGATGGAGACTAACATTTGTTACATAAATGATGATCATTTATTATTTTCACGCTTGGACCTTTAGAATTTCTTTCCTCGAACGAATTACTCGTACGGAGCTCATCCTTTCACAATGACCTGGCAATACGCAGGAAGGTAATATATAATGAGTGACACGTATTCGAATTATATTCTCCCAGCTAATGGATTCAGAACAATTGAAAATCTATAGGACAGTATATTACTTATGTAATCGATACTAATTCAATGTCATGCTATTTGGATTTTAATTTAACATTCATATCGTGCACCATTCGGGGCTATGAGAAAAACGTATTAAAATAATTCAATTTGTTTCGATAAAATTTGATCTTTATCTACGTTTTATTATTTTTTCTTCTTTTATTTTTTTTTTTTTTCGAATTTATGAAACCATCGATTATTTTCCATTAATAGCTTAACTCGAGGATATATATATATATATTTGATTTAATGTTCTTTATAAGACTAATGAGAAATTGAAACGAGACGAGATGAATTATCGAATGATTTTCCAAATATAAAAATTATGAATAGAAATCTTCGAGACAAGGACAGACAGACAGACAGACAGACAGACAGACAGACAGACAGACAAACAGAGAGAAAGAGAGAGATAGATAGATAGAGAGAGAGAGGGAGATAAAGATAGAGATATATAGAGAGAGAGAAAGAGAGAGAGAGAGAGAGAGAGAGAGAGAGAGAGTACTCATTTCGAAGAAGAGAAAGAGAGAGGGAAGAAAGAGGGTTAGCTACGTACGCCTCCGTACGGATCGCGCTCACCGATCTTGCGAGCACTTGGGATAATTGCGTCGAAGACCAGGCGATTAAATACGAACAGTGTGACTGCGTGGATCGTCGCGAGACGATCTATTTCGATCTGACTACCATCTTCCCTCGCAAAAGTGCCGTCTATATCGCGATCACGTGGCTTTGAGAAAATCGATCGTTCTTTCAAACGTCTAAACGCGAATTCTCAAATAAGAAAAGTAATCTTGATATATTTACATTTATTAAAACGATTAAATTTACGTGAAGAACGTGACTTAAAATTTTAAGATGGACAGAGATAGATTATTAAAAAAAAAAAAAAAAAAAAAGAAAAAAATTAAATAAATAAATAAATAAATAAAAAAATTATTATTTAAACTCAATAGATATTATCGTGAACGATGATATTTCCCTTATTTAGGATGAAAACGAAGACATGAAAAGTAAAAAAGAAAAAGAAAAAAAAAAAAAAGAAAAAAAAAGAAATGAAAAAAAGAAATAAAAAACAAAAAAAAAAAAAGAAAAGAAAAGAACACTCGGTTAAACCGATAGAGTTAATCTCAATGGGCGTCATTAATACATCTCGTCGTGCACATGCTTACAACACGTAAATATGAAAGTAAAGCAGTGGAAAATAAGATGAAGGGAGGAGGGAGGTTATATGGCGGCACGCGGCATTCTTCCGGCACTATTATTTGCCTGCAATTTATACAGCGCACGTTATAGAGTAAGTTATCTCGTAGCCCGGGATATAATACGTAAGGTGAGGGCTTTCACAATGGTCTGCATGGCACGATCCCTCCGAAGTAAAAAGGAAGAGTATTAGAGTATTCGAGCTTTCGAGCGGGAGCGGGAACGCGTGCGTTACCGCCTTCTGATCTCATCCACTTTTCTCTCTTCATTCTCTATTTCTCTCTTCTTCTTTAAATCCATTCTTTCCTCGTGCATCTTCCCTATCGCCGTTGTTCCACCACTAACCGTCTCATATATCGCTTGTATTTTAAGGCCTTTTCAAACTAACGGGTTGAATAGTCCTCGTAAGTACTTACCATTCAAAACAATTATATTCGATCACTTAAATCTCTTTAATATTCTCAATGTTAATACGTACCTTTAATAATTCATCATCCTATAATATTATATTTCTATGATACGAGTTCCATTTAATATTTTTTTTTTTTTTTTTTTTTTACGCCACGGTACATCGATCATTATTACTCTGTATAAAGTAATAATATACATATATCTTATGGTAGTATTATCGTTTGAGGAAGAAAAAGAAAAAAAAGAAAAGAAAATGAAAAGAAGAAAAATATTGAGAGCATCGACGTACTTAAGAGTAGAATGAAAGAGAGATAGAAGAAGGAAGGCGGAGGAGGAGGAGGAGGAGGAGGAGGAGGAGGAGGAGGAGGAGGAGGAGGATGGTGGTGACGACGTAACATACGTGCTGTTCCCTACACCGCCAACTCGAATAATTCACATTGTACGTCGGGAATGGTAGGTAGTTCAGGGCTTTCTTTTGCCAATTATTTCGGGACACGACACGGTGCGAGGAAAGAAAGCCCTGCGGGGCAGAATAGATCGCGCGATTTTCTGTGGACTAATTTAGCTGCGCTCGTTGAGCCGCTACTGAGTAACTCTCACTCACTCACTCACTCACTCACTCACTCACTCACTCACTCACTCTCTCTCTCTCTCTCTCTATCTCTCTTTTTCTTTCTTTCTTTTTCTTTCTTTCTCTATCTCTTTCTCTTTCTCTTTTCACTTTGGCTACTCTTTCGAAATCTTACTTTGTTATCTTGTTTTGTTTTCTTTTCGCCTACACTCTTGGTAACATTGTCTTTCAAGCTTTACATTGTTTTTTCCTATGATCAAATTGACTTCCACGCCGGCATTGAAAACATTATATATGTATATTGTTTTGAAAAATAAACAATAGAGATACAGATACTTCATTTATTTTGTTTGTAGAAGTCGAACGAGCACCATCTCTCCTCTTTTGAAAGGCTCCCATTCCGTTTTGTTCTACATGGCTACGTAATAAATGATACCGAGGAAAGTGATTTATTCGAATGTTGGTGTGTTGTAAGTAGTCGTAATAGTACGTTTTCGATCGAACGATTTAGATACAAAATAATTATCGATTTCCACTATATCTATATCGATCAGTTGATCTCTATTTCTCCAAGGATATATATATATATATATATATATATATATATATATATATATATATAAAACAACAGGAGCAAGAAGTTACATATTTAGATGATTATCGTGGAACGAACTTTTTATATGGCTTAAATTTTGAAGTGTAGGAGAACGCATTCGTACGATTACATATAAAGAAAGATAGAAATGATCGATGATCTGGTTATAGTGAGAGATATTTTGATAATACAAATGTAAAATCGATAAGCATATACCAGCAAGTACCGATTAATATAACTACTATTAGATAACTTTTTCGCCTATGCTCATGTATCCTTTCACGATTATAGTAATGAAATAAATAAAGAAAGATAAAGGGAGAGAGAGAGAGAGAGAGAGAGAGAGAGAGAGAGAGAGAGAAAGAGAAAGAGAGAGATTAGAGAAGAATTTTCTAGAAATTAATTATACGTTTGAAAAGGAAACGTATCACTGAACAAGGAGAAAATCTAGAAACGAACGAAGAAAAGATATAAGTAAGTACTTACGTACAACATGCATATATATATGTATATATATATATATATATATATATATATATATATATATATATATAAATATACACACGTGTTCTCATAAGCAGGCAAACGAGTCCGTAATGAGTGCAGATAAAATCGGTGATAGGGTTCATGGAGCGACGGCCACCGAAAAATTCGAATACGAGGCTTTATCAGCTGGGCATCCTCTTCCCTCGCGTCTATTTTCATGAAAGCGATTTATCCTAGCAGCGTCTGAAGTCGCCGGTTACACCGGTGCTCGTGGAAATTTCTATCGAATCCGATGTATCTGGCGGATAACGGCAGATTAATGACTCGCGGATTGCTCGCTTTCGAAGGAGCCAACGGCAGCTACTAGTACGAGATTCGAAGGTGTTTCGAGATCCGAGTTTAAGATAGAAACTCTATTGATTTAGACCAATTCGAAATGCTATTTCCGTTTCTTCCCGATCGATTGTTATCGCTAAAGTAAAAATATAATGGGAAAGAAGTATGAATAGGATTTTCAAAGGATACAGGTCGTCATCCTCCGACGGATCTGTCGGATCTTTTTTGCTTTCCCAGCACGGACGAACGAAGAGTAGAGGAGATGAGGAGAGTGAGAGTGAGAGAGAGAGAGAGAGAGAGAGAGAGAGAGAGAGAGAGAGAAGAAGAAGAAGGAAGGAAGGGAGGGAGGGAGGTGGTCGGTAGTACGGGCGTCCGCCTGCAATTTTCGATGCACCTTCGCCCGGCGAATTAATGCTCGCGGTGTTTCAGAGATCGCGCGCGCCATTCATAACGCGAATGTTATTAGTGCAGATCGCAGTCGGATATACCGCCTGGTCTGGTCGTGTGGTTAAAATAAAGATGATGAATGCCCGACCGTCCCTCGCCGCGGCACTGGATGTAGATTAATATCGGACCTCGCTCACTTACTACTTCTCCGCGCGCCTCCTACTAATATCTCCTTGCAACCTGCAACCGAGGATGTACGAGTATCCTTGTATATACTCTGTTTCGTCCTGTCTTCTCTTTTTTCTCTTTTAATTCTTCTATTTCTTTCTCTTGGACTTCCGCCTTTGCTCTGATAGCTTTAGAACCAAACATCTACCTATCTACCTACCTACTTATCTAACGCTCGATGCTAATGGCTCGAAAATTTCTATCGTCAAAGTTGTATTTAAAAATTATGAAAAAGAGCATAAACATGTCGACGGATTTGTCATGGGAACGAGATTGATTCAGCGACAGACCCATGGAAAGGCCACTGGCATAACTTTAAAACAGTTGTATCAACTTGTGTAAGTCATCTATTCCGTGTAAACTCGATGAAATTCTGCGAGAGAGAGAGAGAGAGAGAGAGAGAGAGAGAGAGAGAGAAAAAGACAGAAAGAAAAAGAGAGAGACAGAGAGAGAGAGAGAGAGAGATAGTGTGAATGCGCGCGGGCGCGCATATTTAGTCGAACAGCAATTTTAGTTTAAGCCGGGATCTAGGGATCACGCTCGCTGATCGACGGCGCAAACTATTCTCCGGATTTTGCGACGATCTCTTTGCTTTCTCCTCTTTCTATTTCATTCTCTTTTCTCTCTCTCTCTCTCTCTCTCTCTCGGTACGATGCCTTCTCAACGAAGGCGTTCGCGTCCGGCTATGTGATGCACCGGTTGCATGCGACTCGTTCTAGCGTGTGGCATCATTTTAATATATACGGTTCGTTAGAACATTAGAGACGACAGGAGCGCAATATTCTCGGCTCTCTATAATACTAGTGACTTCCATCGGCACGCAGTGACTCTCATCATCGATGTATTCTAAATATTTTATAGATTTATCTATTCGTCATTAAATCTTTCGTATAATTTCCTTTTGTCTAAAATGACTATGTAATTTCATTGGGAATGGGAGAAACGTTAGTTAATATACCTTCGTTATCGTCGAGTTGTACGAGTGTATTTTGTAGGAAAGATTATTTTTAATGAACCTACGGGCGTACCTACGGTTCGTTCATTGTAGTGAATACAGAAAAAGGAAAGAGGGATGGGATATAGGGAGATCCGTTCTTTCACGAGATGAAAGTGGATAGTCATTCAATTGCGACCAGACCGGAATGTATTTGTCCTCGCGCGTAGGCCGTGCGAAGGACGAACTATAACGTCCTGGCGACATCCAACGAAGATACATACGTATTTCGAATCCTGTTTGATTTTAATTTGCTTTAGATTCCATTAGAAACATGATGACCCTTTCTAAATCTTTTTTATCTTGATAGTTCATCGGTATATCTATCACGTACGTATGTACGATATCTTTTGTTTTCTACGAAATGCAGTCACTTAAAGCGTGACTCGCTTTCGTGGAAGAGTAATTATCGTACGATGCGAAGAAGAAAAAGAAGGAGGAGGAGGAGGAGGAGGAGGAGGAGGAGGAGGAGGAGGAGGAGAAGAAGAAGAAGAAGCGAGGGCGCAAAGAAAGGGAAGACGCATTAAGGGCGTTAAAATAGGAAGAGGTAAGAGATAGAAGGAAAATGTATTTAAATCATTCGTTGTCCTCTGGCGAGCCAGCATGCTGGAACATTACGGAAGAATGTACATTTTCATTGGCGAAAATTTGTGACTGGTACGGAGTCCAGTGGCCTCAACTAATTCGTAAGCATTCTCAGACGGCGTCGCCGAGGAATTAATATAGCCTCGAGTGTGTCCCGGTGGATCGAGGATTATAATTGCCTGAGAATAATGAGAATATCCCCTAGGAATTATATGCGAGTGCTGGGGTAAAGCTAACGTTTAAAGACGCACCGAATAAATTCTATCTTACGAGCAGATAAAATCAGACAAATCGCGCGTTAACGTGTGTGTGTGTGTGTGTGTGTGTGTTCGTAAAGCTACGTGTATCGAGTGTATTCTAGACAAAATATATAGAAATTTTTTTATCTTTCTATGAAATCTGATGTTAAACAATTTCGATATCTTTCTTTTCATTTCCTTTTCCTTTTTTCTTTTTTTCTTTTTCCAAACCCTTCTTTTGTAAAAAGTCGAAACGAAACGTGGGTCGCTTCAGGGCACGATCTTATGCAATCGTCCTCGTTCAACGAACGAAAACCCCCTTCCATCGTTGACAACGGAAGAAGGTGTTGTAGCCATCGGGCCTTGTAACACTGGACGTTGAGCGATGCTACCGAGACGAGCGATTGTGTTCGCAGATATTTTACTAAGTCGGGAATCGAGCTAAAATTAGGCCACTCAACGCCACACGAAGAGAAGATCGAGCCGCATTGGGATCCGACTCTCATTCTCTTTTGGCTCGTTAATTCTTCTCAGTGCGAGAAACGCGCAGGACAGGATTGCCTTACTCTCCCTCGTGGTATTCTATCGTATTCAAGTGAAGTCTCGGCTTCTTCGAACCGATATCGACTCGATTCTGAATCACTCTTAGCTTCCACAGAAGTGAATGAACTTCATTGCGTATACCCTATACCATTCACTCTTGTATCCCGCCATTCTATATCTTTTTCTTCTTTTCCTTCTCCTCGGCCGTTCTCTTTGTTCGAATCAACAACGAGGGAAAGAGAGAGAGAGAGAGTGAGAGAGAGAGAGAGCTTGATACTCCTGCATGGGACTAACCAGTGTTAAGTCTTGATCGAGTGGACGTCTGGTAGTCACACAAGAGGATTAATCCTTCCACAAATTTGAATCCTTCGAATACGATTCTCTTAGCAAAAACAATTCCCTACGTAAAACTTAGAACGTTATCTCCTTGAATATATGTATAAAGATATATTCTTGCAAATATCGTATACATATATAAACATAGATAAACGTAATATCGTTCGACTAGGCTTGTCCTCAGAAGAGAGTCTGACAATAAACGTGTTTGAATGTAAACATAATCAGGATATCAACAAGTCGAGAAAGGTAATTTAATAATAATAAAGAAAATTTCTTTCGATCGTTTTGAAAATATTGGTGCGTTATTATTCGACTTATTTAGGATCACGGGGGAATTTACGCGATAATGAAGTTAATTGCGATGGTCCACGGTGGTCCAAACGATAGGAAGTGGTCCGATTATATCGATCTCATTCGTTCGTTCGTTCGTTCATTCATTCATTCATTCATTCGTTACTTTGTTCGTTCGTTGAGAAAGAAAGAGACAAGGACAAGAGACGAGAGTCGGCAAAAGGGTGGGAAGTGTTACCACGATGCTACACACAACGAGGCGGACCATTAACTATTAAGCGTGCAGATATGCATATGAGACGACCATGCGTGGGCTTGCTCCAATCGGTGCTCTTCGATGCTGTATATTGCCGAGATAATATCCCGATCTGATTGGACGGTTATAAACGGGGTATCGCGGACGCGGCTTTAACGCCGTAACGCAGCGTGCAGTCGATAACTTTTCGAGGGTGTTTGAACAACGTACGATATGCGGTACGATCTCTCTCTCTCTCTCTCTCTCTCTCTCTCTCTCTCTCCCTCTTTCTCTCTTTCTCTCTCTTTTTCTCTTTCTCTTTGAAAGGAATAGCAGGAAATCGAGCGTAGTTGCTTTTTCGCAATGAGAAATTATTGAGAAAGGATGAGGAATCTTAATGGAAGAAAAGAGAGAGAGAGAGAGAGAGAGAGAGAGAAAAAGAGCGGTGAGTTTCGCAGGTTTAAAAGTTTATCAATGCGGAAGTTCGTTTGATCATTCGTAATTATATCGAATGGGGCAATGAGTTGTTCATTTATGAGAGATTCTTTTCTTTTTCTTTTTTTTCTTTTTTTTTTTTTTGTATGAAATCTCTAAGAATTAGATGGTTGGTTTAAATGCCGAGATACGTTTATGAGCAATGAATAAGCACGTAGGTAGGTAGGTAGGTTATGCTAAAAGAGACCTGCCGTTGGTGCCTGATTTCAAACGAAAATCAAGACATCCCCTTTTTACGCGTTCAGCGTTCTCGTTGCTCATCCATAGGGCGCATCTGCTTTGTACCTGCGCGATCGATTTTTGTAACGAGCACGTTTACGTGGCAGATGGGGTGGGATCTTCTAAAGAGGAAAGCAGCGGGAGAGAACGGAAAGATCGTTCGTTTCTTTCGTACCTAACCCTACAGGTTTCTTGCGGCACATATTTCATTTACGTATGATAATAATATTCAAACGGAAAATATATGTGGGAGGGCGATGTAATTCGATGGTGGTCTCATGCGCGAGTCCTCTCATGATAGTTGTTAGTATAAAAGAAAACTGGAACATACGATCGAGCGAAATGTTCAAAGAAATTTATATTCTCTTCGAACGAGAACGAACAAAAAATATTCTCGATTATTACATTCGTAATAGCGAGAATCGAGATATCGATCTAAGTTAGCTAAGGCGAGTAAAGATCGTCATCGTCGTCGTCGTTGTCGTCAATGTATGAAAGAGTTATTGGAATTTTAGATTTGTCGTTACGATCGAATCGACTACGAGGGCCTCGAGGATCGATTACAGATTGATAGAATTCATTTATCGGGCTAAGAGAGATCAACTACGACTTTGGAACGGTTCGCGCGTTAAGGATAAATAAAATGCTTTAATCGATATTGCTCGAATCGGCTAACGAGGTGTTTGGTTGACTCGAAGTTGATAAAGTACAGAGTCCCGTGGACCGTAGGAGAACGGTGGTGTAGTGGGCTTTATTACGAGTCAGAGTCACGATAATCATCGATACTCGTCCGTAAGTTGTCCGTAATAAAGTTTATCCGTACGGCTCTTGAGCAAGAATCATGACGACATTAAAATAATCACTATATACTTACATATATATATATATATATATATATATATATATATATATATATATATATATATAAGTAAAACAATGTTGGTAAAGGCGTAACACGGCGGAGCATTTCTTGATGAAAATTAAATCGGCTTCTCTTTCTCTCGTACTCTCTTTCTCTCTCCCGTTCCTTCCTTCATATATTTACCGTCTCTCTCGTTTCTCCATCGAAGTCTACCTGTTCGCTTTAACCTCGTATCTTATCCAGTTATGCGCGAGCATTTCGAACACGCCTAGTCTTTATCTCTTCCACTCGTTTCTCTCTTCCTGTCCCTCTTTCCTTCTCGTTAGCGGCCGCGTCGTGCAATAAATTTGATTGGCATAGGTTATACCGAGCTGGTGCCACTGAGGCGGTTCGTTTAATTCTATCCAACGTGGATATTTAGGACTACTATGTTCCCATTAATCGAAGATCCAAGAAGTTGCGTGACCATTACCCTCGCGAAACCCTTCGAACATGGACACTCTCCTTTCTGATTCCAAATTCAACTTCTTAGAGACTGTCTGGTAATTACGCGAGTGCTCGCGCCGCGAAAGGAATGGTTAAAACGTTCCCGGTTAATTTCGAAGTCGAGCACTAATGACCTCGGTGATTATCGCACCGAGAAAGACTTTAATCGTTTAAGTTTCGTCAAACTTTTCTCTCTTTTCTCATCAACGAAATTCTTTTGATATTAATTATCTTTCGAAACAAATTAAATAGATATCTCGTATGTTTTACTTCGATTAAATTTAAAAGAGTCAATAGTTGAATTGAATTTAAATTAAAAATGTACGTATCATAATTGACAATATTTGATTATTTTTCGACTCTGATGCGTTGGTCTTTCTATTGTTCGCAATTTTTACAACGGATCCAAAAGAAAAAAAAAAAAAAAAAAAATGTCGATTCGTTAGGTCAAAGGTCTCTTGAAGCTTTTACCTTGGCACGTGAACGTAAAATCTTCAGTGATTCTTGTTTCTCCCCTTCGAGATATCAAGAAGGGAGGGAATCCTCTTTCGGTTCAACCGATATTCTGGCTCTTATGAGTAGACAGCTTAGGGAATATAATAACGTCTGAAAGGAATGAAGAAAGGAAGGAAGTAAAGAAGGAAGGAAGGCACGGGACAAGATTCTTTTATACGCAAAATTCGAAGGCGAACCGTTGGTGAACGCACCTTGAGGAACGTGCGACGTGATTCGATGCGTCGTCAGCTGTTCTATCTTTTCCCCTCCTTTCCTCTCCTTCCCCCACTTAATCTCGGTATACTGTCTATTTTATATCTCTTCGTCTTGTTCAATCGGTTGAGCAAATCACAAACTTTAGCACGCGTCCAACGAAATAGAGAAACGATGATAAATGATTCAAGAAAAATAAATCTCTTTGATGATAATTCATTTAAATGCGAAAGGAGAGAATGAAGAAGAGATAGAGAAAAAAAGAAATATTTATAAGTGATTAGTTAGCATTTTAAAATGAACTGACAAGTTTCAATTAATTTTGATTTATCAATATCTATAGTTTCTCAAAAGGACAATTTAAGAATATTGTTGTGTACAAGATGTAAACATTATTGATAATTCTTATGAAAAGCAAAAAAAAAAAAAAATAAAAAAATAAAAAAAAAAGAGAGAGAAAGAAAGGAAAAAATAAGTTTAACAATATCTCTTTTATTCTAAGAAAGCAGGTAACGTGGAACGTACGTTGCGCAATAAGAGCAGTAACGTATCCTACCTGGAGCCCCTTTAGAAAGCGAGAAAGGAAAGAGAAATAAAAAAGAGAGATAGAGAGAGAGAGAGAGAGAGAGAAAAGAAAAAACGACGGAAAAAGAAGGGAAGATTCGATGCAAGGGGGATGGCACGCGCCGACCTGTGAGAGAAGGAAGGAGGAGGTGGCAACGATCGGCTGCAGCTGCGTTTCGATTTTGCTCTTGGCAGCGTGGTCACTTTCCTCTCTCCTTCTTTCTCACGCACCTTCTTTCTCTCTCTCTCTCTCTCTCTCTCTCTCTCTTTCTTCCTCTTTTTTTTTCTCATTCTGATCTTGACCCGATCGTATCGAACGACGATCGGGCCGCTGTCATCCGAAAACGAATGACAGAACTTTCGGCTCCCCAGAGGCTCGTGTTACCCTCAAAAGGACGACAAGTTAACTTTTCTTTGCTGATCTTTATCTCGATATATCACACCTTCTTTACCTATATATCTTTTTCTCTCTTTCTAAGCAACGGATAATTTTTCTTTTTTACTTTATATTTGCAATTTAATTTTAAATTTGTTCAAACTTGTACATTATAATTTTCTTTCTCTATTTCTATCTATGTAAGATAAAAAAAATCTCTTTGAAAATTAAACATATCGATTTATATACGTAGAAAAAATAAAATATATTATATTCTCAATAAGAATAAAATAATTGTATTATTTGGATTTTCGTTCTACGATATCTAAGATATTTTTGTATTATTTAATGCGTCGTTTTCAAATGCCGTTGTAAAAGTTTCTAAAGTTCTTTTCTCTTCGATTGTCCATCTCCAGAAGGCACATTTTGTTTACAGAGATACACCTGGTAAAAGTTTCTTTCATCGCTTTAGTACAAAACACGCAAACACATTTGGAAACACCCCCACGTAATGTTTAGACACGGGTAGTCTTAGTTTGATAAACGATCGTCGAAGTGGACTGGTCAAGCGTTGTATAATGTAATGCATTTTGTCGTAGTTTGTCCTTTTATTGTGCTATGACTATGAAAGCAACGAGGGGTGCGTGCTTTCATACATCATGCTGTCTCATTTCGTTTGTTCAATGTACATGCTTCATGAAACGCGTATAGTATTATATAATTATGCAGTTTCAAGAGCTTACTTACATCATCTGATACAATAATAATAATAATAACAATAATAATAATAATAATAATAATAATTCGTGTTTAATTAAGTTAAAAACATCAAGCAATTAAGCAAAACTTGTTAATTCATTACTGGCATTTTTATGGCAATCCCATAAAAACTGATAAAAATGAAGTACAGGACTAATTGAATGGATAAACTAATCAAATTTTACAATGCAATCTATGTCATAAATAATTCTCAAAGCTATAAATCCTTTTGTTATATGTTATTATAATAATATTATTATAATAATATACAAGGATCATTCGTAAATTCAATAAACATTCTTGTTATTTATTGATTATTGAAAATGAGAGAGATTAATTTCCCATTTTCAATGTTATATGTTGAATTTATTAAATACATTCTTCACACGTTTACTAATTTCAACGATCAATTGTAAATTCATTAAACGTTCTCGGTGTTGATTGGTTATCGAAAACGAGGGATGATTATAAGTTAAGTAACTTTGTTATTATTGTAACACGTTGATGTCGGTAAAGTTCAAAAGGTTTAATTGAAGTAAAGCGATAGTATCAACTTGTTTGCAATATACCGCGGATTCACTGTGCACATTCCTGTCGTTGACTTAACATTCACGTTACGGTATCAATTTCCATACGTTAGTCTAAGTAAGATATGATGATTGGGCTCCTTGTTTCTCTCGACGATTTGCCGCTAAGACCTATTCTTACAGGAAACTCGACGTTCCTATGAAACTACGACGATCTACGTACCGTCCCTTAACAAACGACTTTTAACGATTCCGCGAGACTAAATTAGAAGAAAATATTCTCCCCCTTTTGTGAATATAAATATAACGATTGCAAAAAAAAAATATTGAAGACAATTTGAATTCCTTCGTTCTTTGCATTCTGGAAAGTAAAAAAAAAAAAAAAAAGAGAAAAGAAAAAAAAACTTATCGATCATTGATCATTTTTAAAAACGATTGATTATACTTACATATCATTTCTTTCAAAAGTATTATATCATCGGAAGAGTTGTGAAATGATTTGTTGTATTAATGAAAACGATGAAATTAGTAAAATTAATTATTTTGATAATCAAAATAGTTGTTTAATATATTTATAAAATTAAGGTACATATACTTTTTTTTTCTTTTTCAAAGATAATTAAGATTATCGATACATTATTATATCTGCACGATTTTATCTTATTCGATTGATCAGCGGAAATTATTACTACGAGAAAATCAAGAGACAAACTTGTAGCTTCGATTATATATAATTAATGGCTAATTTCCTATGAACAATTATCTTTCTGGATTGAGCAACGACTATCTGTTATCAATATTGAACATCAATATTGATTAGAATATATTTATCAAATGATTAAACTTAAATATTATCGAATTAATTACTTATATAATTTATAATGAATTTAATGATAAATATATGTAAGTAAATAATTATTTATATAGTCAGATATATGTGACAAACGATAAATGTATGAAAAGTGGAAATGTTGATTCATCATATATACTTTATCAATATTACATACGTATATGATATATTTTTTTTAAACTTCGTTCTATTATAATCTGTTAAAGTATTGTTAAAATATCGATATGAATTTAAATAAAAAGTTTGTAGACGTAATGGTTACGTTGATACTCGCTGAAACGTGTTATCGTTTCGATCGGATAGCAAGCATCGACGTTGTTACGATTTGCGTATATACATACATGTCGTCGTGTTCGCGAGCACAACTTGCATCGAGAACGGATAGGTCCTTCGAGGCCGCGCGATACTCGTTAATTAAAATAGCGAGCTGTTAGTCCCGTATTAACGCAAGTTTATTGCCGAGTGGAATTCATTGAAACGTACATACGGCGCTCAGTCAATGTAATTACCGTTACCGTTTCTGCCAACGGTGATCGTGAACGATTCTCGTTAATGTCCTCTCTGGACTTATGGATGGCGGTGGACGCGTGCTGTTCGATCATTTATGTGCTTATGTGATTTCTACGTTTATACTTATACGTTTATCCATTTCATGAAACAGATATATGTAAATAATTGAAGTTTCATCGATTCGATATTTTTCTTTTTACAGCTTTGAAAAATCTAGTAAAAACGAATGATATTACAGACGGAATATTGTGAAATCTATTGTATTTTTTTTTTTTTTTTTTTTTTTTTTTTTTTTTTTTTTTTTTTTTTTTTTTTTTTTTTTTTTTGAAAATATCATTTATTTATTTCATATCTCGTAATTAATCGTAAGATATTATGGTATCGTCGATTGTACGAAATATTTTTATACACGAGAGGAAACCATAATTGTAAGTTACGTTGAAACGAAGATACGGCGAAAGCTCAAGGTCAGGTTCCATCGAAAGTGCGAAGAAGAATAAGAAGAAAACGATGTTAAAACTAATTTGAAACTGAACTTATTCGTCTGAGGGATCCTCGTTGTCTCGGTCGCGTGACGTCCTTTTTAGTTAGTCGAAATGCATTCGTACTTAACGAGCAGCTGCTTTCATAACGCGCTGATTTACCGGCGTTAATTAAATATCCAGTTTGCATGATCCCAATTCGACACGGTGTAAAGGTGGAATGAACGTTTCTTGCGGTGGCACATGCTCTTGCTTTTATATTTTCATCGTTCCAGATATAGTAATCCTGCGGGTAGTTGAACGTCGATCTACGCACCGGAGCAAGGCGTTTACACGGAACTTAATAGGCTACGCACATACATAAGCTACACGCACGCGTCTAACTATAATAAACGTTTTCTCTCGAGCGCAGCACGCGCCATAGATTCGTTTAGCCGCGGCTTCGTTTCCCGTTCGACATTTTTAAGCCCGTCGACTGCTAAATATTACGAGAAATATCCGGAAAGTTTATCGATAATAATATTCCTAACCGTTGATCTTTTCAATCATCATTTATTTTTATTAACATCATCCAGATCATAATCATTTTCAACGATTTTAATTCCGTTATGAAACGATTCCTCCCTCTTTATATCCTGTAAGTATAACTGTTGCCGAGCAAGATCGATTTACCGGTACACACACTCTCGATCGATAGCTATAGCGTTCGCGAACAATTTGACGGCAGGTGCTCTAAATTGAAAACCTCTCGTTGCACCTTCGCCAGATACTTCCATAGCCATTTTAAGCGCATCGCTTTAGTTCCCATTAAGTCGACCACCTACACGAAGAGGATAGTGAAGAAAAAGAGCGAGAGTGAGAGAAAGAGAGATAGAGAGAGAGAGAGAGAAAGAGAGAGTGAGAGAAGAGGAAGAAAAAGAAGAAGAAGACCGTCCTTTCTCTCTCTCCCTCTCCCTCTCTCTCTCTCTCTCTCTCTCTCTCTCTCGCTCCTCTTCGTCATCTTTCGGACGCGTTCCATAGATATTATCTGAATGAGTAAAATAACGTGAGGGTAGAGAGGCTCCCAACAAGCAACGTTCTCGAACGAGGATCGCGATCGAACGGCGTCGATGAGCGTTTAGGTGTGGGCACGACCGCGCGCGACTCATTATGGAGGAACTTTATTTTTTTTTGTCTTTCGCTCGGCGAACACGTTTTCCATAATTAATATCGGCCGCCGGCACGATAACTGGATCGACAATAAAAATGGAAATCGAGAAGGAAAGAAAAAGATGCAGGAGACCCGGCGTGTTAAGGGGAGGAGAGTATGTATAAGGAGGTCGGCCAATCGAATGATAGAAAAGATAGGCAGATAGACGAAGAGAGAGAGAGAGAGAGAGAGAGAGAGAGAGAGAGAGAGAGAAAGAGAAGAGAAAAAAGATAGAAACATTCGCGAGGAGCGCCGCGGATGAAAAAACTATAGATTTGTAACAATTAATCATCGTGCGGTTGCGTCGTGCTCGCGTATAAGTTGACAGCAAACGGACAGCGTGCGGTCGACGGCGTACGCAACGGGAAAACTAGAATTCTATCTATCTATCGAGTTTTCTGTACTTTAAATTAGTTACGTCTACCTTCTAAAACCTTCTTGAAGAAAAAGAAAAAATATCCCGATGATAATATGAACGTATTTATGTTTATCTTATATAGTTCGTGAATGACAGAGGTTACTTTTGAGTGTATCTCGTTTCTTTTCTTGTCCCATTTTGTTTCACCTTCTCTTTCATTTCGTTTAACTCATCATCATCAGTCTCGGCAATATCGTACTAGAGTCAACATCGCAAAGGAATAATCTTATATTTGGTTCCATTAACGTTCATTCTTCTTTCTATGAATTTTACTCGTAACGTATTTTCTCGTTTTTACATTTAAAAGCAAAAGGTGCGTAGTGTTAATTAAATTAAAAAAAAAAAAAGAAAAAAAAAAAAAAAAAA
>NC_062189.1:5121809-5161809 GCF_912470025.1 Vespa velutina | reverse complement strand
TGTTGAATACTCTCACATATAAATCTTATTCTTTTGATTTTCTCTTCTTCTCGCTTCCCTCTTATAGACCTTTTTCGAACGATGCCTCCCCTTCGATTTGCTTCGAGCAAGACGAAGATCGAAAAAGCGACGGACCTCTTCTTATGCTTTAACGAGCCGGTCGTTCCCGAAGAAGATGTAAATTTTCGATTTTGCGAGCCTCTCGGCCAGTTCGCGCTCCTACCTAATTGATACAAAGATCACCCACGTTCGTTTGGTCGTGCCGCTAAAGAGAGATTTTATTTCATCTCACGTATTTATTTATCCTGCATGGTCGGCACGTATGATCGTTCGGGAATTCAAGAATCTTGGAAATTGCGAATGGGAACGATCGTAAGTTTCGTATAGAGTAGAATAGAATAAAGTAGAATTCTCGATCTTCTTTCTGTTTTTCCACTATCGTTGGAAAATAGAGAAACGAAAATATCCTTATTTAAGCGATTTTATCGTCAATTCCGAAAGAAAAAATATCTTTTCATGAAGATCTTATACTGGATTGGTCGTTTCCCGTATGATTTGTGATAACGATCGCGTATTTTATTTAACGATCATTCTTCTTCCGCCGGATTTGGCTTCCCATACGAACGACGATGTACAAAGTGGGCATTAAGCTGCTTGCCGGTGCGTTAATCACGTTCTCCACGTACGCGCTTTCTCGCGCCTCTTGATCCTTTCTCGGCCCGACGACGACAACGACAACGACAACAAAGAGAAGAAACGAGAGAGTCCGTTCGCCTTTCTTCCCTCCGAAGAAATGTCTTGTGGCGCCCGACGAAGGAAATAAAGAAAGAAAAAAGAAAAAGAAAGAAAGAAAGAAAGAAAGAAAGAAAGAAAGAAAGAAACAAAAAATCATTTCTACTACAGACAGAATGGATGACTTGCACGAAGATAGGAACTCGCGCGCCACTGGTGAAAACGTCTCTCTTCTCGCGATATAATCGATATAATCGCGAGATTTATTCGTATTTGCAAAGTGAACGGTTCTCGATTAAGAAGCTAAGGTTTCCTGTTATCGTGCTTTCGAACAGAGAAAGGCACTAGGTGGTAATAATATCTATCTACTATCGTCTATCTCTTTATTCATATTGAATTTTATTTGCACACTTTCATTATTTGAAATCGATTATGTATATTGGTAATATCTATTACGAATGAAAAGATCTTTAAGAGAGAAAATTTAAGAAGGAGAAACGATTGATTGATCGATAATAAAGAGCTCTCGATTGAGATAAGTCTTTTTATCTCTTTTGAAATATCTTTTCGAATCGAACACGTTTACACTTTTTCTATTTCCCAAGGGAGTTCCAGCACTGTCCAAAAATTCTCTCAGAGATTTAAAAAGATGGGCGATAAGTCGAGGTGCGTACGGATGACGCGCATTTATAAGAAGAGAAACGTAAAGGGTAAAAGAAGATGAGAAGGAAACGTGTGCGTGTCCATCGGTGGAGGAGGGGAGAGAGAGAGAAGGTAGTAGGTAGTAGGTAGTAGTAGTAGTAGTAGTAGTAGTAGTAGTAGTAGTAGTAGAAGAAGAAGAAGAAGAAGAAGAAGACGAAGACGAAGACGAAGAAGAAGAAGGGAACGTAAAAGAGAAAAGGAGGAACAGCGGGCGCTGCCACTCAGCGGCCCATAAACCGTATGAAATATTAATAATGGCGCCGCTCGCCAGTGGACTCCAGTCCTCTCTGGGACGACGTTGCGAAAGAGGGACAGGTCCCGCGGGACGATCGGTTCGTTAACCCGTAACTGCGAGACTACCGATCGCTATACGAGTTCCCGAGGCGAATTTACAAGTATTTTTTTATTTCCTCTCTTAGTATGCGCGAATATTCGAGAAATTATCTATTTGGATTTTATCGAAAGGAAGATGGAAAAGAGGGATTGAAGAGTGGGGAAGTGATGGAGGGGAGGAAGAAAAGGAGAAAGGGAGAGAAGGAAAAAGAGAAGGAAAGATTATCTAGGTCTTTTATAGTTCTTTACATTTCGAAGTAGATATGTACGATTAGATATGATAGTCTGGATCGATTAGGTAAATACCTACCTTTAATATTTTCATCGTCCTTTCGACGTACCATACGTCGATAGATTCGAACGAAGGACGGCATAAATTTATTTCGATTTATGGCTCGCAGATGCTTTCGAAAAAAATACCTGGGTGATTTCTTATGTCAGAATGACGTACGATGGATCTAGAGACAATGGATTATAATTCCTTAAAGTTAAGGGAACCTTCTTCACACAGGTAGGCATTTGCTATTCGATACCGGTCAAGAATGGTGATTGGTAGGAGTACTTGTGAAACACCTGCTGGATTCGACTCTCTTCCCTTTCGATCATATTCACTAGTCACGTTTACGACATCTCATTCAATGTTGTGAATAGAAAATGTTATCTATTAGTTTTTCATGAAATCTAAGAAGGATCGCTTTTAGAGATACATAATTAATATCGAATGGGCTTTTAATAAAGGACATTCGTCCTTTTAATAAAGGAAGAGAAAGAGTTGGACGAACGGACGGACGGACGGACAGGTAATTAATGAGAATGAAAGCCGAGAATCATTAATCTTGTAATTAGGAAGAAATTAATAATTAAAATGGAAGATCGTAGATATATCTTAAGCTTCAAGATCATCTTACCATTCAACGACTGTGATCTCTGACGTATTCCTATAAGATTAACGTGCATTATCGATATAGATTTAATATACGAGAAAAAAAAAAAAAAACAAAAAAAGAAAAAGAAAAGAGAAACGAACGCTTTGGTTTTTTTCTTTTTCTTTTTTTTCTTTTTTTTCATTTTTTTCTTTTCATTAACTGACACAATTATTCTCATAATCGTATAAACGGGGCCAACTTTATAATAGATATACATTTAGATAGATCTTAGAAATGAGAAATCATTGAGAGTGATATTTGTTCGAATTTGGAGGATAGACCGTAGGAACGTATACTGATATCTTATACCATAAGGAGATAGGAATGAAATTAGATATAAACAAGAAAGTTAAGAGGAGTGTGCTTCGAACGGCTGATTGGACGACGAGGCGGAGAAAGGTGGATACGATTAACCTTGCAATTAGCGTCATCGACGAAAACGAGTATCTCAGGTGTATAGGATTCTCCCTTATTTCTCATATAGGATTCTCCCTTATTTCTCAGATACCTTAAACGAGTATTTACGCTTACATTGTCATAATTATTTCGTAAAGGGGGAAACAGTAAAGAATTCTACGTTATTGCACCACCGTAGTGAGTCTCCTTTCTACTTTTTTTCTTCCACCTTCTTCGAAGTTATCTCTCACTGTCTTTTCTTCTTCTCTTTCTTTGTCTTTTTTTTCTTTCTCTCTCTCTCTCTCTCTCTCTTCTTAAAAGGCTCGTCGTCCGTCGCTCGTCACTCGTACGCAACCAACCGATCCGGCAGAGCAGGTGAATATTATGCATAATGAATCGTCCAGCTTAACGCGTTCTCTCACATACATGGAAAGCAAAGGCGTGGTTGGTCTCTTCGAAAGGGAGAGGAAAAAAGGCGGCGGCCGACACGACGAGGACGAACGAATCGCGATCGAAACGTCAATCCTCGATCGCGATTGCTCGAGAAACGCGGACGGCACGACTCGCGAACGAGTTGACTGTTACTGCTCCTACTCCTGATGCTCCTGCTGTTGCTCCTGTTACTGTTACTGCTGCTGCTGTTGCTATTGCTTTCCCTTTCGCTCTTTTAAGGGATGATAAATGTCCACTTGAAATCGTATTCCCCCGTTTCTTTTGGGATAAATGAGACATCTCGATGGACGTTCGAGATTAATGGAGTTTAATCATTTCACCTTGTAGATAGCGATTTAATGATGGCATGTATTATAATTCAAATGTTTCGAAAAACGATAGAGGAAAAAAAAGGGTGGGGGAGAGGGAAAAAGAGAGAAAAAGAGGAAAAAGAAAAGGAAGAAAGAAAAGGAGAAAAAGAGTAAGAAGGAAGTCTCGCGATTATTATCATCGATTCGTGGTTTGTTTTGAAAAAGGGAAACGTTAAGAAGGAACGTAATTTACTAAGCTCGCTCCCTTGGGCGAATAAAAAGTAACGTTATCGCAGGCGATTCGGTGTGATTTTATGCAGTAATTTCGTGAAATTGACGACGTCGTTCGATGCGCTTTAAGCGTTCTCCGTTCACGGAAATCGAGCCGGCGTTTAAAGTAAATCTCGACCATGTCGTCGACTAAGCCAACTCGTCGAGAAAGGAACGTTCCATATTTAGCCGGTTCTGAGAAAAATCGATAGTGATCGCGTGATCAAGATAAGACGACCGTCGCTTATCTTGTCCAAGAGAATTTTTCTTATCGCCACACGATGGTAGAAGCGTTACGCTGTATGTATGTTTCTTTTTTCTTTTTTTTTTTTTTTCATGAGCTCGATAACACGCGATTATTAACTTCTTGGACGATTAAACAGTTCGATAAAATTTACTCGAAAATTGTCCTCTAACGAAAAATACGTCTTCGTGTTTTACGAAACGATTGGTTTCGAGTGTCTTGCTTAAATGCTCCTTCGCTGCATGAAATTGATCAGAATGGATGGATTAAGAGAGAGAAGAGAGGGGGAAGTGATAGAGGGAGGGCGAGAGAGAGATAGAGAGAGAGAGAGAGAGGGAGGAAGAGAGAAAGAGAGGGAAAGAAAGAGAGGGAGAAAGAGAGAGATAACGCCCAAAGAGAAGATAGAATTTCATTTTAATTCCCTTTCGCTTCGCGTGAAAGGATGTCGATTAAAAGGATCGCGAAGGATGCTCGCACCTGCGTTACCCTACCTTCCTTTGAAACGTTATTATTAACGTTTAGGTATACTAAAATGTTAGGCGACGCGAATGAATCCTGACGGTATAATATGCCCACCGTCAAAGAGATTTTTACCCTTCCCCTTACCCCCCACCCACCCCGTATCCTCTTTTGCCCCTTCTCATTCTCGATTCACGATCCTTTCAGCGGCTTTCGTAGGCGCGAAATTCGCAAGGTTTCACATGAGTTCCATGCGAACGATTTACGTCCTCCTGTCGGGCGTAAATAATAATCAACTTCCATCTCTACGACCCTATGCGGGCACTAAACTCCATCACCGATACTTTCTTGGCCCTTCTCTCTCTTTTACTTTTTCTCACTCTCACTCTCTCTCTCTCTCTCACTCTCTCTCTCTCTCTCTCTCTGTGTCTTTCTCTCTCTCTTTCTCTCTTTTTTCTACGTTATTCTTCGTTCTTGATAATTCACGTTATTCTAGATTATCCTTTCGTTTTAACAATACATTCTCTTTTTTTTTTTTTCTTTCTGTGCAAGATACGTACATTTATCGATATTAAATTTTTCTCATTAAAATCATTTCAAAGTAAATACTTCCAAGAGATTTTCTATTAAGAGATCATCTTGAACGAATTTGTTTTTCTTCTTTTTTTTTCTTCTTCTTCTTCTTTCTCCCCTTCCTCTTCTCCTTTTTATTATTTTTTTCTTTTTTTTTTTTTTCTAGTCCTCTGACATAAGAGAAAGTAAATAGATAGATAATATACGTAGGTATATGCGTATGCGAAATAAGAGATTACATTGACGTTTAATCGTTCATTAGAAACTTTGTAAATTGGAACGTAGGTAGATACATTACGTCGGTTAATTTCCTGGATTTGATTTAACAACGTTAAATTTTCATACCTAACAAACTAATTATCGACGTTAATGTAACTATCGCGATAGCCGCGATGTTCACGTAAGAAGAATCTATGTCGTAAGATCGTCGATTTTATCTGGTAAAAAAGAATCGTACATGTTCGTAGATTATAAAGATGACAGAAATATCTCAATCAACGGCATGGTAATTATCGAAATCGATTAACGTTTGGACTTGAGCTTGAACGTTGGTTTATTCATCGTCATAAGGTCAAACGATAGTTGAACTTCGTCGTTCATCACTCTAGACGATGGTATGTGGGAGGTACGAGGCATCTTCGCCACGTGGATTTACCACCAGCGGTGATTTCTAACTACGAACTTCGGCTTCCATGTGTAAACGGTGAACACCATATAGATATGTACATATATATACGTATCTACATGATCACTCCTTCGTCTTCTCCTTGAATTTTTATCTCGTAGCAAGCAACATAAATTTAATATTCCGATTCGATATATGTACGCTTGTGGTACTCATTTAAAAGATCAAAGTAGGTACCGTACCCCGTTAGCTATAAATTTTTTTTCTATCGAATCGAATAGATAGATTGTGTAACTAAATATTCTTCATTCTTCGAATAAATTGATTTGTGAGATTACAGAGGGAGCTTATTAAAATCTTTTCCACAATATAAGACAGAGAATAGGATTTCGTTACAAGCTCATAAATCGTTCGTCAAGGATGATGAATGTATCGGAAAGGAAGTATGATAACGCAGCGTTTAATAAGTACCTTTGATTAACTTTCAACGATCATATTTAATAGGGTAATATCCTTTTACTAAGCTATAGAAAATGACATACTCTATATAATAATAATAATAATATATATATATATTTATATATATTTTAAGATTAATGGAATTAAAACGTTCTGAAAACAGGAGAAACGTGTATTAACGATCGAATATATATACCTACCTACGTCTTTTGAAACGAACGACACGCGTTCCTACGTGCAAAACAGAGCGAGCAAGAGAAAAAGAGAGAGAGAGAAAGAGAAAGAGAGAGAGAGAGAGAGAGAGAGAGAGAAAGAAATGGAGATGGAGATGAAGAGAGAAAAGAGAGAAGCGTCAGTGAGACTGGACGGGTGAGTCTGGCGTCCCGCGCACTTCTTCGGCTTCTAAAATAAACCCACCGACGAATAACTCTTCTCTTTCCAACGCGGGCGTGTGCGTCGCCGTCTCGAACGTACGCACAATCCGGTATCAGGTGCGTACGCAGTGCGTCATCTTGATAGCATCTCTCTCTCTTTCTTTCTCTCTCTCTCTCTCACACACTCTCTCTCTCTCTCTCTCTCTCTCTCTTTCTCTTTCATTCCCTGCTACAGTGTACGAGCATCTCGATTCGATACGGAGGCTGAACATTCCGCCCACTCGCGTCTCGTACGTCGCGAGAAGAAACAGAAGAAGAAGAAGAAGAAGAAGAAGAAGAAGAAGGAGAAGAAGAAGAAGAAGAAGAAGAAGAACTCGTAGGTAGGGTCTCTACTCGAAATTCGACTTCTCTTCTTATTTCACCCTCCTCCTTTAGATCCGTTCGAACGATTAGAAGTCCGCGATGTTTCGTTAATTACGAACTCGATGCAACCAAAAGCATGTACATTCTTAGTTCCTTCTCTCTTTCTCTTTCTCTTTCTCTTTCTTTCTTTTTTCTTTCATTTTCTCTTTTCTCTTCTTTCTTTTCCTTTTCCTCCTTTCTTTCTTTCTTTCTTTCTTTTTTTGTTATTGCGTTATTAACGTCGACAACGATATACCTTACCCATTCTGACTTCCTTTCGATGTTTAATTTCGAAGCAAAACTGGATTAGAACGGATACCGTCGCGCAGACACTCAACGGTTGTTGTTTCTTACGTTAAATTACCGATCAAGTAAATACTATGTAAGAAGTGAAGTTTACAGAGAGAAAAGAGAGAGAGAGAGAGAGAGAGAGAGAGGGAGGGAGAGAGAGAGAGAGAGAGAATGACGAAACATAGAGAAAATTATGATGCTAAGGAAGCGTGCACACCGCTTAGAAACTTATTATATATTAGATGGTAATTAAGATAAAGTATGATTTATCGCTTGTTTAACGTTGTAGAGTTATTGGAACTTCGTTTACCATACTCGCTCTCGCTGACACTAAATGCTCGCCTCTCATGATCACTCCTCTAAGAATATGTGTTCGACGACGAGTCGATCCAACTGAAGAACATCGCTTTTTCTTTTCTTTTCCTTTTCTTTTCTTCTCTTTTTTCTGTTTTTTTCTTTTCTTTCTTTTTTTTTTTTTTTTTATTTTTTCTTTTTTCTTTTTTATATCTTTTTTCACGTGTTCCACGGTAACGCGCTTCGCACTATGCAATTATTTTCTTCTACTCTTTTCCTTGCCATAGCTACAATTTAATGTTATTTCCTTTGCTGACGATTTATCGATTCATAGAAAAGGAGAATATCGCAATATCTTTGTCTTCTCGTTCTTCTTTCAAAATGTACTGTTTTTTTTTTTTTTTTCTTTATATATATATACATAATGTAATATAAATATAAAATTAATGTAACAGACATAAGTGTCATTAACAAACGAATCAATCGGATCTTCATCGATTACGGGGGATGAATACTTATTAAATCACAAAGTATTTTTACGACGATTTTATGGATCTTCTATAGTATAATTTATGAGTGTTACGAAACAATGGAAAGTGAGTACAGGTGCAAGTTATTTTAATGACCAAGTTATTAAGAACGTCGTTTCTGTATTAGAAAAAAAGACGGAAAGAAAGAAAATACGTACTAATCATTAGGTAGATACGTTAGAGATGCGATTATCTAAAATTTAGATAAGGTTTAATCAAGTTTAAAAAGATTAAGATGAAAAAGAAGGAACATCGAGAGTATATGTTAAATGCAATAAAAATAAATATAGAAATAGTATAATCAAGTACTTATACAATTACAAGCAGACGTATGTGTGTGTGTGTGTGTGTGTGTGTGTGTGCATTTATCTGTTGGTAATATGAACTAATCGAAAAAATTTACGGGCTCGTTTGGATGATATCGAAATAGAAAAAGTAGAAATTATTCCAATTAAGATGACAATATATTATAGAGATCATTCGTGTTTTAAAGGCAGAGTTGAGTGTGGTGGGAGAGGGGGCGGTAGCAAGTTGATCAAGTTGCATCCTGCGAGTCAATGTATTTCGCGTTATCTGCATCACGCACACACGGCGTTACTCTAGCATTGAGCTCGGAGGACGACCAGTGGAAAACGACTTTAATGGCGGTTATCGAATCCAAAACCAATGTTCTACGCGAGATAAGCTCATACGGTTAAATTGTGTGGGCAGATAATCACGCAAACCGGAGGTAAACCGAATGCTACTGATTTCTTCCGATCAGCACATATATATATATATATATATATATATATATATATATATATATATATATATATATATATATATTGGATTGTGTTGATTTCGATATATTTAATTTTATAAAACGATGAATGGAGACTAATTTATCGTTAAAATATAGATTATTTTGAATCTATTATAATTTTCGATCGAATTTGCCTTAGTGTTGATCATAATATCGATAGAGTAATTTCTAATTTGGAAAAGATGAGATTGAAATAGAAAAAAAAAAAAAAAAAAAAAAAGAAGAAAAAAAAAAGAAGAAGAAAGAAAAAATAAAATGAAAACAAATGATTGTACTTTCGATCATACGTTTTAATCATTGGTTTTTATTTAAATGAATTAACGTCTGTTATATTTTGACGTTATGTCGATGATTGTTTATAATTTTTGTATCTCTCTTTCTCTCTCTCTCTCTCTCTCTCTCTCTCTTTCTTTTTTTTTTGTTTCTTTCTCTTTCCAACAGGACGTAGCCTTAAAGAAATCGATGAAACGAACTTAAGATTCCACGAAGGTTCTTCTGCTTCTCTTTCGCGAGACAAGGCGTTCTTCCCAGCTGCCGAGCCGATCAAAACTTTCGATATCGATTGGATATAATGACGCGCTCGTAACTATTGGATACTGCGGCCAACCGCAGCCGTGGGATATGTATAGTCACCACAGACCTAAAAGGTAAGAAGAAACGCACGCACGCACGCACGCACGAATGGACGCATCGCGCCATCGTTACTACGAGTTGAGTCGTGCGAAACCATCGGCACCAACTCGATTCGATCTCGAATCCGAGACATTCTGTGTTAACTTTTCGATTAGTTTCGATTCTTTAAAATTCATTGAACGATTTAATGATTTTAATGATTTCATTTACGAGATAAATATTTCGCATAGTTATTATTCGGTTCTATTATTATTACCGATAGTTTTTCATGTTTTAGAATTTATACAATTTTTCGATTGTATTTATATAGAATAATAAAAGGCTTTAAAACGAATAGATCCTAGGACAGAAGCACTATGACGTACGGTCCCCATCTCTTGGTTAACGATCCTGCCTCTTCTCACCGTGACGCGGCAACCAACCCGCCACCGGTGCGTCATAGCCTCGACAAATTAATGTCAAAGGCCAGTAATTGGAGAGACGTGCCGGCGGGTATTACGAAAAGATAGGATATATGTTAGTATGATGTCTAGTCAGATAAAGAGAGAAAAAATATGAAAGAATATACAATCGCTTGATAGTAGAATTCTCGAATAATTCGATGGAAAGTCTAATCTCGATCTAATCTACCTATTGGTAGCCATTTTAAAGCAACCTACAAGAAATGCTAAAGTAAACTTAAACGAATCCTCCTCGTTCATCGTTATCTTATTTTTCATTTGCTTCCTTTATTTTTTCTTTTTTCTTTTTTTCTTCAACGTCCTCGTGTCTTAATCAGTCGGTTCTCTTATCCTTTAAGATCTCCGCTCTGCCAAAGAGGCTTATGTGACTTTCACGTATTAATTAGCGGCTCGTATACGCAGTACGATTGACGTTCCCTCTCGTAGTGTTTTACAGCGTGGGCAGTGTTCGTTCGTTCGTTCGTGCATTCGTTTCTTCGTTTATACGTTTCTTCGTCCATCCATTGGCACGCTATCATACCGGTAAAGAAATTAGTAATAGCCGCCATTGGTACGATCGGCAAATACGAGAATTTTAGCCGATTATCAGGTATGCCGAGTAAAATTCCTTTAATGGAAAAGAAACATTCGTGAGTGACAACACCGCGACTATTTTTAATTTTTCTCTTTTTCTCTCTTTTTTTTTTTTTTTTTTTTTATTCTTTCCTT
Organism: Vespa velutina; assembly: GCF_912470025.1. Lineage (NCBI taxonomy): Eukaryota > Metazoa > Arthropoda > Insecta > Hymenoptera > Vespidae > Vespa > Vespa velutina. Next base: position 5,150,849 of record NC_062189.1, on the reverse strand, counting down.
TTTTTCTTTATTTTATTTTTATTTTTTTATTTTAATTGAACTCGCTCTCTTAGACGAGATTACATTTTGCTTCGTAGTCTCTTAAATGGCTATCAATAAAATCGGATATTTATCGTGTTGATTCTTACCTTCGACGTTTCTGATTTTTTCATTCGCTTTTACGAGAATACTCGGCATAGCTTCTCTCTCTCTCTCTCTCTCTCTCTCTCTCTCTCTCTCTCTCTCTCTCTCTTCCTTTCTCTTTTTCTTTAATCTAACGATTTTATAATAGTACGTATGTTCTCCAAATGATTCTTTCGCGATCGAGTCAACAACATTCGCGAGTCGGTTTACGACGAAGTGTTCTCATTTGGAGGATAGCAGGTGCTTCGTCATTCAAAGGAACGAATGCGGGCCAGAAAGAAAAAAAAGAGAAGAAGGTGGAGGAGGAGGAGGAGGAGGAGAAGGAGGAGGAAGTTGAGGAGGTGGTAAAAGAACGAAGAAAGAAGAAAGAGAGAGGAGAATTGCCGTATTATCGTCCTTGGTTACATAATTATACTTCCGTTGGCAAATTATGTTTATCGATAATTCCAAGTGCTTAATTTTTTTTTTTTATAAATGTGTCCACCCAAACTCCATCGTCGTTCATCTCTACCTTTCTCTCTTAAATATAATAAAAACGATCGTTTGTTGCGACCTCGTAAGAATAAAAAGATGGTAGAATTCGATGCTTTATAATGGGCTTCGTCACGAGCTTTTGCATAAGCGCATCAGATTACGTTTAATGAAAGCATGAAATTAATGAGAATATTAAACGCACGAGAGTAAAAAATGTTTTTTCTCACTCTCTTTCTATCTCTCTCTCTCCCTCTCTCTCTCTCTCTCTCTCTCTCTCTCTCTCTTTCTCATGAGAGATACCGGTTAAGCGAACAAACACAGAGAAGAACGTTGCAAAGATGTTCGCTCCGGTTCTTAAATAAAGCCGATGTCATCGCAGCTGTTAGAGAGCGAGCGTTCGATCTTACATTTGATACGATCGTATAACGATCGCTTTGATATCAGGATGGTGCGCGTTTTCGTAGAGAGGCAAATTGAATATAAACGATTCGCAAAGCGATTCATATCTATTTTATTTTCGAAAACGTTACGAGGAATCTTTGTCGAGTCTTCTTAATTCACTCCCTTTGATTTCTTTTATCCATTCCCTTTTTCGTCTTACATTAATGATATGCAGACAAGTTTCACCATATGTTCGGTGCATCATCTTTCTGAAGAATCTGGCGCATAAAGGATCACGCGTCGATCTTCCTTCCCTAAACATCGGTGATCACGCACAACATGAATGTTGGAAATTCGTCGAAAGTTAAGTGAGCCCTCAAGGGAGATGCATCGACGGATTTTTTCTTTTCTTTTTCTCGTCTCTAACGATTAGCAAATCTATCTCTTTGAGAACTATTGCGCATTCAATTTGTAAAGAAATCATCGATTTGCCAATTTTTAAATTAAAAATGTTTAATTGATATCATCGAACGTTTTTCAATATATACATATAGTAATCGTAAAAAATTCATTGGCATTGATAAAACATGAAGAAAAAAATTCTAGATAAGAGTATCGCTTGTAAACATTCGCGCGAATTATCTAAAAAAAGAGAAGTCGATGGTGAATTTAAAGGATTTCAGGCTTGCGTGCATATGATTGCAGCCTCGAGCTGCCGGTCAGATGGCAATCCGCCGAAGGAAGAAGAGTCGGAATTTGAAAGTCGAAGGAGGAACGTCGCTCGGGAGTTTCCGATGCACTAGACTGCCTTCGAGCAATGCCTTCTTCTGGTGCTCCGGTGAAACGGAGCCCTTGCCGATAAAAACGTCCGGAGAACTCTGCGGGCGAGTGGTTTTGTTCAAGGCCTTCCACGATCCTGTCTAGATGTTCCGAGTAGTCGTATAGCTATCTATCTATGTAGCTCCTACGTATAAGCATATTGCGAAGATGAGAAAAGAAGAACGATTAGACGGTAGAATCGCTAGAGAAGAAAGATCGAGCTCGATCACGTTTTCGAAGGAGAAAGAAAAGGAAGAGGAGGATGTGGATGAGAATGAGAAAGGAGAGAAGGAAATGTTGTTGTGAGAGAGGAGAGGAAGGACACGGTCCATTCGTCGGCGGGCTCCCCGGGATGATGGATGCGCGTTAGCGCGGGAGTGTACGAAGACAAAGATCCTACGGATTTCCTCGCAGCGCGCGCAACGTGCATTAGTTCGCGTCGCTCCCGCTGCGCGCAAATTAGAGCCAAGAGAGCAGGAGCGTGTTGCGGAGCTCTTCTGCCGTAGCTTCTCGTGGCGCGGAACGAAGCAGGATGAAGAAACGACCAAGGGAGGAGAAGTGCCCGCGAGCTGGCCCACTCTGTGAGGGAGACAAAGATGAAGGAAAAAGAGAGGGAGAGAGAGAGAGAGAGAGAATGAGGAGGTAGGTGGAACGGAGGCGAAGCTGCGATGAACGACCGCAATCAACGCAACACCGCCCCGCGAAAATTGCCTGGAATACAGCTGGAATATATTATCCACACGGGTGTTCCATGAGGTGGCGTCCTCCTTTAGGTCAAGAGGTCAGAGCTGTGCGAGGTACACGGCCCGAAGGAAGAGAAGTGTGCCCATCGTGAACCAAGGCACTCATCAGACTTATAGTCGTATAGAACGAAGATGGAAAGAGAGAAAGAAAAAGAGAAAAGACCACCCTGATTTCGAAACTTTTACGATCTATAAATTGACCTTCCCTTCGTCATGACTCATTTCCCGTAGAACTCGATATCATTTCTTTGCGAATATAGTCAAATAGGTATGTGATTAGAGTTAGAGTTAGTTATTAATCGTTCTTTCGATGATTGATATTCCAAGCGTATCAAAGAAAAGAGCATAATAAGTACTCGGACAGTAGCGTACGGCAGCAGCATGAATGCGAGCCCTTTCGTAGAATAATCTCCGGTATCAATTTTCACGTTGGCTTTGCAAGGACAGCGAGGCGTAAATCATATCGCCACCGTATCTTCTCACAGCTCCCGAACAGCGTCGTTGTAAGATGAGTATTGCCTTCGTATTAGCAAAAGACTACCAAAAAGCAACGAAGCCTAACTGACAGACGAGATATTACGTTGGCTCATTATCGTGACGTATGGCAGCCGCCTGCTAACTTGTATGGAGAAGAAAAGGAAGAAGGGGAGGGAGAGAGAGAGAGAGAGAGAGATATGCAGCTATACCTGTCGTTAAGCGAGCATCGATCGTCCGTGGGGTCCCCAGAGGCGATTTCTGTACTTCTAGTGGAATCCTTTATGGTCATAGTAATTTAAGAGCTCCGCACTTCTATCCATTCGTATCAGCTAATAGTCTTTCTCTCTTTTTATCAGCGAACTCATCGACGATGTAGGCGCCATGAAAAATTGAACTCCTATCTATTTCCCTTTAAGTTAAGATATCTTTATTTATCTTACAAGTTATAACATTATTTTTGTTTAAATTATTAAGTAAATCTTAACAATTAATAAAAGTTTCGATACGAAGGTGCCGAATGAAGGTGTCGAGGACATAAGATCGATCAATATGGAAAGATCGTAAACGGAGATTTCTCGCGGCCGCGAGTCTTCGCCGATTCCGGCGAAGACCACATTGCCGTCGACAACCATTCTCGTAGTGGAACACCATAAAACCATAAAGAGGACGACCTGTTAGCCGATACTTGTTTGGTACTGCCTCTTAACTCGTAGGTCGTGGTTTTGCAGATTTTGCTACGATTATTGTATCTTTGAAAGTGCTTATAAATCGGTCTCCCTTGAAAAATCATCAAAGCAAATAACTCCGTGAATAGGATAAAATATAAGTATCTAATCTTTTCACATAGTTGATAAATACGATCGAATAGATACTAACAATCGGTTATTGTCGTAATCGTAAAGGAAAATTTTGTTCCTTTTACATTTTGTCTTTTACTTATTTATTTATTTATTTTTTATACATACATATATATATATATATGTATATGTATAATCATAACTCATTAAGGATCAAGTATCGATAGTCCCGAGAGTTCTCTCTTCGTCGACGATACGATATAAAGAAGGTGTACGTTTGGATCATACCGTGAGAAACTCGAAACCAGATACAATATCGTAGATAGTTCGATCGTCGTAGAATCTCAAGTATGTGAGAAAGGGCCCAAAGTGGAGTTTGTGGTTCTTTGATCGCGTGGGTGCTATGCATTCTAGGCGCATGTTTTTTCTTTTTTCTCTAGCTTTCGATCTCCGTTTCTTTAATAGGAAGTATAGAACATTCTTTCACAGGTGCAGAGATCTATTTCGAAGGAGGTCGTTGAGATTTTCTCTAAGGTTATTTTGAAAGAACTCAAGGGGATAGGACGAACGCGAACGGAAGTTCGATGTTAAACAGAATCCATTCCTTTTTAGATACGTTACTACACCCTTTTATATCAGCTATGAAATATAGGACGTATTTGTAGTTCTCAGAATTGAGACATGTCGTTTTCTATACGATTCAGGTATATGTGTGTATATATATATATATATGTGTGTGTGTGTGTGTGTGTGTGTGTGTTTATACCTGATTTTATTCAAATCATTTCGGAAAGACTCGATTTGTCCGATCTATTTGGAACGTCTAAATTTAAAATAGGACGAGTATATTTACGCTTGGGAAACTTTTAAGATATTGAACTAGTCGAAAATACAAGTTGAGCCAGTCGGTAGATGGAAGAAGATAGACCGGAAGTCGTTCAATGATGAAGGAGAAGGAGAAGGAGAAGAAGGAAGAGGTGGTGATGGTGGTGGTGGTGGTGGTGTAGATCGATCCTTAGTTTTATGCACACGAGAATTAATGGCCAGTCGTTTATCACTCTCTTTACATGCGAAATACGAACGTATTTTCTATTAATTCCTTCCGTTCGTCGTATGTACGAGTTACTAATACAGAAGAAATTGGCACGTTCACATGCCCGGACAGTTACGTAGATGCAACGAGGTCACGCAATACGGCCACAATTATCAAACGAAACGGATGTTGTATCTGTTCCCCGTCCCGTCTTAAGATTATTTCGTTGAATCACTTTTTGAATAAGACTCTTCCCCGAACGATATTTCCTACGATAAATATAAGCTCCGTCTCCGATGTATAATTATATTTTTCCAAGCAAAAGAAATGCTTCGTTAACGGACGAATCAACAACCTGAGTAAATTGAAATATGAAAAATTGTGATATGTCTGGTACCAATTTAATCTTGATTGAGCAATTCTCATTGCTATTTACGTTGCCACTGTACGATCAAAAGCACATAATCATCTTACGATCTTACGATCTTTCTTTTTTCTTTTTTTCTTTTTTTCTCTTTTTTTCTCTCTCTCTCTCTCTCTCTCTCTCTCTTTTTCTTTCTCGGACGTTTCGCAATCAACTACTTTCAAAAAAAAATATCTATAATGCATACTTAATCAGAAATAAATAATATTTAATAATCATATGAGAGTATATAACGACAGATGTTCCAGAATACGAAATAAGTTTGTTTTTGAAAAAATGCCTTTGAAAGGCATAAGGTACGGTAGGGGTAATTCCATTAAACGGTGTATTTTCGTACGACGACAAACCGAAAGCAAATTCTCCTCGTTATTAACGCCGGAAGATCGATAGTTAATTAGACTGAGCTCGAGCGTTTCGAAGAGGCGCGAGGCTCGTACGAGCCAATGCGTCGGTGAGAGCAGCTGTTTCGAGGGAAGCAGGTGAATCTTGCTACCGTTCTTGAGCCCTTGGTAAAAGAACTCTCTACAATGTTTACTCGATGCTGGGCCAATTGGCATCGTGCGCCCTTAATGACATATCCAACCCCTTGCCGAAGGATCAGCCGACGCGTTACCTTCGAAATTCCTTTAATTGCCGACACGCGACTTTTATTTATTGTCCTGAAAAAGGACCGTATCCTATCTTTCCACGGATATTCGATCGTTAACAAGGTGGACTGTAGTTTTATTTTTTTGTTTTCTTTTGCTTTTTTGTTTTTTTATCACCAATACTAAGATTAAATAAGAAAATAGATAATTCGATTGGTACGAAGTATATGTTCAATTATTAATTATTCGTTATTAATAAGGATAGATATTTATCGATTACAATGATAATAGAATTAGAGATTTTTTACGTGACATCAAAATCGCATATTTCTTAGCTTAGACCCACGTCGGTGAACTTTAAAAAGAATTTCGATTAATCATCGAAACATTGCGCCATCAATTAGTTCCTTATAGGTTACATCGTTAAAGTGTACTTCTTGAGTAATCTCCGGGTAACAATCCGAATGCCGAGATACCCTTAATCACTACGGATTAGCGGTGTCGGTGCTCGATTTCTCGGCGAACAAAGCGTCGAATTAACGGCGGCTGGCTTTAAAAGATCTCTCTTTCTCTCTCTCATTCACATTCTCTTTCTCTCTTTTTCTTTCTCCCTTCCAAGCAAAGCCGATGAGAGAGAGAAAGAGAAAGAGAGAGAGAGAGAGAGAGAGAGAGAGAGGATACAGAAAAAGAAATAAAAGAGAGGAGGATTCCCGTATAACGCAAACTCGCACGCCGGCATCTCGTTATCAGCGTATTGCCGATCGCGGGAGCATTTCGCGGTGATACGCTCCTTCTCCAACTTCTCCTTTCTCTCTCTCTCTCTCTCTCTCTCTCTCTCTCTCTCTCTCTTTCTTCTTCTCTTCCTCTTCCTTCTCTTTTTCACATCGAAAGAGAGAAAGAGAGAAAGAGAGAGATAGTTAAGATGGAACGAGGACGACGAAGGATACGAAAAGAAAAAGGGAGGAGAACGTCGCGGATAGTCGGGTTAAGGTAGATCAAAGGGCGCCGGCAATAATTATAGAAATATGCGCGTTGATGCGTGCCGCCTTGTCGGGTAATCCCCGAAAGGGGGTTGCGATCCTCCTCCTCCACCTTCTCTTACTCCTTCTACTTTCCTCATCCTGCTTCCACTCTTACAGCCGTTGTCGCTGCCGCGCACTGGATGTTATCGGACCTCCTCATTCCTCTGTCGGTAATACAGTTATTTATTCGCCACTTGGTATCGTTCTGTAATCTATAAACACGCTGTTCCTTCCCCTACTTGTTTCTGTCTCGCTCGAAGATTACTACTACTACTACTACTACTACTACTACTACTACTACTACTACTACTACTACTACTATTATTATTACTATTACTACTACTATTACTATTACCACTACTAATACTATTACTACTACTACTTTTACTACTACTACTATTACTATTACTACTACTGCGTTATAACTATTACAACTCTTGCGTATATAGTATCGTGAAAGTTAAAGTCAAGAAACGCGGTTTACTCACAACACAGCTGCGTTTGCTTTATGCAGGAGTTCCTCTTTCTCCACCGAACCAAGTACGACTGCTCTCCGCTATAATTGCTCGCATTTTTCATATTCTGTCAACCCGGTGGATTCGGATCGCGAGCAACAGAACGATATTTTCAAACGTACTCTGCCGTTCGTTATCGTTTATCTGTCGTTATACATCGACGGCCATAACGATATTATGTATGAAATATATAAGTTCCCCGATTTGTAAGATTTTACATTGATATTAATCGTAATGTGTAACATTTAAAATCGTTTTAATCAAATAATGTATCAAGTAAAGTAGATCGTAAAATGTATTTTTTAATTAAAAAAATCTTTTACTATCAAAAGAAAATAATTTATTTTCGCGTCTTAGTTTGAGAAATATTTTTGGGAACTTTTTTATATGATGCGAATTCGTGCGCAACGGATGACCCAGTTTTCGTCCACACGCTCGACGACGTATGTACGGACAACAATTATATTTGGCGTCTACAGGGTAGAGTCGAGGAGAAAAAGAAAGGGAAAAAACGAAAGAGAGAGAGAGAGAGAGAGAAAGAGAGAGAGAGAGAGAAAGAGAGAAAGAAAGAAAGGGAAAGAAATGGGGGAGAGAAAACGTACCAATATTAATCACAGGCATGCCACGGAGGACGATCCTCGTGACAAATGCGAGACACGGTGCAATCGCTTGAATTTCGACGAGGCATCCAAAGTGCAAACGTTGCCAATGCTGTTTTGTTATACGCAACTTAGTATGCTCTGACAGATCTCCGTACTTTGGACATTGAAAGAGTTCCTCTTATCGATATTCAATCGACATCGTAGAAATACTATATGAAAATATCTATACCACGTACCTCAATAAAATTTCTCTCTTCTATCTTTACTTAAGTATTTTGCATAGTTCTTTTATTTCACATAAAGTCAAATAAAAGTGAAGAATCTTCGAAGAATCCGCGGGTAATAACTCGGCACCAAGAGCGGAAAAACATGATTCGTCTAACCGCACATCTTTCATCTCTTGTGGACATCTTTAGACGCGGTTACGTCGGCGGATCATGAATTTTCCTCCGTTTCTCTCATTACTCAAAACGTTAAGCTACGAAGGTGACAGGTGTCGCACGGATTCGTAATGCAGAGGAGGATTTCGCGTGGACGTAATTCTTCGCTTGGCGCGGGTGGAGAAGCGAGAGAAACGAAGACAGACAGGCAGTAAGAGAGAAAGACACTTTGGTAATGCATATAACGGGTGACGTCCTAAATAATGTTCACTCGTACCAGAGTCACGGGCGTTGCGTTGATACGTGGCTCGGATTACGTTTCGTAAACCGCATTAAATCACCGTCCGTCTACACCAACGACGACACGTACGCGTCACTCGAATGGCGAGAGATTCCTTCTGTCGTTCACGAACTTCTTCTCGTCCTTTTCGTCCTATTCGTTTCGAGCTTGTCCGCACTTTCTCATTCTCCATTTTGGAGTCGTTTGGTTCCTTAGAAGAGATCACGTACAAGAAACGCTCTGTTATAACAAGCTTTTAAATAAAATGGAAAAACTTTGAGGAAATGTATTTCATCTGAATGGTATTTCAGGTCCGACAGAAATGATAGTTTTCCGCAGGATGTAAGAATATAATAACTTGCAATTAGTGACAGATTGGAAATTCTAACCTGCTATTATGAGCTGTTGCGATATATTGCATGTGCTCATGCGTTTGGAGAATGTCTTCGATCGGAAATAAAGGTATTGAACATTTACAAAAACTAACGACGATATGGAAGAATGTTATTTCATGGCACACGCTCTTTTAATAAGCAACAACGTTTTAATATATTACTAAGCATTAGAAATATTTATACGTGTTATCCATTTACAAAGCGTGAAACGGCAATTTTAGCGTTTGTAGAAAATTATAGAGTATAAAAGACATTATAGTTTTGCAGATATTGTTAAATGTTACATGAATTCTTATCTCGTTGTTATATACGATACGCACGATCGTTTTATATGATATTATTTATTGAAAAATAGAATATAGAATAATTAGATACATTTTAATCTATACCTGTGCATAATAATTTAATATGTACGATGATTTTTATCAAATCAATAAAAATAATTTAACAAGAAATTATTTTATTATCGACAATAATCTCTATAGTAACTTGTCACGATCGAAGAAGAGAAACTAGAGAGTCAACTAATATCGATTCGATTGACGCAACAAAGTAGAAACATAAGGGAACGCGTTTTCTCGTATTAGAGGTCGTCAAAGTCGCAGATGTTTGCGTAACTCTCGGCAACTCTCATCCTGATGCAGAGGGGAATGTAAGATCGATGTAAGTCAATATCACGTATCGCGGAATGGAGACGTGCGCGAATTAATCATACTGTATTGCTGGATATATATATATATATATATATATATATATATATGTGTATAGAGAAAGAAAGAGAGAGATCGTCATGCCATCGTCTTGGCTACCGTCGTAGAAACGCGTAAGAAGAAAGTAAAGAATATTCGATTATCTGATCGGTGAATTACGAGCGATCGTGCCGATAAGTTCTCCAAGTTTGAATTGAAAATTTATATACTTACATTTATTCGGCATAGTTCGGCTTACTACTTGGAATATCTGGTCGATACGATATCATTCATTATCACCTTAGGCATTTATCCATAGCGAAGAGTAAAAGTAAATGCCGGCAAAGGGACGAAACAAACGGAAGAAGTCCTTGGAACCATCGACCAGGTGGTACAACAGAGTTTAATTAAGCACGTAAAGGGGGGTTTCTTCGTACCCTTTGCGCTCACAGTGAGGGTCGATCCCATACACTATAACATAACTACTATATATATATATATATATATATATATATATATATATATATTGTATACATACTTTGGTATCATGTTGGTACACACGTACCTTACTACTCCCGTAAGAGAACGTGGTACCCATATAGCCAGGTATCGTAAGCGCGATAAATCTCAGGAGTCAGGTGGACGATGGTCATCAGGCAGTCTCCACGTGTAAGAGCCAACTCTGAGTGGAGAGTGCCGGGTTTTAAGCTCGTTCTCATGATGCCCGACGGTCTAGCGACGACCCACGACCCTGCTGGCCACAACTTACCGCAAGATACACCCGCAATGCTTTCTACGATCCTCGATGGCATTCTTGACCCGACAGACCGGCCTGGAATACGCAATTCCGTCGGTCGGCTCGTTCACGACCTGACTATGACTATGAAGACGATGTGGACAACGACGTGAACGAAAACAGGAACTGTGCTTTTCGCATTTGTTCAGTATCTTTCAGTTTCTTCCTGCTTGTCAAGAAATAAATAGTATAAAATGAAGAACGAGAGAATAGAAAATTAGATATATTAGAGAGAGAGAGAGAGAGAGAGAGAGAGAGAGAGAGAGAGAGAGAGAATTATTAATCTGAGATTAATTCGCGTTGTTGCTAAAAAGCAACGTGTTCTTGAATAATTATATGTTAAAGCTAAGGAGCGAGGTAAGAACAATGGGTGGTCGGTAGACATCGATCTTCGAAACAGCTTTTGTCGTAGGATAAAGAAAGAGCGCGTAGAATGATAGGGACAAAGGGATTCTCCAGACACAATATCGCACCGCAATCTTGTCACATTCCTAATGATCACAAGAATTGTAAGCCGGTGATTGTAAGATATCGAGAGGCAAGTAGACGCCCGTCGAGCGAGATGCTATCTCGATTACAGAGTATACAATGGTAAACATATTAATTAATATACGTCTTCTACGAATATAAGAGAACTTGGAATACAAAGAAAGAAGAAAAAGAAGAAAAAAGAAAAGTGAAAGAAGAAGAGGTATGTCATGTGTATTCCATTGATGTTATAATCATTTTTTAACGTAGGAAGCAAAGCTTTTTTTAACGTTTAGAAATAAGTTTCTTACTGACAAAACTTGTATCGATAACAAGATAGAGAAAATAGAAAGAAAAAGAGAGAGAGAGAGAGAGAGAGAGAAAGAGAAAGATTGAGTTAGGTACTATTTTTTAAGCAGCCTCTTGTCAAGAGATCCAATGTTTTCTATTCTTCATTTCTCGCAAAAGTCTTAAGAAAAGATACGGATGGTAAGTACACGATGGTAAGTCGTCGGTCACAGAACAAACATTATGCTAATATTTGTTCAATATTTGGCCGGTCCACGTGGGTGTCGTCTAGGGTCGCCCACGCGAGCGCGTCTTTCGTCGAAAGGAGCAACGTAAACGACGTATTATGCGTCAGTAAAGCGACGAAGCTGGATATGCTCCTGCAGGTGACTATGTTTCTCTTTCCATTTACGTTTTCTTTTTTTCTTTTTCTTTCTCTCTTCTTATCTTTTCTTTTTACCTATTTTTCTTTATTTTTTGTTTGTTTGTTTGTTTTTTTTTTTGTCTTTTTTTGTTTTTTTCTTCACATTATTTTTCCATTTTTCTTTTGCCTTTATTATACGGTAAACAAAACATTATTTCCAGTGACCACGCGCACGTGCCACGGGTGTCTATCATCTTGTATCATCAACTTTTATTCTTCGAAAGGTCGACGCTTCGTAGTTTCCTCATGGAAACTTATACGAGTGACTTTAAAAGCTTCTAACCGGTTGGCCCTTGCAGGGGATTCTTTGAATCCAAACTCGCTTGATATCTTGAGCGATTATCGTAATAGCTATTCGCACACGTAATTACTATAATCATCGTTTAAATAACAGTGTCATCATTGATCATCAACATATATTATTCCTATTGCATTTCAATTAGTTATTTATGTATCCGTCTTCTTACACGACTTTAAATATTCTGTCTCTTATAATATTCTTCCTTTCTCTCTCTCTCTCTCTCTCTCTCTCTTTCTTTTTCTATTATTCTTTTCTGTTTTTCTTCGTCAAGAAATAATAGGAGCCGAATTATCTACAAAATGAGGTGAACGACGACGATGACGACGACGACGACGACGACGACGACGACGACGACGACGATTGTATCGGCTCATATCTGTTCCTCGTAATGCAATACAAAGGCGAGTAACAGCGATAAGAGAACTCAAACCTGGCCTTTTGTCGTTCTCGATCGATGCCCATACGTCGGTTTCGCGAGAGTCGCACGTGCGACCGTGTAGGTGGGATGTGATTTAATATAAACGTCCCAGTCGTTTATAGCTAACTTGGCTTTTCTTGATCCGCTCGCGACGCGGCCGCATATCGCCCCCGTCATTGTGAAATCGTGTATTACATCTAGGCGCATAGAAGGCGAGCTATCGACGCCTTGATTATGCACCTAATGGGCCACGCTCTCTCGTTGCCAAGCATGTTTACCAACCGGTCGATTTATCGATCGCTATTAGAATCGATCGCATTGATGCGTCCTATCGTAAATTTCCATCGTGATCGATCGCACAATCGTTTTGCACAAACTCTCTATACCTTGGTACGTACCTCCCTATTAGTTTAGTTTTATCTCATTCATTCGGAAATTTCTTTCCTCATTCGTTCGTATAATATTTAACTAATGATATTTTGATCGATGATCGATATTCCACGAACGTTTTAATAAAGTAAAGACAATAATAATCGTTAATACAACTTTTTGCGATGTATAATATCGTTAATCGTTTTTATCGTTGTTTATTCGTAACGTTTTCATTACATGGTATGCGATAATAAATCGATGGTGTATATATATATATATATATATATATATATATATATGTTCTACCAACGAGAGTTACAATCCAGTCTATCGTTTCTCATAAATCACCCGGTATAATGTAATAAATTAAACGGCCTTTTGTATATATATATATACATATATATGGCAATTACATATTTATCTATGTTGTATATCTAACTTGTTCTTAAAGAAATGTCCGCTTAAATAGGTGTCCATGCTATTTATCGCTCGTAGAAATTCATTTGGCCATAGTAACTTCGACAAACAAGCGATAATTAGGCTCTTTTCAATTAGCAATCCACCGTGTAAATTTTATAATTTTATTTCCCTGTAAAAGACATTTCTCAGACGTTGAAACGTTACTAGTTCGTATATAATAGAAACAATGCCAAGCCTGTGCGTTCCAGAATCTATTTCTTCTTCATTCTTCAATTTTCTTTTACATACGAGATAGGATAGACGCATTCCATTGATGCCACCCGCGAATAAAGTCATTTATAAAATACCCATCGACTTGTCCATTGTTCTCGTCCTGTGGTACTACCACAGTGATTTGTAACAATTAACTTATGATTTGTTTCGTCTTTGATTCTTCACTGGAAAAACGTAGACGGACGGAAGCACGCCATACATTATTGCCTTTTGCTCTTTTTAAGACACCTACGCATGCATCTTTGTATCCATACTTTAAACCGGTACTCACTTGGTCCGCCGTTCGTGAGAAATTCTCTTCGGTGGATTTTACTTACTAGGTACTTCTTTACTTTACGTGTTTTATCGTCTCTTGTATTAATTTGCGAAAGAATTAACGACGTCATTTCTTTCTTTTTTTTTTTTTTTTTTTTTTTTTCTTTTTTTTGGACTCGTAACCAACATATATCTTCATGAGAATGAACTTTTTGTATATCTATTTATCTCATTTCTATTTCTTGCCCGTTAAATGTGACTTAAGGAGAGACAAATTTATCACGTTTCTCGTTAAACTACCAAGAGAGTTTTTTCTTTCTTTCTTTCTTTTTTCTTTTTTTTTCTTTTTTCTTTTTTCTTGTAAAAATCTTACGTCCTAAGTATATTGAAAGTTTTCTGAAAAGGATGCTACGTTGGGAAGAAAACAGAAGCGAGAAAACGAAAGTAGAAACTTTTGAAATTAATGAGAGGCTAAAGTTCAATGAAGTACGAAGAGACCGTGCATATTACGATTCATTAATTTCTCTTCTTCATCGTGACAACGTAATTATTATATATGAGAGCGATAACATTCGAATTTTTTTTTTTTACCATTAAAGGACTAAACTTTTACTGATATTTGACGGATATAACGAGTTGTTAAAATTTTTTACGCAGAATCATTTGTCTTGACATATAAAGTGAAATTAATCTAAGGAAACTACGAAAAATAATCTGAAAACCTATTATTAGACAAAAGGAAATATCCGGGCATTCGTAGGAAGCAATTTCACCAACGCGATTTATCATTAACCAATCGCAAAAAGGGCAGACCATTGCAAAATCGCTTTCTAAACTCAAATGGTTTAAATAATCCATCATAAACATCGGACACGTTTGTTATTTCAAAAAATACACAGGATACAGTTATGTTCCGGTAGCTTTAAACATTTCTCGCCTCTTATTATCCTTTCCGGTATAATCCTCATCCGCTCATCTCTTTTTCTCGTGGAAATCGATTTATGCCGCAGCATTTCGAAATATAGTGGAACAATCTTATAAAGAGTAGTATATTCGAGTGTTAAAAAAAGAAAAAAAAAAAAACAAAAAGAAAAAAAAAAAGAAAAAAAGGAAGAAAAAAAAAAGAAGAAAAAGAAAATAAATAAATAGAAAAAAAGGAAAAAAAGAAAAAAATGTACATAATAAATTTCAAGATATCGAAACGCATTTTATTAAACATTTCAAAATGCAATATACAATATACATTTATACATTAGTATTTTATAATTAATTTATTAATTTATCGTCACACAAAATCACTTCAATATGGTATAAAATTTTACAGATTGAGCAAGAACGACGTTATCGCTTAATTTTTTCTTTCCTTCGATCGTCAACACCTCGAAGAAAGGTCGAATGTCCTTTGAACGTCATCCTTTAGCTCGTACGTCTTTCAGTGTGTCAGCAATAGCAGCACGGTAACCTCGTCGATCGTCATAGATCTTAGCGGGTAGCTGCCGATCGCAAGAGATCTTTCGATCTATCCAATATCTCATGGATCGTTTCTCGTCGGTCTCTTTAGTCGTCGTCGTCGTCGTCGTCGTCGTCGTCGTCATTGGCTTTCATCGTTGTGGCTCGTCGTGCTCGATTTCGCGCAAAAAGCCACGTCGAACGCGGCGACGATTCACATCCCGTCATTCCTTTCGCCAACGAACGATGAATCTCACGGAGATTCCATCCTTGAATTCCGGTTTTCCGTGCAAACTCGGGGAACGACGGGAGGATGAGAAATATGGGAGAAAGAGGGGAGGCGGTACTAAGGCAAAAGCCTCAATGGAATTCGCGTAGGCGATTAATTCATGAGGGTGGAAAATTAAGAGCACTTCTACCGATTACATCGCCGCGATGTAATTAATCTAAGGATCGGTGACAGATTCAGCGTGCACCTTCGATAAATCCGTTTCGATCGCGATATTAAGAAATTGTCGCTCGTCTCGAGTAAGGACATCGCCACTCCCCGATCGCCAGTGGTTATCTCTCTTTGGATTTTCACATTAATGTCTCTACATTACCACTAATCTTTATACAATTTCCGTTTAAACGAGAAATTAATTGTTTCTATCTATTTCGTATCCATCAGAATATATTTAAAACGAGTTATTTATCTATAGACAATTTCGAAAAATTGTTTAAATATTTTTCTGAGTTACATTAATGTTGTATAAAAATGAAAATAATCGAATATAAGATCGAAATGAATGAAGATATTCATCAGGCACGATCGATATTATCAATCTTTATCGAGAGATAACAAATATGACGGAAGAAAAGGATCGATTCGAGAAAGTTCGAAAAGGGTGCGTTTTCGAGATTGCATGCCGATCAATAATTACTCAAATCCTTCCCTTGCGTCACCCTTTCGCGTTCCAACGTTTTCGTGGTCGTTCTCGAAGGATAAAAGTAGTTATAGCGATGCGAAAGCTGGCTAAAAATGCGACTGCGCTATCCAAGAGCGGGAAGAGTGGGCCCGCGGCGAATTTCATACACGATAAAATATACCGCTCGAGCATCGAATCCAATTAATCAACGTTAATTACGGGCGCGGGGGCAGTCCCGGTTCGAACGAGGACGATTAATGAGTAATTGATTTCGATCACGCCACTCGCCGCCGACCGGGAAAAGGGCTCGCCGAAGCGCGTACGACCCGACCGATCGTAAATTTTCTCTTCCACGTTGGAGCTTTACGCTCCCCGAGCATGCTCGTACACTTAACGGTGTGCGAAAAAGTCGACGAAGTAGTAGAAAGAGGAGACGAAAGATGATCTTTTCTCTCGCCGATCGTTATCTGCCTTTTACGCATAAAGCTCGCCTTCATTTTTATCCATATTTTTTATTCATTTTTATCTTCTCTTTTGTTTTTGTTTTTTTTTGTTTTTGTTTTTTTTTTCTTTGTTATTTTCTTTTCTTTTTTCCTTGTTTTATTTCCTTTTGTATTTCGCCTATTTGTATTTCTTTCTTTCAATTTCTTTTCCTTTTCCGCAATATCATAATTTTTCTTTCTTTCTTTCTTTCTTTCTTCTTTTCCATAAATGACGAGGCACGTTCAGTGGACGTTTTAACGAAACGTTCTTTCATTACCCAGGTAGAATGTTCGATCTTAGCCTCATAATGGATACACGGGTAACTTGACTAATCCTTTTCTAATCTTTTTTTGATCGATAAGGATCGTAAAGGAGGATTTCGAACGGTACTCCTCTCCCGAAGAATAAAGCCTGCAAATTTGCGTTAACGAGCGTAACTTTGCTACAACAAGTAGGTAATTAGGACTAATTGACACTTCGTCTATGAGATAGTAGATGCAGTCGAATAACTTTCACGCTTCGTGAACGTGCGTTCGATGCGAAATAAGCGTGACTTCCTTGATACCTTGCCGAGGTAAGGAAATCATTTAGCTTTCTTTTCTACGACCGGAGCTTTGTCAGAAAAGTTTCGTTTCGTTCGGAATAGAGAAAAAGACAGGAGATACTCTCCCGATGATTAACCGTTTTCACTATGTCTTCGATGACCTCCGACGAGACTAATCTTTTGGTCAATGCGAATTATCGACCGAGAGAAAGAGAGACAGAGAGAAAAGGCGACGTTCCTCCTACCTACTTCGATTAACGACCTTCCTCCTAACCTGACTCGCAGTAATTCAAATTCGAAGGAGGTCGAGAGCCCCGCTTCTACCTATGTATATGAAAATATGTTAATAATATATAATTGTACGTCCATATATATATATATATATATATAATATATACACACACACGGATTGCGTGCGAGCGCGAAGCTCGAAAGTATTCATTTTTCGTTTTCTGCTTCTTTTCGTTTAGCTCTTCGAACTCCACCTGGATTTTGCTTCGTCCTCGTTTCTTTCTTCTACCTGCTCATTCACTCTTTTTCTCTCTCTCTCTCTCTCTCTCTCTCTCTCTCTCTCTTTCTCTCTCGTTTCTCATGAGTCCGAATCCTCGACGAAGCGTGAAAACGAACAGCAGCAACGGCAGCTTCGCGAAATCGATCCTAATTTCGCTTCGAAATCACCTGGCTGGGATTTCAATTAATTTTACGATTTACGCATAAGCCCTCTTCGTTTCTCGTCTTCGCGAATGAGGTATAAGAGTTAAGAACTATTAATTCGACCGACCTTGCTCTTTGTTCTACAATGAATTTTATTCGATCTGTATTAGCATTTTACGAGTACCTATCACCGATGTCATAATATTTTCCATGATTATTTTTCTCGAACGAGTTAATCGTGATAGGTAATTAATAAATTTTCATCTCCTTTCAAATATATATATATATATATATATTTTTTTTTTTGTCGAGTGTGAGTTCATAATCAAATTTTATTCTTTCGTCATTTCTTTAAATACGTGTAAATTCTTTTTTACGGCTTAAACGGTATGGCCAGACGAATCTCTGACAAATTAAGTCCTCTTCATTTGCAATGCCTTCGCGTTTAATTCGAAAAGATGTTAATGAAAGGACCAACGAACGACGAAGTCCTATCAGTCCTGTTATCGAAACTCGTTCGTATTTTACACATCGCATTCTCTCTCTTTCTCTCTCTCTCTCTCTCTCTGTCTCTGTCTCTGTCTCTCTCTTTTTCCTTCTGTCTCTTCCACGATTTCTCGAGAGTCAATCGAAGTGTCTGTAGTTACTTACGTACGTACCGTCTACGGGTCTTTAATCGAACAGTGGACAAGCGCTTAATTAATTAACGCTGGATTCACGGTTCGTGGGACGTTCACTCTGGGCAAGGATCTGTCGATCAAACGATCGATTCATCGATCGATAACCGAGCGTCGTAGACGCCGCGAAAAGCGCTGAGTTGTGATTACATTGTTTGGAGCTGAATAGAGCCGTCTGTATAGTGCATGGAGGCATTGTGAGTTACCCGAAGAACTTGTTGCTCTGCCTTCTCTCTCTCTCTCTCTCTCTCTCTCTCTTTCTCTCTCGATCCTTCTTTCTCTTCGCCTTTCTATCTCTTTTACCTTCTCGCACGGCTGTTCGATTTATACTTTATATAAATACAAGAGCCGTAACCCGGTGGTTCCGTGCGAACGGTTACCGGTTCTACGTAACGAAAGACATCCTCTCTCTCTTAAGACTCTCTTCAGAAAAATGATATCATTGAATTATACGACGAACGTGAGTTTAGTGCCTATATAACGCGGTGTATCGTATACAACGCCGTGGACGCCGTTCGATTGTACGCGGTTGCTTGGTTGCTACACCTGGAAAAAGTTCGAAATGTCTTCTCACCTTAGATGGTAAAAGGAGGAACAAATATTTTACGGCGATAACGTCATAGAATTCAATTAGTTTGAAAATCTCTCATAGAGATTATCCGTTGATCCGATATGGTAAATTCTACGCAGGTTTTGCAATTATTTCTACCGTTAAAATCATGTCTATCGTCCTGTCAAATCAATTGATCGTGAACATTCAGATAAAATAGAATAGAAAATATTGCGTTTCATACGATACGTGTGTTTTTCTATGCATATATATGTATGTGTAGAAATGTATATGTAGATAAAATCAAATGGATAATACAAATAGTCATAAGAACTCCTAACAAAAAGTTTCGATTCGATATGATTTGTTTTGGTAGAAAGGTAAATACTTTTTTGCATCTGTAATCTGTAGTATGTACATACATATATATATATATATATATATATATATATATATATACACTAAATGAATAAATATATAATATATGCGTCACTTTTTATTTGTATACCATACAACATGTATGTTTTACAAATTATTTTTATTATCGAATGATTTTATATACTTACAATATTGTATATACTTTTGACCTAATTTCTGGGAGAACATAAAAAATAATGTATTTACCGAAAGAAGGCCTTACGATATCGTTCTGAAAAGAGTCGAGTCGATCGAAGCGTTATCGACGTGAAAGATCAGCTGGTACGGTTGGGTTCGTCGTTAATTAACGATGCAAATGCGATTCGCAACGGTGCTAAAGAGGGGCCGGTGTGCAAAACTTTGTCGTCGTTTTCCTTCTTGTTGTTGTTGTCGTTCTTATCGTCGTTGTCGTCGGCGGCGACGACGACGACGAGGACGACGACGACGTTCGACCGCCTACACCTCGTAGCGAAAAAAGGATATCTTTTCCTATATACTTTACGTTCTTATATATACTTGTTAAAACTCGAACGCGACTCGCAGGTGTAAGGGCGAGCACGGGCCGCCCTTTTTCGGTCACTCTTTCTTCCACCGCTTTTGAATTCTCAATCGTATCGCCAGCAGCATCGGAGAAACCGCTTAATTGCGGGTCCAGATAAGTAATTATCGATGTTATTTCCTGTTAGGTGAGTCCCTGACGTATCCGGGGTGCCAGCTGCTCCATTGGAAGTACTACGATGAGGACAACGACGACAACGACGACGACGACGACGACGAATCGAACTTTGTTTCTTGGTTCCGTCGAATGCACTGGCGATGCTTTCGAAAGATATCCAACTAACGGGTGATACGTGAGATAAACGATGCGAGACAGGTACTTAAATTGAATTTTTAATAAGCCTATCTACGCACATCAATCTACTTATATATCTACTTATATCTATTTTCGATCGAGCTCTCTGCGTAATTTCTACCGGTTTCCATAAATACGGAACTACGGTATGTCATTAAATATGTTACTTTGTTAAACAAAAAGTTTGACTAACGAACTATCTCGAATCATTTATTCGTACCAGGTGTACGAGTAATTTCTTTTTTAGATACTAGTAAGCTCGTAATTTATAGTTCACAAAAGTAATTACACACAACGTTGCTAGATAGGTTTCTATATAACGTTAGTACTAAATTTTTCCTCGGGAAATCATGACGCACTAGATGCGGGCGCCGTCGTGGCCGCTCTCGTTTTCCTTCAACGACTTCCTGCATTTGCCCCGAAGTCGAGCATTAACGAAATTGCATGTAAGCAAGACTCTAACTCTCTATGACTTTCCGATTTTTTATCGATCCCTTTTATATACCCTCATGACTATAATAAAATTTCCAGTTTGATGTGAAATATTAAGAGAGAACTCTTACGATGAGTTTTGCTTATGGACAAGGGAAACCAGTCTTGACAGGAGTTTGTCTCGTTCAAGGACGAAAGTAATTAACTTTTCGAGAGTTGTTTCGCTCCTTGGAATCATCGGCCGGCTCCTACGACTTCCGATCGAAGGGTATAAGGAGCTTGCGATTAATCTCTTGAGATTTTCTCCCGTGAAAAGACTTCATGGTACGAGCGACGTGATTATCGGTTAACGTGCGTTATCATTAAAGACTATTCTGCGATGGTACGAGTACACGTAGTAGTAGTGGGATATATCTGTGGTCCGGCAAAAGAAAGAGCGTGTACCAATCTCTCGCGGCTTCATAAAACTGGCCGTGTGTCCGGTAATAACGTGCGAACGCGCTATCCATCAGTCGGGACAAAACAGTTAAGCGGTCGTACGCCTCGCAGGAGAAAGAGAGAGAGAGAGAGAGAGAGAGAGAGAGAGAGAGAGAAGCGATAATGAACGTCCGTGACTCATACCGGACATCTCTGGACATGAGGCTGAGAAAAAGTTTGTCGTGGATCTTTTCGTGTAACTTGAAGAAGGTCTTGACTTTAATAGAAAAAAAAGAAAAAAACAAAAAAAAACAAAACAAAACAAAACAAAAAATATAGAAAAAGAAAAACAAAATAAAGAGAAAAAATAGATCGTTTTTTTTTTTTTCCTTTAGATTTTCTATCGCTATTGATTAGGAAGGATATCGTAAGAGCAAGTAAATGATGAAGGTCCGAGCCGTTCGTCGTTAATGTTTTCGAGTAATTGGAGCGACCGAGATCGCCACCTGCTGATTCGATATCGTTGTCGTTGCGTAGCTTAATTCGAGTACCCGGTAGTTTGAAGTCCATATCGGTCAACCGGATCGTTCCGTATTAAAGTCCGTTTTATGTGGTTCGGTCTTATTAACCGGTGAAGGTGGTGACTAATTAAATTTCTGAAGTTGTGGACTAGATTAGGTGCGTTCACACGAATCCATTCGTGATGATTTGCTTTTTCTCTTTTGGTTTGTTCCGAAACTCACATACATACGTATAAACTAACACGAATTATTTTTCTTGGTAATACTGACCAAACTAACTCCGGGATGTCAGAGGGATGAACGTGACATAAATCTACCTTAATGATATCACACGTAACGCGCAGGGCGACGTTATCTTCTGTTTCAGTACACGCGAGAACACGTGAGAAGACACCTCGCGATCCCCTTTCATAACATCGCGATCGTCCAAGAAAGATTCTATCGTCCAGTTTTTCTCCAAGTTCTTCCTGCCTGTTCTCGTGGTCATTTAGAAGAACTCACTTCGTCGTTGACCCCTCTCGCCTGACCTCGCCCTTGAACAACGGTGAAATCTCCCTCTTCCTTTCTCTTTCTTGTAACTCCTTTTAACTCTTTCCGTATTTGGAAGATTCATTCCTTCGCAATTTAACGTGGTTTTAATCGTCGAAAAGATTCTTCGAGAGTTCTAATCTCGAGTAATCCCTTCTTTCGATAAATTAATGATAGATATTTAAAATCTTTAAATTAATTATAAAATGGAATCAATTAAAAAGAGAGAAAGGGAGAGAGATTTGAATAAGAAAAAAATACCGAAACGATAATGATTCGATTGAAATGATAATCATAAATTTGTCAATACAATTTCCTCTCGATCTATCTATATCGTGAAAGATTTTTTCCACCCGACGAATAATTTCTGAAAATTATTCTGCTTTCAATTTGTATCTCGCTTCTTATCTGTCTCATCTGTTACTGCTGGCACGTCGACGATACGCATAGGTACATATTTCGATAGTTATGTCTCGTTAAATAATAAATACGATCTTATTACCAAGCAAAATGAACGAAAAGGCCCACCTTTCTCTCCTCTTTTTATCTTATCGTTATTTCGACCCCTGCGACACGTACACTTCTTTCCAACCGACGAAGAGCTAACATAACTAACATAAACGAGTTCCAGCGTTAACTCGAACGGAGAATTCGTTACGCTCAGGGTGGCTCGGAAGCAACAACCTTGAATTTCATATAATAGCCACAATCGTCTATCACGTTCTTCCTGTATTCCATTTCATAACTTATATGTATGTGTATATATATATATATATATTTTTTTTTTTTTAATTGGGTTTCGTAGTATTTAAAGAAGAACAAGATTTCATATAAAAGCGTAGAGGAGTTCATTGGTATTCTTATAAACCATGTGGGTGGCAATTTTCAAGGACGTTTTTTTAAAACGTTCGAGAATGTAGATCGTAATAATAATCTTGATGGGCTCATTAACCAGAAGAATATAGTCGAGATCCCTGTCGGCTTTTAGGATGGCATTATTAGGTGAGATAATAAGTATATATTATGAAGAGCACAAGTGAACGGGTACGTAAGACATAATGCATGGCCGAGTACTCGTTATCGTTCACAATGGCTCACATGCTGTGTTCCCGAAACTACTGACTGGCCAGTCCGAATCAAAAACTACCGATCATCAGTGTTATTTCATTGGAAATGAAAAGAGAGAAAGAAAGAGAGAGAGAGAGAGAGAGAGAGAGAGAGAGAGAGAGAGAGAGAAACGTGGAAGTAGAACGCAGAGATATTTATTTTATCGAGTAATCGATCGTTGTGTAAAAGGACTGAGAAAGTATTTTAGAAAAGTTGTAAGGATATTTACGTAAAACATTTATTAAAGTTATTCGATCGATCAATCATGATTTCTCTGTTTCAATAGTCAAGCTTGATAAAGTCCTTATCCTCGTATGGATATGACTTTATTTACCGGTTTTCATTTCACAAAGCCTGATAAAAATTGTAGATCTTAAAGATACGACGGAATAACTTTCGGAGGTTTCACTACGAGTATCTATTATCCTTTTTTCTCATCTTCGTTGTCAGAGGACGGCGGACCCTCCGCAGAGAATCGTTGTATAACAGGTGAAATTCATGCGGTTGGTCGTAGCGGAATAAGAAAAGAAAAAAGAAAGAAAAAAAAAAAAGAAAGAAAAAAGGAAAAAAGAAAAGAAGTATACGTTTTGATAGGGAAATCACCGTTAGATTCGCATTAATATCGAGTGACGGATTCTCCGGTAGTGTCACGGCTACTTTCAGAAAGGAAGGAAGAAAGAGAGAGAAAGTCTCAAGGAAGAATAGAGAACACTTAGATCGGTGTATTGTGATCGCACACGGGACCCTGCGGGACGTCCGAACGGTACCGGGAATCGGCAGGCTCTTTCTCAGTGGGGACCGGTAAATACCACTAATCACTTCTCGATCCTTTCTAACCCGCCTTGACCTCTCTCCTCGAAGAATTATGGTCGTTGGTTTTATTCAGACTACCTTCGCCAGGACCTCGACCCTCGTTCGCGCCTGAAAGTCGTGCCAATGCACCGCGAAAAGCCACGGGAGAAGACCAGGAAGGTTTCGCTCGCTTCCTTTACGATCTTTGAAAAAGCAACGATTCGTTTCGCGACTCACCAAGAAAGGTGAGCCTAAGAACGAAACACGCCAGTGTTTCCTTCATTTTCAGGATAGAGGAAAACGTAAATACGAATGGGTTGCCTTTATGCAACGCGGCACGAAATTTATGTATGATTTGACATTTATTATCAAACGGGACGACGTTACGAGGAATATTGAAAATTGTAAAAATAATTTGTAATAACGGACAGGATCGTGAAGATCGTAAAGATCACAATTTTTATATCTTCTCTTGATCGTCGGTAAACCCTGGATCACTTTCAAGGGTAGATCGACTTTGATCGGTACTCTCGTTATCGCATTTCTCCTTCCAGTTCTTCTTGAAACAACATATAACATCTTTCTGACGTTGTTCCTGTCGTTCGACTGGAATGTCGCTTTCCAAAGTGTACACGTTCTTTGCTCTCTTAGCAATGCACCTGCACATTTCCCCGGATGTCCCGATCGTGCTCCTAGTATTACTTCTGTCTTTGCTCCTTCGAACACTTCTATATTTTCTCTTCTTTACCTTCTCCCTACGATGTTGTTTCTTAGCTCGTCTCTTTCCGGGTTTCTCTCCTAGCTCATCTCTTCCCATTTGCAAAACGTATTCCGCTATTCCATTCAATTTATAGTGGCCACGATTTTTATCCAATATACCACTGTTCAAGCCACGTTTTAGGGCGGCCTGCATCTGTCGAATAAAAATGATCTTTATTTCCCCGAAGGAAAGAGAAGATCGTTTTAAAATATTAACCAATCGAGAATGACTTTTGCTTTTTGACTTTAATTCGTTTTAATGATATTGACGGAGTTTGACTGATCACATGTGAACGACAACAAAACGATCGGTATATATATATAATTTATATATGTACATATTTTATTATCCTTCAAGAAATTTACTACGACGTTTGTTGTTCGTTTAAAATTTACCGAATAACGAACTCGGAATTCGTAATAATACGGGCACTTTAACGATCGAATCGAAGACAATTTTAGTGGGTTGTTCAACCGAGAAAATATAATATAATATCGCTTGATAAACCGAAAATATCTACACACACACACACACACACACACATATATATATATATATTTACATATATAACACTTTTCTTAAGATATACTGTTACTAAGCGATAACCTGTCGCTGTATAGGAGATTCCAAGTTGTACCGGGAGATTATATAATTCATGATTTCCTTGGACGTCGAACCTTGAGATTGGCGGAGTTGTCTGATCGCGGAGGTTATCATGGCTGACATCTTTGGTATTGACGTTTTCATCTTATCCCAATCTGTTATGATTCTTTCTTTTCAGTACGTTTGACCAGAGCGAGAGACTGAAATTTTTCAAAAGGTTTTTCAAGAAAAATTTTCTCCCCCTTTTTTTCTCTCTTTTTTTTTTCTTTCTTTCTTTCTATCTAAAAGCAAAAAAAATACACTTGAATAATTTTCTATCAAAAGTTCCAAGGTTAGGTCTATATATCTTCGATTATTCGATTATGTCATCACGGTGGGACATTTTAATTCATGCAAATTGTAATTAATTAAAAATATATACGACAGCTTTCTCAAGGAATTTCTTTGATTGCCAAATAAATTATACGTTTATCGGTGACAGCAAAGAGATTGATAGACGACAAATAGGATCGTCGTCTTTTTTTTTTTTTCTTCTTTTTCTTAGGTATAGTTATTTCAATCTTTAAGAAAGAGAGAGAGAGAGAGAGAAGTCGATGTAAATATTGGAGCCCAAGACACGTGGCTTTTTAACGATTCCCCGACGAACGTTGCCGTTAAACCAATTACACGCTCAAAATCGTTATATACGAGAAATTAAGTGGTAGAATGGAAGAAGAAGAAGTAAATGAAGAAACGAGGATTAAATTATATCTTTCATCTTAGGCATCTCTTCTTCGTCGCGTCGTTGCGCGCTCGTTCGAATAGCCTCATTTCTTCATCTTTATTGCTAATTTCTCATTATGTATTCCTCATCGCTAGATATCCTGACTCGCTTTCTCTAACATCCGTCTCTTTCTTCTTTCTCTTGGCATGATACAGATTCGTCATTATATATGTATCACCAATGCCACTAAGATGTGAATAATGTGTCATGAATCGTGAGTACTTTAACTCCGTCAATAAATATATGGGCTCACATACATTGACACACACACATACACACACACACACACACATACATAGGTACACATACATATATAATAAATAATTATTATCTATAAATAAAATCGGAGTGAAACGTTTATGTCGTCTCTGATATATTCGTTAAAAATTTAATATACGAAATGACATATGAAAGTACAATATCCAAGAGCGAGATTTCAATAATCAAATTTTCATAGTAGCGAATAAAAAATTCATACGCACTTATAGAATTTTCAATGAATCGTATCTACCAATATACAATGGTACATACATATATATATATATATATACATATATATATATATATATACATATACCTATGTACATACATACGTTTCTACCGTCGACGTTCTCTTTATTTTCCATTTATGGAAGAGTACTCGATGTACAAAAACGCCGCGACATGCGGACACCGTTGGAACGGCCCGTACAGTTGTACGAAAGGAAGGAGTTGCCACCTCGTCCGGTAATTGGATAGTCGGCGATGCCGCGGTTTACAAGAATAACGTCGCAATTTAGTCGGCCACTTAGGCTCCTACCTGCGCACAAGCGATTCGCCGATTCGTTAATCAGCACCAGGTGTCGCGCGGTACCGCTCCGAATGTGTACACCTGCTGTAAGGAGAGATGCTTCTATACGTCGTCTATACGGCGCTCGACGATAATTTATCGGCGTCTCATTTAGAAGCGAGAACGAGTTATACTCGAGAAGTCCGTAAAGCCAGCCGATGCAAAACCTTTTCGTTTTCATCTTTCTCTCTTTCTCTCCCTTCTTTCTCTCTCTCTCTCTCTCTCTCTCTCTCTTTCTCTTCCTCTTTCTTTCTCTCTCTTTCTCTCTATCTTCCTTGCTTTCTCCTCGATAGAGGAGAACGGCAAAAGGATACATGTCAGTTTCTAATGATTTAATCGTTTTCCTTGGAAGAATGAAAGACGTGAATTTGAAATAAATTTTAATAACGCTCGACACGGCCAAAGAGGAACGTTCAATTCGCGGGCTCGTTTAGACGTTCTTTGCGATGCACGAACAGGCTATAATTTATAAGCGTTTCGATTCATACTTTTATATTCGAGTTAAGGAAGAAGATGCTCTTGCCCGATGGCTAAGAAATTTCCCTTAGATCGAATCTCGATTTCTTGACATTTCCTCTTATCTTTCTCTCTCACTATTTCAACTTTGATAATAACAGTTAGGTGTCATCCTTATTTCATTTTAATTGATCTTTTATCTCTCTTTGATATATTTTTCATAAAACATTATTATCATGCATATAATTTTCTAAACATTTTCGTTTACAAAAAATATATAATATTACATATTACGGATTATTATCCGTGTATTGTATCCGTACAATCGGATAAAAAAAAAAAAAAAGGGGGGAAAAAAAAGGAAAAGAAGAAAAATAACACGCGTACGCGATTCACCAAAATGCAGGAGGGATCGTATTAGTAGCAAGAAGCATCGCTTCATCGGGTCTTCCTCGTATACGCCTTACGAGCAAAAACCTGAATCTTCTCGAAGGTAGCAACTTTTTGGAGCACGTCAGAGGAACAGAATGTAGGAAGGTAGAGAAGACGAAAGGAACGAGAGGACAGGAGGATTGCCTTTGTTCGTCTACCCGTATAACTTGGCGATGTATCGCGCGGTGACAGGAAGATAACAAATGTTACACGTCGGGATAATTGCCAGTAGGAATTCGCCTCTTCTACGGGAGCCCGTTGTCTCTGACTCTCAGAGATAGAAATAAACGAGAAAGAAAGAGAGGGAGAGAGAGAGAGAGAGAGAGAGGGAGAGGAAAGTACAACACACAGTGCCCTGACGAAGAAACACGCGCTGCATCTTTGCAATACGATCGCTTGTATTTGCACGCATATATGTGGTCTATGTACAAGCATGAGTGTGCGTGTGGGAGCCATCAGCGTTCGCCGCAGGATGTCCGCCCGGACACAGACGGTGGTCGAGCAAACGTTATAGCTATTCGACCACGAAGACGTCCTTACACCTACGCTTTTCTTCCACGAATCTTTTGAACCTTAATTTTTTTTATCACTTCGAAAATATCCAATCGGTTGTTCTTATAAAAGTTAATTTCTTCTCAGTTTATAAAGATAATACAATTACAAGACTAAGATAGATCTGTTTTATTTTCTTCTTTTCTATGTTTCTATTATATTTGATTTATTTATTTATTTATTTATTTAATTGCATCATCAATTGAATCATATTACGATATAGAATTTCGTAAATCTATAATATTATTGATCATTGTTTATAAAGTAAGATAAAAACTTTGTCAATCTCAAGGATTCGAGAAATAGGATGTAATATAATTAATATTATGATTTGTAGGCCATGTTTTATTTTATTAAAAATTTTATATTGTTAATGATATAACTTATGATTAGATATGTTGTTTTAATTGAACATCGTATCGAGTGAATCTAAACGAGTATTAGATACTTCCTATAATCGATAATATCAGACAGAAACCTGGCGACATTTTCTCATAATTCTTGTTGCTTGGACTTTGGTCTAATGGACGTCGAAGTGGCGACAAATCGACGAGCCT
>NC_062189.1:5079309-5116809 GCF_912470025.1 Vespa velutina | reverse complement strand
TCATTGAATATAAACATTCTCTTGTAATTTTTTATGAAGCATGAATACTAAGGAAATATATCTCCGCCCATGGAAGTGGAGTCTTCGTGTAAAAGCGACTGTTGCTGTACTCGTCGTCGTCGTCGTCTCAAATGAACGCGCGCAAAAATTCTCGAAGAGTTGCGAGAATTACGGCGCGATAGTGGAAGTAAGAATGTTAGTTGGCTGGAAAGACGAAGATTTATAATTTTAATGTCTCTCGTCGCCTCTGTTCAGCACGAAAAAGGTTTAAATGCGTGCGAGTCGTTGATGGTGCGACGATGATCGAAGCGTTTAGCGGGTCTCTCTTCGTTAGTAACGGGACAAGGAACGCTTAACGATCGTCTAATCGCTCTACTAGAACGAGAAATTCTAATTAAATCGCGGTACCAGAGTTTTCCATGAATATTCTAGAGAATCTTTCGTTTGAGTTCATGAAACGAGAAATGATATTTAAATCCGATTTACTATAAAAATCAGTAAAAGATCATAATAACTCTGCTAATGTATCCTGTGGATTCTATTTTTCAAGTTTCCTATTACATATTAAACTTACGACTTATGTTTTCGTTTTCTCTCTCTCTCTCTCTCTCTCTCTCTCTCTCTCTTTATCTCTCTATCTGTTTCGTTTTGTTTTTTTCAACTATCGTAGTAGTAAACTAATAAGACTGATAAGTATAGAAGTAAGAAAGTTGTACAAGCGAAGTGTCCAAAGCTAAGCACATTCGGCGCTAAGCTATTCGGTGCGAGCAACAAGGAATGACGGTGTTCGCGAGGAGAGCGTGAAAATAGACGCTCAATGCCTCATAGTTGCGAGAGAGAGAGAAAGAGAGAGAGAGAGAGAGAGAGAGAGAGAGAGACCGTAAGCGCGACACGCCTGCCAACGCCTGTGCGCCCAGCTTGACTGTTATGAACAGCTATAATAACAGTGCTCCGCTCGCCTTCACCAAGGAGTGGCCCTCCTCATTAATGGAACACCCGCGAGACTATGAATCGTCATGGTTTCCCTGCTTCGAGTGAACGAAACCCCAGGGCATCAGCGAAATGCGAATGAATGTACGAAGCGAGTCGCGTCTTTCGAGATTATCCCTCTCCCTCTCTCCCTCTCCTTTTCTCTCTCTCTCTCTCTCTCTCTCTCTCTTTCTCTGGACTTTCTCCCTCTTTCGTTGCGCTCGTATTGTAACGCCGATGACAATAATAGCCAGGACAAGTAGTCTGCGACCGCGTCCGGATGAGAAATGATCGGCCCCCGGAATCGCCTCGAAAATTGCTCGGAGTCGATTTATGTCTCGTTATTTGGATCATCTCGATCCCACGAACAACGATAAATCTCCTCGTCCTTCCCCGTGCCCGGTCCAAATTTACTGCCCTTTTTATCGATACCGCGCTTTAAGTACTCGCGTGAAACTCACTCTCTCTCTCTCTCTCTCTCTCTCTCTCTCTCTCTCTCTCTCTCTTATGCGCGCGCTTAAGCCTCTGCGAATAGTAATTGCTTTTTAATTGGTGCTTCGCGAGTCCCTCTTTGCTTCTTTCTTTAGCTCGATCATCGTGAAACTCTTGAAATATTTTCTTAACCCTTAAAATTGCTCGAGTAAAAATAACGATTTCTTCGTAACGATATTTTTCTTTTTTTTTTTTTCTTTTTTTTTTCTCAGTTATTCAAGAATCTCGATTCGTTGAAACGATATTTCGGAACGGTATGCCCTATGAAATGTTGCAAACTATTATATATTGTCCGTATTATGTCAGTGACGGTCGGAAGCTACGAACGGACTGACGATATCTATCTCGGACATTTGATTTATGACCGCTCCGCTTCGGGCTCCCTCGTAAACGTTATATTAACATTCTCCTAGCGGGCGCATAGTCGAATTTTCGGAAGAAGATCTGAGAACTCATAAAGCGGATACGCTAGAACTTGGATTATCCGGGCGTCGATTATTCGGATTGCCAATTAACCGAATCACCGAGATCCCGGAATCCGTCGTTATTTTCGTACGCTTTCATGCGTATTAGTTTATGTCACATTTATTCGTATTCTCACATAAATATTCGTTTAAATTCGTTCCATAGATAATTAATTATTTATATTAATTCATATCAATCCGACGAAATTTACTCGTTATCCAAAACTGATTTGTCCTACTAATTTTCAAGTAATAGAAAAGGACTGTTATCATCGTTATCGTTGTCTTATTTTTCTTACAGACGAGTACCTAGACGTTGGCGGTGCGAGTGAGGGCGTGCTGACGTGAGACGCCATGACGCTGAGTGCGTTCCAAAAATACGACGGCACTTTGGCACGGCATACTCTGCGCCCACTGAGTTTAGCGGTTGTTTACATCGATAAAGAAGCTGTTTCAAGTGCCATTCCGGGCCATTAGTGACCTCTTACATTATCTAGAAATCCAACGGAATCTCGAGATATCCCATGAAAACTGAATAGGCTAACATGTCTCTTTCTTCATCAACGATTATATCATAATAAAGATTCTAAGAGTTATCGGTGTAATTCACTTAGTATTAATCAAATTTCATTGAAATAATTCATCAAATAATTCATAAATTTGTGAAACTTGAAAGAAGAAATTAATGCTAACGTGAAACAGCTATACACAAACGTAGGGTCCCGAGAAAAGATAGTTGTTTTCGGGTTTATGCGATGCGCGGAGTGACGTTTAGTGGGTGTTTTCGGTTTCCGTTTTGGTCCCAACGAAACGAGGTGTTAATTCGTTCACTCGAAAACGCTGGATCACGGAGTCGTGTCGACAGTTGTGAATTATTATTACGTTCCACTTCGTCGCCACGTATGATTCGTGAGAACGAGGTAACAGTATTTTTCTTTTCTTCTTTTTTTTTATTTTCCTTTTTTTCTTTTCTTCTTCTTTTTTTTTTTGTTTTTCTTCTTTTTTTTTTCTTCTTCTTCTTCTTTTTTTCTCATAGAGATAATGATTCTTCGCTTTTTGATGAAGTACGCGTATCTGCATACGTCGCTTTTCTCCATTGATTGAAACGAATCGTTTGAATCTGTCGGTCCCATCTGTCGGATGGAAATAACAATAAATTTAATGACGAGTAGTAGCGACTTTCACGAAATAAACAAATACGTAGACTTCCTACGGTAATAGAGATCGATCAGAAACGAGTTTCGTTCTACTTGGTTCGCGGAATGACGGATAAGATAATTTAGATGGACTTTCGGATAACGCTTTGACGGTTTCATCGTTATTCAAGCAGAAAAAGATATTCTCTAGGAGGAACGTTCATCGGTAAATGAATTTATAATAATGATAAAATAATTTTATAATAATCTGTAAGACCGAGCATCGTTTTCACACGGTGAAGGACTGAGAAAGGAAGAGAGTAAGAGAGAGAGAACATTTTTTTTTTTTATAACCATTCTGTTGCGATCTTGAAGTTTTCTATATTGTCGGGATAATTGATATTGCTTATTCATATTCGAATCCATAGCCATTATATTCAGATTAATTTCAGTGGTGCTCAACACTTTTTTCCATGCAACATTACGAAATCGACGTGGATTCTTTCTGTTGGTAGTAAGACTACCAAACTACTTCGTCTTTTGATTTGGGAAAAGACTACAGCATTCCATACTAGCACGTTCTTCCAACGGTGCTTCTTCTTATTAAAATTAAAATCTCAATGTTTCGTAGGACGTCAACCTTTTCTATAGTTCAATAAAATTATTGTAGTTGATAAAAATTATATCTCTATCGCTAAAGACAGTCGTATAAAATTCGGCGAATATCATAACCCAGCGTTTCAACTTCGGTGTATAATGATAAAATCATGTTTATCTAATTCGCTTGAATTTAATTTCTTAATTGAATTTTTTCAAAGAGTCAAGATTTAGTTAAATTGATCTCGAAACGAACAAAAATGATAGGTCCATTCCATTTCTATGAAAATCGTTAGGTCCATTTTCAAAATAAAATTGACTAATATACAAATATATTATAATTGTTCGTTTAATAATATACGATAAAAATTTGTTCCGTAAGGTGACTAAGGTAATCGTACGTTTTAAATGTATTCCCGCTTAATAATATATCGGGTTTATCTGCCGTGACAACTATTTCTTCTCCTAAATCACTATCTAAATGCTACGCCAACTAATATATATCATCCGAACGTTGTAGAACCTGTATTTAAGCCATCGATGGCGACTGAAAAAATTTACGCCCGGTACCATTATAATCCCATTAGCGTTGTTCGTTTGGTTAAAGTGTCTCTCTCCGCTCGTAAATACGCGTCGACCATATCATTAACGCGTATTTCGCCCTGGGATTTAAGCTTATGTGGGAGTTCATTCTTGATATGTTTAAGAACGCTTACGAAAGATCTTAGATTTCTCTTAATTTAATAGGATCCTGTTACTTATTTCTTCGTTTCTATGGAAGCTACGATAATGTAGGTTTAGCATTATTACGTTGAAAATTTTCTTATATGCTTTCTGCATATAGAGGTATCCAACTATTCTTTATAACATAAATATCTCTTGAAGAAAGGTACGTAGGGTACTACGATGGATTCGTTGCTTTTACGTCCGGTGGCTCGCCCAGCTTTAACTAATACTAGTATCACTATATTTCAAACTATTCCACGTCTCAGCGATATATCATAGCGATGCATTTAGCTGTCATCGCTGAAAATACCAACGACGCGGAACTGGACGAACGGAATGTGCTGCGTTCGAACAATGTAATAAACGGCCAATGTTCGCCGTGTTCTCTAATTCCACGTGCCACTTAATACGACCAACATCTCCGACTTTTCGTCGGCCCATTGTCTAGGCATTTATAAGTATCCTTAACTTTCACGAGGGAAAAAGGAAAAAGAAGGAAAAAAAAAAAAAAAAAAAAAAAAAAAAAAAAGAAGAAGAAGGAAAAGAGGGGGAAAAAAAATGAAAAAACAAAAGGAGAATAGATATGCGTTTCGCGCGGTTGAACGCATCTGCCATGTGGGTGTTACCAGTAAATCTTGCGTACCATGATATGTCAGACGGAACTGTCACACGGTACGCCGTTTTACAATGGCATTACCGTGCATACATGTACCCATACTTACATATAACGCATATGTACATAGACATAAGTGTCACGAAAGCGTGGGTTAACGTTAACCGGCATTGTACAAGAAGCTTTGTAAGAGACGAGTTTAAAGCCTCCGACTGAAAGTTAACAGATGCACCCTAAAATCGAGAAATGTCCGTCGACAGTGTAACACGTCGCTGAATTTGCCCGGAATTGTGTGTGCGTGTGTGTGTGTGTGTGAAAGAGAGAGAGTGAGAGAAAGAGAGACGGACACTTTTGTGCAAGTTACGTCTTCATTTTCTTGCCACTTTACGAGAAAGACAGAATTAAATATACACTCGTAGCTTTTCGAGTCGAATCATTCAAAAGAAAGACAGAAAGAGAGAGAGAGAGAGAGAGTGAGAA
Source organism: Vespa velutina (assembly GCF_912470025.1). Classification (NCBI taxonomy): domain Eukaryota; kingdom Metazoa; phylum Arthropoda; class Insecta; order Hymenoptera; family Vespidae; genus Vespa; species Vespa velutina. The sequence continues at coordinate 5,111,332 of NC_062189.1, read as the reverse complement.
AGACAAAATATTATATTATAGTCATCTTTATCAAGAAAATGATTTATTAACAAATACAATAAGTTACAAACTTATAACGTACATTTATAAACGTAAATCTCTCGATCGTTCCTTCTCAAAAAGTAATAAAAAAATCATTTCGTAGTCGTCGCGGACAAACGAGCGTCATTAATATCAGCGTTTTCTCCGGTTTCGCACGTATGTATGTATGTATGTTACTCGTCGGTAGACCATTATGCGATTTTACGCGACGAGTATAACGTTCCCCCGGCCCCGGCAGCCCGCCACTCTACTTGAATATTTTGCAACTTGCGTGAAATCTAATTAGTCTGAAAAATGATAAACTTTGGTAAGCTCGCTGTGGATTGTAGGGTAGGACAAGAAAAGACCGAACGAATTGACGTTAATTACTTTTTTATGTGCGCTCCTTGGCAAAGTGGTTCATCGTGTAGGAGAAAAGAAAGAAAGAGAGAGAGTGAGAGAGAGAGAGAGAGAGAGAGAGAGAGAACGATAGCAAGAAGGAAGAGAGGGGAAAAGAGAGGAGAACTAACGCGGACTTAATCGACTTTTAATGCGTATTAAGTCGCGAATCTATCTCTCTTACTCACTTTCTCTTTCTCTCTCTCTCTCTCTCTCTCTCTCTCTCTCTTTCTCTCTATATATCTATCTGTCTATCTATCTATCTATCTCTATCTCTATTTCTCGCATGGACGCAGAGGTTCTGGCGCTCTGTTGAAAGCGGAAATCTGTTGAAGGGCGCTCGAGGCTATCCATAACGTTCTCAGCATTATTCAACATGACGAGACGAGAGCAAACCAGACATGGCTTCAGACTCGGCCGAGACGTTTTACCCAGACGAGCCGGATCGACGCGGAGGATCTCGCGAAAAGCGAGAAGAGTCGACACGAGAGAAGAAGCAACGTATTCCTGGTCGGCCGCGCAAAAACGGGCCTCGACCGCATTTTTGGCCGTGTGCGTGCGAACGATATCGAAGAGGAAGAGGAAGAGGAGGAGAAAGGCAGCGGGGGAGGAAAAAGAAGAAGGGTTCTCTCTCTCTTTCTTTCTTTCTTTCTCTGTCTCTTTTAACGAACGAAGAAATGGATGATGCGTCTGCATCCTTTGGAGACGAGAAGAATATGGTCGCCTGGGGGATAGCAGATGGCTTCCCTTTTTCTACGCCGAGCGTATAACCTAACACGGCGAAAAAATTTTTACTCTCTCGCGGCACTGTCAAAATCACTGAGAGAGGAGCTCTTATTTATTGGAGACAGGTTGTTCATTCGTGTTCCATCTCTTTACATTTTTCTTCCTGCTTCGCAGCCGTACTTGCCTTTCAAAGGAAATAATTTCGAAAAGTCAGCGTGCATAAAAATAACTCGTTCATTCGTTAAAATCTTAGGGAAAATAAAAGAGTAAAGAAGAATATATTTGTTTGTTCGTACGGTTTTTCTTTCTTTCTCCTTTCTCTTTTTTTTTTTTTTTTCTTTTTGTTGTTGTCGTATTTATTTATCCATTATATTTATTTTATTTTATTTTATTTTATTTTTCCTTTTTTTTTTTTTTTTTAATAATTTCAAAAAGAAAGAAAGGTCAATTTCACGAGTTGTCGTGAAAAAAGAATTGAGAGTTGGTTCCTACGTTTGGCCCACGACGAAGAGCGATCTAAGTTTGCCACAAACTCGGACAACTCTGATATATTAGTTTCATGCGCGCTTACATAACCGTGGAGATATTCGCCATCGCATACTCAAAGTCAGCCTCGTCACCGTGGATGAAAAGTTGTGCTCTCTGAGAATGCCTTCGTCTTCTCTTTTTCCTTTCCCCCCACCCCCTTCCTCTTACTCTCTCTCTCTCTCTCTCTCTCTCTCGGCGTCGTTGAGTCTATGGCAAATTCGCAACGTTTTAGCCCACTTCACCACACCAGACACTTTTCTTCTCATTCTCCTCTTCGAATCATTAGTTTTAACGATCCGACGAACGATCGCTTAGAACGTCTTTTGACTATTAAACGTACCAGTCGTCGTTTACGAGAGAGAGAGAGAGAGAGAGAGAGAGAGAGAGAGAGAGAGAGAGAGAGAGCAATTATTAATAGGTCTTTTGCTACTGCGGATGTTTGACGATCGAAACGTTCTAACTAACATCGAAAAGTATTAGAAAACTTGCCGGGAAGTTACGATCGACAATATCTAAAGATTCTTCTTTTTATTGACGACGTAATGTCGAATATATTCTCACCGTTCGTCGTCATACTTTCTATGTAAATTAGTCAGCGATGTAGAAGAAACTAAGAAAAGACAAAAAAAAAAAAAGAAGAAAGAAAAAAAATAAGAGGAAGAAGAGCAAGATAAGTAAGAAAGAGAGAAAGAGGATTCAGCTTATTTGCCCGCAGCGATCTTTTATGCAACATATATATATATATATATATATATATATATATATATATATATATATAACATACCTACGTGTATACATGTATATTTTCCCTCGTAAAATTGTCAATGATGATGATTATCGTACAATTACAAGTTCGCATATCAAGTTAGCTATAAAAAGTATACCTGGGTTGAATCCTGAGAAAAATAATTTCTCTTGATTATTCGTTCGTACGTCGTAAGTCATATGCTAAAGGATTCTCGCGCTCTAATCGACTTCTTTCGTAATTTCGATTCTTGTTGCGTGCTTGCGATTAGCAACGAGGCAGCTTCGGACAATTTAAAGCGGTGCATATGAAGTGCGAACAAGTTTTAACGATCGTTACATTATCGATGATTTCGATTTTCCACTAAATCGTTTTCTCTCTCTCTCTCTCTCTCTCTCTCTTTCTCATTCTTTCTTTTTTTCTTAATATACATTTGCGTTAGCTTAAGCAATATGGATCACGTTTGTATCGATTTTCTCGTATCTTATGCGATTTGACATATCGCGCTGTTTAAATCGTGGACCTGTTTTACAAGATATTTCGATCGTAAAAAGAAATGACAGCAAGAGAGAGAGAGAGAGAGAGAGAGAGACAGAGGTCGTAGATCGTAATATAAGTAAAAAAGAAACGCATCGATACCAATTCGAATTCACGAACTGGTTACGTCCACTTGATAACGGGACAGAAAGATTTCTTCATAAATTTTCATATTCTGAACGTAGAAAATTAATCAAAGCCGAATCAGATAAGGTTTGGAAAGGAAAGTATGTTGGGGAAGTGAAAGAGAATTCCAAAGGGGGGTAGGAAAAGTAATCTTTCGTCGGCATCTCGCATTACATCAGATTAGATCGCGAATATTTCGTGGCGAACAACGTCGAGGGTAAAGACTTGCATGTCGTGCTTGGCTTTCTGAGAGAACAACGGAGTAGGTGGTGAGAGATAGAGAAAGGAAGAAACAGATAAAGAGAAAGAGATGGATAGAGAAAGAGAGGAAAGCGAGAATAGACGTCAACTTGCGTTCCGTTGTTTCGTCTCGAAACTCCACGACACTTCGGCATGACGGGTACACGTGTACGATTGTTGTCCGTTCTCTCTTTCGAGAGAGAGAGAGAGAGAGAGAGAGAGAGAGAGAGGCCACCCACCTTAACCACGTTATCGTGCTCACGAGAATACAAGAGAAAGAGAAAAAGAGAAATAAAGAGAAAGAGAGAGAGTGTGTGTGAGTGAGACAGAATGAGAGAGATAGATGGAAGAGAGAAGAATGGAGAGATAGAATAGATCCCAGAGGAAGATGCGAGCTTTACCGCAACGCGAAATCTCTGTTCATCGTACGTCGAGATCCTCGGCAGCGTGCTATATATTATCGTCGTTATTATTACACCTTCGCCACCCCCGACAACGACCGAGCGGCCAATAAAACATCTTTCTCTCGCTATCTCTCTCTCTTTCTCTCTCTCTCTCTCTGTCTCTCCCGTTCTTGCGCCATCAACGGACTAGCGTCATCATCAATTTCAATGATTTAGTAAATACTTTTAACAAGATTAATTGCAACGTATATATCAAACTCCCACACGGATATATTATATCCATGCATGTAAGATATATGTATCTACGAGGATAATTTTGATAAAATTATCTTCCGGGAAATGGGCTTAGGCATTGATATTAAAAATGGTTACATTATGTTATAAACGTGTTATTCAACGGGTTATTTTTCATTTAAGATCTTTAAAATAGAAACGAAGTAGCAAATATTAGATGGCTGTTAACGATCAACGTTCTTATATTATCAGCTCGTTCGGTCATTCGTATGCGACGATGATCTTTCCGGAATCGTTTGGACTTGCCCGTGTCATCCGTCGTGAAAGGCTAATCTAAACACGAGTGTTCCGTTTTGAACATAGACTCGACGTACTTTGACGTTGGAAAGCTTTTCCGTCGTTGAACAATATTCAACACGAACGACGATATTACAAACGAGTTACCGAGCGTCACACAAGACGGCCATCATAAATTATATTTCATATATGTCGTTGGAACAATGAACGTGACGGAGATGACTACCGCTGTGCCTTCTCTTTACTATCTCTCTTTTTGCCAGGCCCTGGTTTCTATCTGTCTCGTTAAATCCACGCCCGTCCTTTCGCTGCTTCTTAGAGACGATTAACGCGTGAACCAGCTTATTAATCACGCGTCATTGTTCGCCAACGTATGCAGTACATCTTACAAGAAAAGTAAGGCCTCGTAGGCTTTATATAAAATAAAATTACACATTGTACGTTAGACATCAACTTCATCAACTACCTGTCCAATTACGTTATCAAATGACATTTGATTTTGATATGAAATATTCTTTTTCTCAACATACATCGTACATCATATAAAAGCCATTTGGGGTAGTAAAATGCTACTACTATATAATACATACTCGGTTGCATTCCTTTGGCACCGAACGTATCTGCTCTTAACTGTAATTTCACGATGTGGCTTCCATTGCTCCGAAAGTTTGCACGGACCGATGACGGCAATATAGCCGAGCTACATGTTACTTACTCTTAACACGTTTCATGCCTGGGCTATTTTCACGTGACTTTTCATTCAGGCCACATGGGCCATATTATGGGCCCCCACGTTATTCCTATCATTGTAAATGCTTATGAAAGATAATTTATAATATTTATAAAATTAAAAGAAAATAATTAGTGAACGGAGAAAGGTGTAATATATAATATCCATTATAAACAGGAAACATATAATTATTGTTATTAATTAAAATATGATTCTTCAGTGTACATCCGACGAATTTCTTAAGATTAATAAATATATTCCGTGTAGTAATAAATGACTTTTTAGAGAAAGTCGAATGATTCATCAAGGGTGTGCAAGCTAAATGTTTCGTTATAGTGTAATATAAACTGTTAATAAGAAACAACGAGTGAAATTAAAAATATACAATTGATAACTTAAAAGGATATTAGCAGTACGCTCTGTTACTAGTTAAAAATGATCTATGATACTACACGATCTATCGATCGGTAACGTTGTGAAAATTTCATTATAGATATATGATAATTATGCATCAATCGGTAATATTATAAAGTATTTCACGATCATGTCTCGTTTTACATAAAACTACAACAACGATTTTAATGAAAAATTCGATGTGATCCATCGGAGTTCATGCGACACCGACTAAAAATTGCGACGGTTATTTGAAAAAAATAAATATTTCAATTCACATTGTTTAAAATCAAATTAGACTTTTCATTCTATTTTCAATAATTTTAACGTCCGTAGAAACATTCGCATGATCGACGACGAAAGGCAAAAGACAAAAAAAAAAAAAAAAAAAAAAAAAAAAAAAAAGAAAAAGAACGAATCGATCAGTCATTAAAAGGGGACATTCTATGAAACATAATTGTTCAGAAACAACATTGAAACGCGTTCGAAGTAATATTATTTAAATAAATAAAAAATATCTATTAGAACGATAATTTTATTGCTTGTTAATATAATAGAATTATTTGTAGTCTACAACGACGAGCTTTTTCATCGAGAGCTTATATAAGCGAGACAACATTGGATCATACCGAAAATCACACGAAAAAGAGGACGTCTAGTGGCGTCGTAGCAGAGCGTCGTAGCAGAGCGTCGCGACGGTGCAAAGTTTGCGGACAGACAGACGGGCAGCCACCCACGCGACGCTCCGCTGGCGTTCTCCATTTATCCGTCCACCCTGTCGTACGTCTTGGCAATCGTAGAACGACGTGACCGACGTTTTCACACACACGTACCTCTCTTCTCTTCTCTTTTCTTCGCAGAATCCACAAGCGAGGACTATCATTGCTCATTCCGCGGCCTCCTCTACAAGCTCTTCCTCTCTCTTTCTCTCTCTTTCTCTCTTTCTCTCTCCCTCCCTCTTTCTCTCTCCCTCCCTCTTTCTCTCTCTCTCTCTCTCTCTCTCTCTATCTCTATCTCTATCTCTATCTATCTTTCTTTCTCACATTTTCACGAGTCTCTGTATCCTCGTACTCTCGATGTCACTTTCGGTCGACGTTGCGAGCATATTCAAGCCCTCGCGACTATTCTTCGTTACTATTTCAAGCTCATGTACGAGCGAAGATTGTACAACTATGATGGCACTCTCCTGGCCTTTATCCAGGGCGATCGTCCAATCCAAAGGATCGTCCTCGTAGTACAAGGCTCGAGGACAAGAGAATCCTCGTCTCCTCTCATGTTAATCATTCAAGATTAACAGTTTATGACAAGAAGCAAGATAAAAACAAGAAGGAAAGCAACTTTTTCTCGTCCTCGTTAAATCCTCGTGTGTATTTTTTTCTTCCATTTCTATTTTTCCTTTTTTTTTTCCTTCTTCTTTTCTCTTTTTTCTTTCTTTGCACTTCTCCTCGCTCATCTCTATAGATCTAATCTATCGTTCGAGATCTAGGATTAGCTTATCGATCATTGTCAAGTTAGAAACCAGCTTAGTCACTTTCGCGCTACTCCCATGTTTTCAACGCGCGTAGATATATATCTATATTTTATGTCTCGAATCATTAATAGATCGAAAAAATGTTGATCGATGTGTTATCGATTCGTACTTGAGAAAAATGAATTTTTTTGGGGTGTTTTTTTCTTTCTATATTTTTCTTTTTTCTTTTTTTTTCCTTTTTCCTTTTTCCTTTTTTTATTGATGCAAATAATCTAGTCGGCTAGCTGGTTCGTTCTCTCTCTCTCTCTCTCTCTCTCTCTCTCTCTCTCTCTCTCTCTCTCTCATTTTTTCTATCTTTCTCCATTAACTTTTCTAGAGAATACAAGAAAAGGGGGTATCTTGAGGACGTTAAGAAGCATTTGGAATCACGGTAACCTTAGAGGTCAAGACTCTTTTCGCGCGCGAGATTGTCGCGGAAGCTGCGGGTCCTTCGACGTTGTACTCTGTCCCCTTCTTCCTTCCTCCCCCGTCTTCCTATGTTCCGCATAAAGAGAGATAGACATAGAGAAAGAGATAGATAGATAGATAGATAGATAGAGAGAGAGAGAGATAGAGAGAGAGAGAGAGAGAGAGAAAGAGAGAGAGAGAAAGAAGGATGGTAGTACAGAGAGCCTTGGAAAGCGCCAGACATCGTCGGCAATAACTTGTTGCACCCAACCACTTGTTGCACGCCTCTCAAAATTCTTCACGCCTCGCCAAGCAATTTTACCGTAAATTGCCTCTTCGGGAAAAAATCCTCGCGTGGCGTATCTCATTGGTGGCGAGGCGAAAAGACCGTGGTTGTGTTGAGAGAGAGAGAGAGAGAGAGAGAGAGAGAGAAAGACAGAGAAGGAGATAAGAAGAGAGAACTGGTCGCGAGAACATTGCTCGTAGAATTCCGAACAGGAAGAGGACCAAAAGGAAGTCAATGCAGACAGACGGTAAAATAATGCAATTTATAACTATATTATGCATCGTAATCACACACTCTCTCTCTCTCTCTCTCTCTCTCTCTCTCTCTCTCTCTCTCTCTCTCTCTCTTTCTTTCTTTCCCTGTATCTTGCTTTAGTGATGAATTCGAAGGAATTCATAGTTAAATGCTAAGAATTTAAATATTCATCTATGTCTCGTTTGTATTAATCGTCTATACATTCTTGCTTGATAATGAATAAAATAATTAAAATAAAATTACAATTAAATAATAATAATAAAATAATATTGAGAGAAGAAGATATTGATTTTATGCAAATAATAATAATTTTCTATGACGTAGCTAAGGGAAATAGCAATAAATATTACATTATTACCTTAGAACCTAGCGATATTTAATATTGAAATATTTGTTTGTAAAATCAATAGAATCCCATTTAGAATGAAACATCCAGTATATAATAAATCAATTGTTTTCTTCATCGTCGTATTTTCTCTCTTTTTTTTTTTCTTCTTTCACTTTTTGTCATCTAATCGGCAAATGAAAATTCAGATCTCACAAAGTTTTAAAGTTTCTGCTGTTAGGTCAATTAAGATTCATGAAGTGATTAATTTCCTAGATTTCCCAGGAAATTATTTTTTTTGTGAATTGTAATTTTTTGAAAAAAAAAAGAAGCAATAAAAAAGAAGTAGAAAAAGAAGAAGTAATATTGGAAAAATTGCAAAAGGTGTAAACCAACGTTCATAATAGTTGCATAATACGAGACTAATATATATTGATTAATATATAAATCGTGATATTTTACGAAAGAGAATTAGCAAGCTTATGGCATTGTGATTACGTGTAAGTAGATATTTGTCGAATTTTCAATGCTTAAACAAATATATCATTGTTAAAGATCCTTAGTGATAAAAGTGACAAGAAAGAAAAATAAGCAAAAAGAACGAGAACTTTGAGAAAGGACGATTACATTAAATTTCACAACGTAGACTATACTAGCATAGATATTAGTAATTTAATCTGTTAATGAGGCTATTTAAATGATTAGCTACGTAAATGACTGCGGAGTTTACGACAATGTAATAAAAAAGCAAAGAAGAAGGGCCAGTCGTTGAATCGTCGTTTCTGCGTTGGTCCAACGAAAGATTAGTGAATCTTTCAAATCGTGTTTGCACGTTTCGTTCTCTCTCTCTCTTTCTCTCTCTCTTTTCGTGGTTTTTTACACACACGGATACCGTTTTATCAAGACGAACCATCTGTCGTCGTCATTCGAACCGATTACGAAATCACGCCCGCATGCCGCAGCCTTAAAACCAATTAAGACACCGGCGATCAAATTATTCGAACGTGCCGCTCCTTTGACGTCGTCGTGCCGCCTCTATGGTAACACAATTTCTTTTTTTATAGATTTTAAATATTAGCGTGCGTGCACGAGTATATCGACTTTATATATTATATTGCTAGAATGAAATACGGAAGTAAAACTTCTCTAAAAGCACTTAGTATCGTTACATTAAATCGGTTATTGGAAAATTAACGCAACTTTATGTTCGTTCATCGATCCATAGCATTTGTGTTAATAAAAATAGATAAGAGATTTTCAAGGGTGACTGGAGATCGAAGTTATCGTAAAGTGGTAATTGTAAATATCGTTATTATAGCAACGTTAACCGCGTTAAAGCAAAACATTAAGATTTTGGTCGAACGAAACTTTTAAGGAGGACGGACGGTGACTTTTGTAGATGGACGCGCTACATCGAGGCGGATTCCTTTGAAAGAGGAGTAGCAACACGTGGATTTATTAAACGTTGAACGATGCGTAGTACATCAAAGCGGGTATTATTAGGTTGTGACATGGTTGGACGAAAATAGAGCCTCCCTCGCTCTCGTACGTTCCTTCTAGTACGTATCTTCGTCCATATATTCGTCCATCCATCCATCCGTCCGTCAGTTCGTCCCTACGTTTCAAATTTCTACGGATATCTCGCCGAGCTATGGAGTTTCCGACGAGAACGGAGTCCGTGAATCATCGCGCGCTTCTTATGTACCTCCTCTTTATCGTCATTCTAATTCACCTCCTTCGTCTTCTCCAAGGTGGTTCATACTCCATAACGAAACGAACAGATTTCCGGACATTCAACATTTTCTAACGCAATATTTAGACGTGTAATATAAAAATAATTATCGGCGTACGATATTTTATATTTTAATAAAGACACATATTTAATAAATCAATATAAATTATAAGCATGTTTCCTCGTTATATACCTATCGAATTCGCGTTCTATTCAATGGTTAAAAAATATCACGACGTTTAAGTGTCCATCGATGTCTCTCGACGGCGGAAGGAGAACGTTCGATTATTAACCAAGAAGCTATTCGCATATCAATTTTCTGTCTACTAATTCTATTATTTACGAGCGATAACCTCAACGAAAATATATTTATATTCCCCATTTTATTGCCATGGTCTATAAAGACTTTAAAATATTTATAATGACGTATGGTTGTATTTTTCGTAACGACTTTATAAATTCGTAAACACGTTTCTGTGACGAAATTCGGATTTTAATTGACTGAAAGTTTTTTTGTTCGATCGTTTGTATATATTCGACCGTGAATTTTCATGATATTGTATATGTAAATAAATCGAAACGAAAGAACTATTTACGACGTGTTCGATCGATTACCAGGATCGACATTATTATACATCGTTGATGTCTCCTCGACGAATCTTCTTTCTTTCTTTCATTCCTTATCTCCACTTAACTGATTAATATACTCGTAGCTTCTATAATAGATATCGATAAGATCTAAGTTCACGGCAAAAATCTTTTTCATAGATGCAAACGAGGAATGGCGCGCGCGCGCGGCATTAATTAGCATCAACGCCGTTTAAGTTTCCTGCTTGATTCTAGTTGCGTAAAAGCATTTAAAGGAACGCGTATACGATGTCAGCCTCTAACTCGAAATGAAATATATCAAAGAAAATAGTAGAAATCAAATAATTCGATTAATTGAATCGTAGCAATTCGTTACTTCGAAGTTGTTTATCAAATGCGTTGTAGTAGCAAGATATTAGAACGTAATCGTAATTGGAATACTTCGTAGAAGCATCGCTTTATTTATAATGCGACAGGAAGAAGCAACGTGAGTTTCCCTGGAGTGTAATTTCTTTTCTCTCTTTCTCTCTCTCTCTCCCTCCCTCCCTCTCTCTCTCTCTCTCTCTCTCTCTCTCTCTATCTATCTATCTATCTCTGTCTCTCTCTCTTTCGTTACCATTCTTGCATTCGCCAACTCGTACGATCCACATTATACGAATGCAATTTATTATTTGCCTGCGAGCGGCCGTGCACTGGACCGAAATGAGATGACAGAGACGTTAACGAGAACAAAAGTAGCCGAGTTTTACCTGGCATTTCGTATTACCCGCATTTCTTCTTATCCAAAACGATGATCCAGGAGATGACTCGAGATTGCTTACCGTGATCCACTTGATCGACCGTGAATAAATTCGCGTATATATCTATATATTATGTAGATACATACCATACCGTATACAGGTTGTTTCGTTCAACGATCGTTTACGATCTTTTTAGGCATTACCGATACTACGATAAAAAGAAAAAAAAAAAAAAAAATTCTTTAAATGAAAATTCATAAGTAACACGGTCGTCAATAAATTGCAAATGTATAAATTACAAGAATATTATATCTTCGATTGAAAAATCGAGATAATCTTCGTTCCTTATAACATCATCATCATCATCATCATATAATTTTTTCCATTGTAAATATATCCTTGAAAGAAATTAAATGATCTAGGACGAAGATGCATTTCATCAATAAAGCCGTTGGGAAAATTATTTTTAATGTAAAAAATCGATCCCTTTTCATTGGCTAATATATTTTCACTTATCTATTCGTACGAGAATTCAAAGAGACTTTCGATTTCTTCTATGAAATAAAAGTATAGATTGATACACCCAGAGTTCCTTCTTTATCTTTTTCGACGAAAGATGACGTGGAGGAAGAGAGTAGGAATAAAAAAAGGAAATAAAATCAACGACAATCTCAATGTCTCTCGTTCCTTTTTTAGCTTCGCGCCTCGTTCAATCTCCTTCGTTTTCTCTCTCTCTCTCTCTCTCTCTCTCTCTCTCTCTCTCTCTCTCCCTCTTCCTTTCGATCTCGCGTCCAATCGCAACTCATAACGCGCGAGTTAACGCCATTTCTCTCTATCCTTTTCTTCCTTATTACGGGTGGATTGGCAAAGGGGCGAAGGTAGAAAAAAAGAAAAGTAGGTGAGGTGGTGGAAAAGATGGGAGAGAAAGGGAGTGCGGATTCAACGCAGATATATCAATCCAAGTCCGTATGAATCTCGTTGACAGGCTTAAGGCTTGCGGCGTGAACGAGTCCTGAAGGAGTCCTGGACAGATGCGATTCCACCTGAAAGGGACGCTACGCGTATCAGGACTGTACGTGCTCGCACGTTGAATTAGGTGGAAAAGCAAACAAGACGTTTCTCTACTCGTTTATACCGTCGAAACGAAGGGACGTGATGTCAAGTTACGGCCATTAATAAGGCGAACTTTGAATTGAGTATTTTCTTTTCTTTCTTTTCTTCTTTCTTTCTTTCTTTCTTTTCTTTTTTCTTTTTTCTTTGTTTTTCTTTTCTCATTCTCATCGCGAAGTGATTACATACGAGATTTCAAATCATTTTCTATTCCACAATATCGATATAATTTATTATTATTTTCTTATATATTCCGTTTTATTTATTCTTCTTCTTCTTTTTTTTTTAGGGCAGCGGAGGGGATGGGGGAAGTTTTCGTAGCAGAGATCACGTACGAATTAACAACGTGGAATGAGAAGAGAGTATCGTATCGGAAACAAGGAAGCTTCGTGATATACGATTAAAAAACTCATTTTCGTTGCACCTTGCATGTAGCCGGCCACGCCTGTTAAATTATATTTTTCCAAATAGCTCAGGGTTACGCCCATCCGTTAAGCTCATATTCGATCTTTCCGGTATTCGATTCTCTTCGCTTGTGTTTCCTGTTATGTATGTCTGATGCCAATGATCAAATGTAAAAGATAGAAAGAATAAAACACGAAAATTCATTATGTATTCATCGATGCGATTATGATGTTAGAATGTTTTTTATGAAAATCATAATTTTAAAATACGACGAGACGCGTGAATTTATTAATAAACATTCGGTCATTGCTCACGATATCGTTCGAAACAAACTCACCTCGTTATACGTTGTAAGACGAAAGAGAAACGACAGGAAATTGACGGAAGAGTTACGAGCTTCTTATGACGAACACCGAGCGGTACGCGCCACCTTTTCATTGTTCGCTTCGTTAAAAGCATTAGCACGGTCATTATTCTTAATTACCACGCACGCTCTGTCGTGCGCGTAGCTCTTCTCGAATGGTACCGTGCGTCGAGTACTTACAGTTCGCCACTACGCAACACCGCCCTCCTTTGTACCTTACGATGCGACATTTTCGTTTTACTTTTAGCCTTTCCACGATCATTATTTTACGACGTACAGATCGTTTCGAAAATAAGCTGACGTACGTTGAATAACAATGTGTCTCGAAGATGTGAAAGGAAGAAAAGAAAAAAAAAAAAAAAAAAAAAAAAAAAAAAAAAAAGGAAAAGAATATTCATAAATATTTTCACTTTTAGGAAATGATTAGGAGATAAGAACTAAACTTAATTACGTCTATATCAATTTTCAAATGTACGAAGAATCGCAATAGGCATTGCTATTTTTGTATTGAGTGCATAAATTCATTTGGTAACGTATTACACGTTTCGTCGCCTACGTACCTATTGCTCTTACGTATCATTTATTTCTCCCTGACATACGTTCGTTTATTTTAAAAGTTGCTCGTGCAATAAATGACCGAGTAGTTCTAAGTTCTTAAAGTAACTTTTAAAATTTTCCCACTGTCTCGACATAGATTGATCGCGATAACGATCGATCATACTTTTTGAAAAATCGATTTCCAATTTGATATTTGCATATCTATTTACGTTGCTCTGTTGAGGAATGGAAAGTAAAACTGAAAGGACGTCTATAATGAGCTGTTTATTTTATCTTTATAAATTTTTATGAAAAAAAAAAAAAAAAAAAAAAAAAACGAGGAAGACGATTTATGCGAAGCACAGTATAGAGAAGTTCTCGATGAATGGATATCGCGTGAATGACCGAGGGAATAGCCTTAGGAAAGATTCACTTGCATCCGTTGAAGCATGCGTGATCTAGAACGATCGTCTCGAAGCTCTCTAACGATCCTGCTCTTCTCTACTGTCTCCAAATGTTCGAAGGGATCGACGTCTTTGTGATCTTTCGCCCGAGGTATGCATAAATACATTGAAAACAAAAAGACAACGAAAAAGAAGGAAAGAGATAGCGAATCGGGATACTGAGGGTAGAGTGAAAACGAGAAGGAATGAGAGAGAGAGAGGGAGAGAGAGGGAGAGAGAGAAATAAAGAGAGAGAAAAGAAGAGAAAGAGAAAAGGGGGGCATAGCAAGTGGAAAGTGGCAAGCCACCGTTATCGACCGGCCGAAAACGCGCCGCCTCGAGGCTCAATATGCAAACGATGCTTTAAAACGGGATATTTGTGTTTCGCGCGCTCTTCGCTGCGTACAACACACGCATACATAATGATTACGGATCAACACACGCGTATACTTTGCTCGGTAGATATACGTATGTACGCCCCTGTCATAAGTGGCTCCGTTCCGTATTTTACTCGAAACTTCACTCACTTTCGACGTAACACCATACTCCGAGCCGGTATTAGCTTCGACCATCTGGACCACACTGGATAAAGAAAGAAAGTTTCTCTCTCTCTCTCTCTCTCTCTTTCTCTTTCTTTCTCTTGCTTGCTCGCTTACTCTCTCGTGCGAGTCCATCGTGCGAGTCCATCGCTCGGGGATAAAAGTTGCAAAAGCTTTTTTCGATTCCGACCGCGGATCAAAGTGGCGGTAGGATAGAAATAACTATGGTAAGGTTCGAGTTACTAGCGTTATCTCGTTTCTATCGTCTCGCTACGTTAGTGGTAATAATACGGAATCGTTACGATCAAACTAATACAATATCTAACGAATATAAAATAGTAAAAATCTTCCTAATTAACTTCCACCATAAATTATTCAGCCATCGGCAGGATTTTCTTCCTTTAGAGATGGTACCTCTTAAGCGGGTTTTGCAGTAAACCGCGTAGGCGTGAAAGCTTAGCCGCAACAGGTAGAGCGTGAATAATCAACTTCGTGGCGGAAGCGGTGCATAGAAGAGAACTAATATATAGCTTCTACCTTGATTCTACTGCTATAGTTCTCTCATCGGGGTATTAGAAAATCTTCACGGGCAAGTACCACCTTGGCGCGTAGCCGTGAGCTCTCGTAGAAAAATCATCCTTTCCGGGGGGTGGAGATGAGTAAGAACGAAATTGCGGACTCCGTTATGGACTATCGGTACCGCGATATGTATATATACTAACCAATGGAGAATATCCGATCCACTTTGGTAAGATGTTGCATTATATACTACTAAGTGGCCTTTGAAATGTAGTCTGGCGGAAGTACGATAAGTGGGCGCGTCAGTATATCGGATAGAACGTTCGAAAAGAGACTTGAATCGATTATATTCCTCTTTGGTATACTTGAATACTTCAAGCATTAAACCAAGTATTTATGTATATAAAAGTGGAATGAAGATAAATGAAACTTCCACGAACTTTGAAATTATTATTTTAGCACGCAGAAAGGATTTTGCTATTACAATTGGAAATGACCTTTCGTTGCTTCTTAACGGAGGTAGAAAAAAAAGAAAAGAAATGATAGAAGCCTCGGGGTAGAACATTCGAAGGAAGCGAACAAACGCGAGAGAAAGGGTTGCTCTATATATAAGAGACTCGTAGCCTCGGGCACAACTTCGGCTACCAACGTTCCCTCGGCTTACGAAAAAGCAGCGGGGAATCGAGTACCGGCTGGAGAAGAAGAAGAAGAAGAAGAAGAAGAAGAAGAAGAAGAAGAAGAAGAAGAAGAAGAAGAGGTAGAAGAAGAAGAAGGAGCAAAAGAAGAGGAGGAGAAGAAAGAAGAAAAGGCAGAAGCAGGACAAGGAGGTAAGAAGAGTGCGAGGATGGGACGTCCATCTCATCCATCCTCCTACCGTAGCCTCGTTCTTGCTTCTCCTAATGATAGCGTGCGCTGGCTCCCTCGATGCACCGGACAAACTCGGCAGAGCGGCAGCAGCGGCGGCAACGGCAATGGCAGTAGGAACAACAACAACAACAACAACAACAACAACGGCGGTGCACGCCAACGAAGCGACGATGCAGGCGAAGCTAACTACCAGAGCACGCCTCCGCCTCCTCCGTGCACTAAAACATTACCACGCCGGCAGCGTCGGCTGCCGTTGCGGCTACCTTCTAGGGTATCATCCGAGCCACGTATGGGAGCCCTAAGTGCTATTTCCAGGGACTCGTCTCCTCTTTCTCTCTTTCTCTCTCTCTCTCTCTCTCTCTCTCTCTCTTTCTCTCTTTCTCTCTTTCTCTCTCTCTTTCGTTTCTTTTCGCTTCTTTGCGTGGGGTGGGGGTCCAAAGCAGAGCCACCCTCTTCCCTCGGTCCTTTCCTCCGGCTCTCGGAACCTTACCTCACTCTTCTTTCATCCTCCATCTTCATCTTCTTCCTTCTCCCTTACTTTGTGTTTCTCTTCCATCGGTTGCCACGAAGAGAAAAGAAGATAGGACGATTTCAGCGAGACCCGTGATTACCCATTGAGGGTGGAATTCATTACACCGAGAAAGATCCACTATGATATTTTCCTCTTCTATTTCTACCCATATTCCATCACGACTTCTCTACGCTCATTGTAAGAAATTTAATGACGAGATAATTGTCCCGGACCAGTCTCGATATACTTAGTTACGAGAGTGTAAACGACCTTTTTTCAACGAACACTTTTCGAAATAAAGTTTCTTTGAATATTATCTCGTAGTAAACTTGCCGATGATCATTTAAGAATGATCTTCCTCTCGAGTAGAAACACTCGAACGATCGAGTTAAAAAAGTCCAATGAAAAACATTCGAAAGAACGTAAGAAAGACGGTGGACGTAAACTCTGGAAATATCTCTCTCGCATGGAACGTCATTAAACCTCGACGGAGCAAAAAGCGCGAGCAAAAGTCTTGCAGAAAATGCGATAAGGGACGGACGGATGAGTGGGAGGCGAGGGAAAGGGACGCGCCCACGGTCGTTTGGAATTGAAATTCAATTTCACAGAGAACCGGAGTCCAGTGTGTGCCGCGTGCTTCTCTCTCTCTCTCTCTCTCTCTCTCTCTCTCTCTCTTTTACTCTCGTTCTTTCTCTCTCACTCTCTCTCTTTCCCACCTACTCAAGGTACCGCTCGTCTTCTCCATCTTCTTCCTTTCATCCTTTTTTCGCGTTGGTTCTCCGGGCGGGGTTTTTGCCGGCAAGTCTGAGAGAACGCGGCTCGTTCACCGGCTCCACTCTCTCTTTCTCTCTCTCTCTCTCTCTCTCTCTCTCTCTCTCTCTCTCTCTCTCTCTCTCTCTTTTCCTGGCGTGCAGTAGAGGAGAACGACGCTCGTACGTGACAACGATAATCAGCGAGTTAAGTGGGGTTTAATTTTCTTTGGCGCGGGCGGTGGAGAGAGGCAAACTCGAGGAGAGATGCTGGTGGTGGTTCGAAAGTCGATGGAGAGGGTGCCGTTAATGGTGATGGTGGTGGAAGGGAAGGGAAATGCGTGTATACACCTGCCAAGAAACACAGAGGCTCGTACACGGCATAGGCGGACCTTGCGGTCTCGGAGAAAGAGAGCGAACGCGCCGAGGCCCCTCGACGGGGCCCATCGAGGCCCTCGTCGAGAGACACAAGAACGTACGGAGAACGCCCGCGCCACCTGTAATTGGGTCCAATCATCGTGGTTCTCATACGGACGTGGTTTCTACCTACACGTATCTACAAGCTCGTCCGGGTTCCTTGCGTGGAAGCACCTGGTCGACGACGTTCGACATCGATCTCCTCTTTGGCTTTGTGTCTTTCTTTCTCTCTCTCTCTCTCTCTCTCTCTCTCTCTCTCTCTCTCTCTTTTGTTCTTTCTTCGTTCCATCAAACTTGCGTGCTTCACCTTTCCTCGGTTTGCTTTCCTGTGAAAAACGTCGACATTGCGTGAGTTTTTTAATGGGAGAACGGTGTAAGTTGAAAAATTTGTTTAAATTTGGACTACAGGTTAAAGTTTTTTACGTTTCTTATAAAATCAATAAGAATTGTTTTTTGTTTTTTTTTTGTTTTTTTTTTTTTTTTTTTAATTGGTACTGGAAAACAAATGATTCCGAGAATGAGAGTTGCTGAACGGAGCGTATGTACAGGAGCCATGTCGCATCTCCCGGAGGCAGGTGCCTCACCTCTTTCGCCTTGCCTATCGCAGTGCCTATGCCACGTTGAACAAAGGATAAGAACGTCCAAGTATGATTAACAATACCGGTACAATGGACAGATATATATTTCATTTCGGTTATTGTCACTTCGAATTTTTATTATAATTATTTTCGCTTCGCTCTAATAGCTCCTTTCAGCGTCTAATTTATTTCAATGAAAAAAAAAAAATAAAAGAAAAAAAAAAGAAAAACTAATAAATGCCGTAAGCAGAAATTTGTCGCGGTTTATTATAATCAGAACATTATAAAATGTTTGATTCTTAAAATTTCTTGTTAATCCGTCTCTTGTTATCAGTAATCGATCGTTCTTTAAAAAAATTACTCTATTTCGAGGACTATTGCCGTTCTCGTGAATGATGTACCTCGAGTACGGCCTTAATAGGATACGTCAAAGGACGTTTTGTCGAAAAGGAAATGTTACAGTATCGAGAAGATTACGGTGGACAGCTTCCTGATTGCGAGCCCATTGTAGAGGGTGATAGATCCAAGTGGTCGCACAATGCGATCTAGATAAGAGTAATAGAGGGAGAAAGAGAATAGATAGACGAAGAAGAGAGAGAGAGAGAGAGAGAGAGAGAGAGAGAGAGAGAGTGGAGTCCTTTAGAAAAGATGCTGCGTAACGGTGCTTCCGATTTCCTTGTAGATTGAAAGAAAAGAGAATCAGTCGAGTCAGATGATAACTTTTCGATTGATGGACTCCGTTTAGGGATTCAGGGGTCTTCTGTGAAAGTATATAATTATCGTCGAGTATCATGTCGAACTCCTTTCATGAGCTAGGATAAAGTAAATGTTACTCTTTAACGGATACGTTATTCTCTAAGTAAAAACTAGACGCGCTAAGTAGATAGGTCGGCTTTGCTTGTTCCTGATTAAACCTATTCGCTTCTCTATGGAATCGTTCGCTTCCTTTACCGTAGTAAATGTTTCGCCGAACCGTGCGTGGCAATTATTATCGTTTTAAGAGAAATCATTGTCCGTGCAATTACAGGAGTGGTACGCCGTGATAGTTCATAATAATATAAAAAGATCAACTAAAAATCGTTAAGAGAATGATAAAGAAAGATAGAATATCCATGGGATTTAAGAATCTTCGGACGTACTTTTAAATACTATCACGATCATTTTATATGAGGCCTCATGTGAGAATATCAAGGTGGCAGTCTCGTTAACGTTCTAATCTAAATCCACAGTACGTCGATCGGCGTCGACGTAACGGCAGTCGAGTATAAGGGAAAGGAAATCTCGGATCGCAAAAATCCACATACCGTCGGTCCACCTCTTGGTCGGTAAAGATTATCTCAATTATGAACGCGTAAAAGAAGCAGACTCATGCCCAGCTTGCTCGGTCATCATCATCGTGAGAAAGAAAGAGAGAAAGAGAGAGAGAGGGGGAGAGAGAGAGAGAGAGAGAGAGGGAAAGAGAGAGAGAGAGAGAGAGAGAAAGAGAGAGAGAGTTAAAGATAGAGAGAGAGGAAGAGAGAGATAGAAATAGAGAAAGAGGAAGAGAGAGATAGAGATAGAGAGAGAGAGAGAGAGAAAGAGAGAGTCAAGACGCAATCGCATTGCCCTCTATATACCTATACGCGAACGTATATACGCTCTTCCTCCTTTCCGCTTCTTCTTTTTCTTCCTCTTCCTCCTCCCCCTCCTACGCCTCCTCTTCTTCTGCTTCTTCTTCTTCTTCTTCTTCTTCTTCTTCTTCTTCTTCTGCTTCTTCTTCTTCATCTTCTTCGCAATACGGCGTACGCATCTCCAACTCGTCTCTCATTGTATGGTGTATATAGTATATATATGTTCACGCATACATGCATACGCCTCCACCTGCCACTACAGGAAGAGAGAAAGAGAAAGGACGAGTCAACTATAAAAGCCGAAGGAAAGAGCTTTAACTCGTACCTTCATAGACAATGAACGCTTTGCTCCTCGGTCGTATCTTGAAATTGCCTACGTGCCGCCGAGTGGATACGTCAAAAAACTAAGCTCTAATACTCCTTCCAAGCTCTCCGCATCATTCCATTGATTTTTAAACTTGGAAAATGAGCTTTTCGTGGAAACGCGTGGGACGTAAGAACGAAGATACTTCGAATTCCGTTTTGTTCTTCCTATAGGTAATAATTCATACCGGAGGCGAAGGTTTTCTTTTTTTCTTTTTTTTTTTTTTTTTTTTTTCTTTCGAATAAATTCTTCAGTAATTTTGTACAGTTACATATAAGTACGATAAGAAAATAGAACTAGCCTGTAATAATATAATATTATCGTATAATTTTTTAATAAAGTTTAATTAGATAAACCGTCGTTAAATAATTCGTAAATATTTTCTATCGAAAGATACAATTATTCTTTATCGTGTAAAATTGACAAAGTCATTATTATTGAATCCTAAAAAATTTTCTTACGTTGTAACGGTGAATGGCCCGATAAGAGACATGAGATCTTCTTGGCTATCATTTTATCTTTCTCTCTCTCTCTCTCTCTCTCTCTCTCTCTCTTTCTCTTTCTACAAGCGAGGAATCGTTGAGACCGATTAATTCTCTCTTATTTTCTTACAGCATGGACCAACGGAGGCTGCGGTGGCGGTGAACGACAATGAACGCTTTTTCGGTTTTTTCCTTTGAGAGTTCTGGAGAGTCCTTGCCGCGCTACCGGACCGGTATCAGGACGCATAATCGCCTGGCATTCTCTCTCTTTCTCTCTCTTTCTTTCTCTTTCTCCTTTACTCTTTTTCTCTTCGCCGAGGGGCGAGAATGGACATTCTGAAGTCTCAAGGGAAGAAAAAAGAAGAAGAAGAGGAAGAAGTAAAGGAGAGGGAGAGAAAGAACTCGAAGTTATGGCGGCGCCGTGCAATGACATCAGTAAGCTATAACAGGTCCGTACGTCATTGTTACGTACCGGAGATTCCATAGATGAGACCTTGATACGGCGTTTATTAATGCGAGCAAAGTATCCCGCTTTTCTTGGAGAATGCTGCGACCGTCTCGAATAAAAAGTATCAAGGAAAGCAAAAGGAAAGATAAAAGAAAATTAACTGAAGAAATTTTATAAGAGGATCTCATTTTCACATATATATATATATAATAATACATATATGTACACATACATACACACACACACACACACATATATATATATATATAATAAATTCTAACGAAGTGTAAACGAAATATGTAAAAATAATAATTTATGCGTTTCGTAATGTACCTATTAAAAATTGTTTTTAAATACCAAATACCGATATCGATGCGACTTTTCGAGGAATTAATTTTAGAGAGGTACGAGTTTATCTCGCGTATATTTTTTGTTCTTCGTATGTCCTTTATTTGTTTTTTATTTTATTTTATTTTATTTTATTTTATTTTATTTCTTTCTTTCTCTCTCTCTCTCTCTCTCTAACGAACGGCAGTGAGTACCGACGGTCATTAACGTTAAAGGGAAAGGTCAAAGGAAGGAAGGCGCGCGGTCATAAAGCGACTGCGAGATCGCCACCCGCGTGCAAGGAATAACAATAATTAAACGCGCTTAATTACCGTCGCGGAGCCGCGAAGGATTTGGACGGGCGATAATTCAGTGGTACGCGCGCGCGCACGCGAGAGAGAAAGAGAGAGAGAGAGAGAAAGAGAGAAAGAGAGAAAGAGAGAAAATGAAAGAGTAAAAGTGGAAGGGGGTGAGGCATTTGGCAAGATTTTGCGCGTTCTTGCGAGTCTATAGTTCATTAGGGTGGATCCCTCTTTTGGGTGCTAAGGACCGAGGGGTTGCGTGGCAAAGATACCTGCAGAAGCGCGTAGCAGTTAATATTGTCTCCCGGGGGCATATTTTACGAGAGATACCATCTTCGGGATGCCTCGCTAAAAGCTACACATGTTTATCAGTATAAACCGCTCTCCCTCTTCTTCTCCCCCCTCTCTCTCTTCCTCTCTCTCTCTCTCTCTCTCTCTCTCTCTCTCTCTCTCTTATCTCCTACTCTTCCTCTTCGCTCGGATTCTTTTTTTACACTCGAACTATGTTTCTCACTTTTCTCTGTGGACGTTAAAATTTCTTAGAAGGTTTCCTTTCTCTTTGTTGTCCTTTTTGTAAAATAAAAAAAAAAAAAAAAAAAAAAAAAAGAAAAAAAACGGGAGAAAAAAAGAAGAAAAATAAAAAGAAAAGAAAAAAAATTACAGATCGATCTGGTTGTATCTAATTTTTAAGAGGTAAATATAAGCCTTCCGGTTCTACGCGAATCTTACGTAGTATATCTATCAGTCCCTTCGCATATACCTACCTACATACATAGGACGTACGAAAAAGTAAAAATAAACGGACTCGTATCAAGCCAAGAAGGGAATTATCGGAAGAGATACCACGCGCCTTCTTCGCTCAGACACGCGCGTCACGTTTTCAAAATCGCTCGGCATTACCCTGCCTATCTATTGGACTCGGCCGAGCAGAGAGAAAGATAATCACCTCGTCTTTTTTCTTCGTCAGTTACTTTCGGCGTGCGTCTCGTGCGTGTGCCTACAAACACGTGTACGTTTACAAGAGTCCACTTATACAGGGTGTATAATAAGACATTAAAATTGTATCGTATGAACAATGAAATATATATTTTCTTTGATACAATCGTATATCCATTTATCTAATAGCCTTCAACATTTTAATATATAACAATATTTTATCGTTATTGAAATATTTCAATTCAATATAATCACCCTTCCAATATTTTTGAAACACCCTGTAGGTATTGGTGATTTAACGAACGTCTCTTACCTCCTGCACCAACTCGTCTACCAGACTGATGATACACCATAAGTTGATGCGTACCTATCTTGTATCGAGCACCCTCCGGGCCTCATTGAGATCAGACCTCCGGTAGCTACATTTTTGATATATTATTTTCTCTCGATCGATTACCTTCATGGTAATGCTTATTAGACTTACCATTTTTTATCTTCTCTTTCACTCTTTCTCTCTCTCTCTCTCTCTCTCTCTCTCTCTCTCCCTTTCTCTGTCTTTCTCTATCTATCTATCTATCTATCTATATATCTATCTTTCTCTCTACTTCTTTACTTTTTCCGGGCATTGGATTTTGTAAAACTTTTTGCCCATCAAATAATAATTCTATTAGTTCTTATTAATCTTTCATCATCGATCGTGACACACGTATATTTTTCCTCCGATTTTAGAGAAAACGAAGTCGAGTTAATTGGTAAAAGTTAGCGATGGGATTTAAACGCACACGCACGTTCGAACAAAGAAGAGCGAAATAAGAAAAGAACTCTAACGTGACAGTACGTTCATTTGCATATTCATTATTCACTCGTGTTACAACAATAAAGTGCCGGTAAACGCGTGTTTCAGTTACGTTACGGCCCTGCCTTTCGACGATGGATCTCGTCGTGACTCTCTTTCGATGCGGGTCGTTCCTCCTTTCATACTTTTTCACGAACGACCAACGCCACCGGGCATAGTCGCAAATTATCCGAGACACGGCGATGCAAGCCTTCTCGTAAATACCCACTTTCTTATACAAAAACATTATCTTTACGCACGCGAAAATCGTTCGTAGCCCCTGAGAAAATTCCTTGAGCCATTGCGTATTGAGCAACGACTTTGCGAATATTCTTCATTATAATGATTATGATCGCGATTTCCACGCATAACATTTCGCGTGATCCTCCCGTTCGATAATGATCAGGCATATAAATTTTTGTTTACAAATCGAACGTATATACGATGAGTATCTTTCTTGAATCCAAAGTATACATATACGTATTTTCATTCTCTATATGAAAGAGAGAGAGAGAGAGAGAGAGAGAGAGAGAGCATAATGCGTTGGTATAATATCAAGCGTTAAAATATTCTACGAGCACGTGCTACATGAACGAGTTGTCGTCTCTTTCATAGAATTATAGAACAAGTAGATCCAGATAGTAGCTCGTAAGTCAGGTTTCTCGCGTGGCATCTGTGAGTTTCGTCACTTATTGTTAAGTCAGCAAAGCGAACAATACTCTATGGAAAGTGAAGGAGGTGAGGATTGTAAGGACCAATGTTCGTTGTTGAGGCGAATCGCAATTCGTCGTCACCGTTGTCGCATACGTATTGGCGTGGGCGAGAGCGATTGTCTGGCTCGTTGCCTTTTTTGCGCCTAGATACTAGCTCCCAGCAAAAATGAAAATAGCTCGCGGTCCGACTCACACTCGAGGCGAAATCTTTTTAACTTGATCGTGTGCGTATCCCGTTGTCCCGTTTCTCGTATGCGCTGCCATTTAAAACATTGAAGGGTACATTCACGCTCGGTCGTCAAGGTGTGCGTTGTTAGATGCTTAAAGGCGCGACCCCACTGATTTACGTGCATTCAACTTATACATACGCTTTGAAATCGAACTTAATCGAGTCTGTGCTACTGTGCGTTTGCTTGGAGAATCCTTATCATGTTAACCGTACGATAGCGATCTCTGAACAATTTGTAAATAGATATAGGTAGTTACTTATTTCAATCTCTCTTTTAAAATTCATTAAACTTTTGGTGATATTTTTCATGAAACATATACGACTGTTACGTTCGAAAATAAAAAGAATGTCGACGTTTTAAAACCGGTCCAGGACGTGCGTCATGATTTTACACCTCCGCGAACCGAACGAGATCAGGATCGATGGCGCGTATATTAGAGAGATAGAAAGAGAGATAGAAAGAAAGAGAGAAAGAGAGCTACTTGACATTTTTAATTTATTTATTTATTCCTTTTCTTTCTCTCTCTCTCTTTCTCTCTTTCTTTCTTTCTTTCTTTCTTTCTCTTCTCTATTTCCGTGGACCTGCAAGTTTTGAAAAAGAAAAAGAAGGAAAAAAAAAGAACTTAGTAGCTGTCCGTCGAGTAAAGAAAGACTCACACTCGATGAAAGCAAGAGTTACTAGACAAGATATAGAACGATAAATCCTTGTTAAAGGGAGATAAAAGGATAGCACCGATACGCTCGAGAGAATTTGTTTCAATGAGAGGTCGCTGGACGGAAACATCAGCACGCTGTTTCTTTTAATTCCCATCGGGACTTTTTGGATTTGATACTAATCCGGCAGTTGGGCCGATTAACAGTACGAGATCGCGATGACTTGAAACTTTTTCAGTCGACGTTCTTTTTTTTCTCCCTTTTTTTTCTTTTCTTTTTTCCTTTTTTACTTTCCAAATCCCGAATGTATAACTCGTACGTCTTAATCCGACGTACGGACGGACGCAAAGGACAGGGATTCCCTTCTTCGCACCCACGAAGAAGAACGAGGATCAGACAACTTCTTACCGATCGCTTTAAATCTCTTTCGCTCTCTCGATCTCTCACGGCGAGAATTGGACCACCTCGCGTCCTCTCTGTAATCGATCCTTCCACCGTCGCCAGCGGCGATCGAAGAAAGGCCCTTATCTGTTGTTCTGGCCGGTAACGAAAAAACGAGACAAATAGTAATTATAAGTTCGAACGTGGACGATCGAAAGTGCCCTCGTAACCATCATTATCAATTGGAAACTCACTTTCTTTTGTCGGCGTTTTGATCCATCGAAGGACAAAAAAAGAAAGAAAGAAAGAAAGAAAGAAAGAAAGAAAGAAAGAAAGAAAAAAGCAACAACACGAACGAAAAAAAGAAAGAAAGAAAGAAAGAAGAAAGAAAGGAAGGAAAGAAGGAAGTCAGAAATAAATAATGATTTCGAAAGTGGCTTATGAAAAGCAAAGAGAAATAAAAGAACATACATATATAAATATATATACATATATATCTACGTATGTAATGTATCTACGTATCTATAGATTTAATACATACATAAGTTATATACAAACGTCTAAACGAGAAAAGAGTAAATCATTTCTACGCACTGTGAAAATTCGAATCGAGGGCACAAAATGTTATTACACGATGAACGGTAATGATCGTAATTAACTGTAATCTCGATATACGGTCAAATGAAAGCGACCTTTCGATCGGATTCCAACACTGACGCATTATATCAGCTACGATATTATTTATTATTCGACTTGCCGTTTCCCACAAGGCAACCAGCTCATATTCATACGGTGTTCACCATGTCTTTATCGGTGGCGGATACGCGTGGGAAGGTAAAGGTTGGAGATAAGCTCGGCTTTTGCGTCGATTTAATCGAATCCTAGTAGGTGTTGCCTGTACAGCGGAGCCCATTGTGTCCCTTCGATAGCCGATAATCCAATGACTGAAAGTTCGTAGATAAGCTCGGAAGAATAAGCGCGTTTTAATGTCACGATGGCTGGGCTTTCTATCTTCGTTCAATATCTTGACGAACGTACACGTATGTATATCTGTATACGTATATATGTATATGTAAACAAACACTCGCTAGTATTCATCTTTTTTTTTTCTTTTGTACGCATAGGAAATATATTTTTAAAGTCACTTTTGGTTTAGTGAGAGAGAGAAAGAGAGAGAGAGAGAGAGAGAAAGATGCGATTATAGAAACGTTCATATTCGATTTAAACTAAATAACTAAACCATTTCCGGACACGTTTAACCGTAATATATAATATTTCAGTTTGTTCCAAGTCGTCATACATTATAAAATATAGATATATTGCAATAAAAGCCCGTGCAATCTTCCCGTGCACGCCTCCACTTCGTGCACTCGCGCATTACGCACCTTGTAATTTTGTCCAATTAAAAGTGCCCGATAGCGTTCTCGTACATAGTATATATCAGACTTATGCTCACCCTGGACTACCGCTATTATACTACTGCTATTAGTACTAGTACAGACGCATTCCTATCAGCGCCGATAATTGCGGCGTTCCTCGCTGCGAGAAAAAGTAGGAGGAGGTGGTGGAGTAGTAGTAGGAGGAAGAGAAGGAGAAAAAGTTAGAGGTGGAGGTGGAGGTGAAGGAGGAAAAATTTATTGCACGCAAACGAACGAAGGCGAGAACACCGACGTTTGACCTATTCTCGATATATAAGCAAATACCCTGTAATAATGTATTTTTAAGCCGACTAATGCATCTCCTTCTGACTTTTCTCATCTTCTCTGAACGAAACTGTGCGAGCATTATCCGTACAAAAGGATGAAAATATATTTCGAAGACGATTTAGAAGAGAAATAGCACGATCATATTTTTCATTCTATAGTATAAGAAACAATAATTATGATCAACGTACTACATATTTACCTCAGCAGAATTTATCGCGCATTGACCGAATGAAAAACTACCTCGAGTTTTAACTTAATCAAGGCTAATGCTCGTTCGTAATCGTTCGTTGACGTGGTAACATTTTGTATCGCTTTTCCAACAATGTCAGGCGTGATTATTAAAGGACAAGCCATTAAACGAGAACGATGCGTTCTGTTGCGTGAAGTAGACTCTTTGTACTCGGTCGAACACGTTTGTTATAACGTTGTAATCG
This sequence comes from Vespa velutina, assembly GCF_912470025.1. Taxonomy (NCBI): domain Eukaryota; kingdom Metazoa; phylum Arthropoda; class Insecta; order Hymenoptera; family Vespidae; genus Vespa; species Vespa velutina. The sequence continues at coordinate 5,083,648 of NC_062189.1, read as the reverse complement.
CAATATATAAATGACGCTTGTTCTAACGGTACATTAGAAGTTAATCTATTTTAAGAAAGCGGCACGCGTGAACATTATCTTCATTGCATGTACTTACTTACTTACTACAACTTGTTCGAGATATAATATAAAATAAATTTATGATTAACGACAATTTTTTTTGTTTTTTTTTTTTTCTTTTTTGCTTTTTTTTCGAGTTCTTCTTACTTCGAGTGTCGCATATGTATATACCATGGCTACGTACAAAATGCACGTAATGCTCATTAATAAAGCGATTATTAGGCGCAGCGCCAGGTCGCTCTAACCTAATTGGCATGGACAATCGGCTACGCCATGAGCCGTTTCGTGTGCCGATGAATTTATCTTCTTTCTTGCTACCACCGATGCTAGCTATAATTCTCTCTCGCGGGATTTCCTTCTCTCGTCCAGGCACCACCGCCGCCGCCACCGCCACCGCCACCGTCATCGCCATCGCCATTGCCACCGCCACCACCACCACCACCACCACCGACACCACCACCGTCGCCATCGCGCTTCTCTCTCTTACCTAGTTCAACGTAGGTATAAATTCTTCCTCGTCTGGAAATGCAGGCAACGTCACGCCCACGTTTAAACGGATATACGAGCGCGTACGCTTCATTTTATTCCAAAATATATGTAATACACATGCCTATGTATGTATATTGTAAGTCGTAAGAAAGAAAAGGATGAAAAAAATAAGCCAAATACCCTATAAATAATTTTTGTACGTTCTAAATCACTGTCTTGATAAAAAAAAATTATATATATATATATATATATATATATATATATATATATATATATGTATATATAAAGTAGGTCGATAATGAAACTCGTACGATATCAATGTACAATATACATATGTATATCGTACATATATGTATTATACATATACTTATATTATGCACACATATATATACAGTATGTATACGGAGGTATATAAGGATCAGCAATGTATTTATGTGCATGGAGTCCCGGAAAACATATCCATGGATCATAGTTTTTGCGTCGGGTAAGGTGGATGAGACAAGAACGGAGCGCATAAATCCCTCGAGACTTTCATTGAACGTAATTGGATCGCGGCCAATCGGTAGAGAGAGGTTCCTCTGCAACTGTATGAGCGAAAGTTTTCCTTCCGTCAAAATTGAACAGCCGCCAGAAATTGAAAGGGGTAGGGAAGGGAGGAGGGAGGGCCCACGATTATCTCCTACGTCGATCGTCGAAAGTTTGCGAAACATTTCTGCGAGTCTTACGTGGGCAGATTGATTTCTTTCTTTTTCTATTACGTACGTATATAATATATATATATATATATATATATGTATATGTGTGTATGTATGTATGTATGTATACTATATAAGTATAGATATCTCTAAGTAAAGGAAAATGATTTTAAGATCGATTAAAATTGAATCACCTCGAGGCTAATAAATTTTGCTGGCATAATAAATTTCTTAACTGTCGTAAGTGAAAACAAAAAAAAAAAATAGTTATCGTGCGCGGTTCGTAGTGCTACGCGTTATCGGTATCGTAGATATATTAGAATTCTGGAGCACTCGTAGCACAACGTCCACGTCTTTCCAGTCACGTATACTTCGTCTAATAATCGGGCGATCGAGCAACGTCACCCGACGCTACACGCCCTGCACTACCGCAAATGCGCACCACGATTTGCATACAATCGCGCGCGCCTCATGATCGGACGTATCGTTTCGCGCGTTTTCTGCCCTTTCCTATATGCGCAACCATGGTAATGCTTTTAACGTTGTAACGCCAACCCACGAATGGAATTAATGCCTAATGTAATCCTTTTAATCCGGAAGGCCTATGCCTACTTCTCCTCCTACATTTTTCTTTTTACTATCTTTGATTTTTTTTCTCTCTCTCTCTCTCTTTTTTGTATTTTTTCTTCTTTTTTTCTTTTTAAAACCAATCCCCTTTTATCTAATTATATTAATTTCATTTTTCAATATATATATATATATATATATTTTTTTTTTTTTTTTTCTTTCTTTTTACATTAATATGTTAGTACAGGGATATGATTAATGGACTGTTTCAATTTTTTTTACGGATAATTACGATCTCGAGCAACGACGTGACACAGCGAGGTATCCGTTACGTTCTCGGTGAAATATCGAACTGTCTGATCGAGAGGGTCCAATGAATTTTGTGGGTTCATCTTTGAAAAAAATCACGGGGTAGAAAGAAAGAGAAAGAGGGAGAGAGAGAGAGAGAGAGAGATAGATATCGATCCCCGTTATACACGAGGAAACAGTTTACCCGGCAATAAATCTGTATGGCGGACGTTGATTACTTTCATAAATCGAACTACTTATTAAATCAATTAAATCAATTTATTAATGTTGACGCGAGGATCGCGCCGACGATACTCGATCGACCTTTCTCTGTGATTGATTTATCGGTCAGAATCAATTTCACGGTGAAACTTTCGCATGAATATGTAATTTTTAAGGCTAACGCCCACTTCGAGTAATCATCGACGCCACTACAACTTTTTGGCATTTGTCTTAGCACGGATTAATCGAATGTTTTATCGATTTTTGGCAGGTTGACAGGAGCAACGGGACAAGTTTTCATGTTTTCGCATAGATTCCGCGAAATAAGAGAATATATATTTAAATGTTGTTGAAAATTTATTAAAGGAAGCTTTAAACGTTATTCCTTATCGATCTCTTTCAAATACGATCGTTCTCAGAAAGGTACCTGCTACTCGGTGGTGTCTATAAATTTCGAAACTACGAGTTAGTATATATCCATTAACAGGATTGAAACGTAACTCTTCCGTGCAAATTGAAAAAGGCATTTTCCATCTTTGAGATTCGCGGTGATCATGATAGGTGGATACCAATCTTCTCCTTCGGCATTCTAGACGTCTAGGATACTCTTCAGGATAGGCTGGTTAAGGAAACGACGGCACTCTTTTGTCGGCGATCATTCTTATATGTACCAGTCGTGGAATGTAGAATCGTAGATCCCCGAGACGCGGCAACCTTTCCGTAGATGGAAACCGTGGACATATTACTAGTGACAGACTCGCTCTCGCATAGTGCTGAGCGCAATCAAGATCTACGCGTTTCTATGAGCCGCCATAGAGTCTCTGACGCTTCTTCGATTTACGCCATCGATGTCTGTCCATTGGAGCATGTATTTTTCAATCGGTTCAAGTCTGCTCTTCTATAGGTTCATATAAAAGTATAATCGCATTAATTAATTCTTTTTCAAGATCATTTGAGATATAGAACCATGGATCGTAATCCCATCGATCTTTTATCATCATAGTTCGAATAAATATTTTATTAGCCACTATTTTTTACTGTTAATTATTGCTTTTCTTTTTTCTTTTTTTTTTTTTTGCTTATAAAAAAAACATTGTGATTGTAATCGATAAGATCGACGTATCCCGCGAAAACGTTCTCGTTCCTGATCCTGTGATCTTTTCGATGATTTTATCATTTCCTTTGGCCCGAGGCTGTGTATACATACATTATATCTACATTCATCTTACTCGAATATCGATCCTTTATCGCTTCGAAATAACGACGGCGTTTAGTATACCGCGTTACCAAAACGATCGTCGTCATCCTCGCTGTTGGAAGTGCGATTCGTGTCGATGCCTATCTGAATGGCACCCGACTGTCTTCAAGAGCTCCAATTTGCTCGCGGTGCAAACGATTGCCACCTCGCGTTGGACCTCCCGTCGACATCGACTACTTAAGTCATGTTCAGACATCCTAAGTTAATCCGAACGACGTACGCAACCACCCTGCTATATTTTTCAACTACGAACGTTCCCAAACGTATCGTACGAAATAATCAATTACGTAGATTTTCATCTTTATATCGAATAATATTTTATGATTTCAATATAATATCTCAATTGAGACGAACGAGCGATATCAATTGATGAGAAAATATCAAAAGAAGGAACAAGGTCAACGAGTAATAGAAAATATTACAATGTTTCATCAAGATTTCTCTCAACTAATTAATAATTAAATTTTAATAAACGTAATTGAATGAAAATCGTCGTCGTTGTCTTGCTTAAAAACATAATGATCGCTGTGTACGCACCTTTAATCTGCAAACCCTGCCAACTCCGCGGGATGCCATGCCTCGAGTCAAGCATTCCTGACACCCTGAAGTGGCTGTCGGAACCAGAAATGGAAAGAGAGAGAAAGAGAGAGAGAGAAAGAGAGAGAGACAGAGAGAGAGAGAGAGAGAGAGAGAGAGAGAGAGAAGGGACCCGAGAGAGTTAAACCGAGAAATAGAGAAGATATTTCGAGTTTCATGATAA